>NC_069699.1:4545454-4848484 GCF_023699985.2 Odocoileus virginianus
CTGATTTTAACGAAGGGCATATATGAGATGTCACAAAGCGACACCAAGTCTCTAAGCAGCTCACTCTGTCCTGCAAGGTCCCCACAAGCTCAACACAAGAACGAAGCGTGGCCAGTGACGGTCACCAGCCTTAGAACAGCCTGAGCCACTAACTACATATATTTCAAATTAGGTTTCTGAATGCTTCTTTATTTTATTCTTTGGCCACTCCATGAGGCATGTGGGATCTTATTCCCCAACCAGCGATCAAGCCAGTGCCCCTGTATTGGAAGCACAGTCTTAAGTCACTGGATCAACTGGGAAGTCCCTAAACACTTCTTCTGAAGCACAACATGAATCATGCGTGGTGTTTAAAAACCAGGGGAAACAAAAGGCACACGTTTCATTTCTTGCTGGCATTTCATTTCTACAGTCAAGGGCATCATACCTCGTAACACGGGTGCAAATGGGACCCTTGTCGAATTTCAGAGATCCACTCCCTGGACACATCAATTCTGAGGTTCTAAAATAGATTAACTGTAGGTCAAGTCCAACTTCATAGGGAAGCGAAAATTCTATGACCCATTCCTCATGGTGCAAACAATGGCATAATCAAAGTGTAGGTTAATGCTAAGAAAGTCAGTGGCTGCAGATTTTCTTTTTTTCTTTCAGCGAAGCTGAAACCAAAGCTGAAGGCAAAGACCAAACCCCAGTGACATCAGCTCCACAAGATGAGATCCAGCTAAAGAAGGACTGGAGAAGCAGTGACTGCACTTGGCTCGATCACTTTAGACTGTTCTGACCTGCAGAGCTTGGTGTAGGTTCGGAGAGGCGCCAGAAAGGTCCCGTCCTGACAGGTCAGACATCAACAAACACCAGCTCGTCACTCATCCATCCACCTGTAACCAAAGTACCAGCCTCATGCACGGCTTTCTTATCCTGTCACCAGAGCTGCCGGCCTTGTTGGCAGAACCTCCTGGGCTCCCAGACAGCACGGGACCTTCAGTAATTCAATCTGTCCTGCTTGGGAGGAGACCCAACAATTCAATGTCAACCTCAAGGTGGCCTTGGTTTGGCATTTCTCCTCAGCCTGATGGAACCCCAGAGCCCCTGCTAAGTCTCATGTCTGGGTCACGGAGCAGTCCTTGGCCACCTTCGGGCAATTTTTTTCACTTGGCCAAAGTCATCACCGAGACTTACAAGCCAGGCTTCAAAGACCTTAGAACCCAAAATAACCAACCCACTAACTAGCTTACCATCTCCATTAACACAGATTTGCTATTCAACTACCGTTCAGTAGCATTACTTTAGTATTTCAGACTCCCCACCCAGAAATGACTTGACAGCTCACTACAGAAGTTTCCTAAAATATCCATCAACACAGCATGCACCCTGAAACTCACAGAATGCCTTGCCTCAACATCCTCACCTTGCTGTTTCTGCCAGTCCTGAGCCATTGTTCCCTGATGCCTATTAAGGCTCAACTTTGTCAACCAAATTTCTAATTCTGAGTTTTAAGAAAGTGTTTATTGGAGCATAGTTGCTTTACGGTGTTCCGTCGGTCTCTGTTGTAGAGCAGAGTGAGTCAGCTGTGTGTACATATATCCCCTCTTGTTTTCAGATTTCCTTCCCACGTAGGGCACCCCGGAGCATGGAGTAGGGGTCCCCGTGCCGTGCAGTAAGTTCTCACCAGTTATCTATTCTACACATAGTATCAGTAGTGTGTGTGTCAGTCCGCATACCCCAGTTCATCCCATCCCCCCAGTTCTCAGGTCTCACACCGCCCCCCGCGGCTGGGAGACACAGTGCCTTGGAGGTGCTGCTTCCCTACAGTATGAACCGTAGCGCCCCTCTGCTCTGCCACCAGAGGGCAGTAGTGACCCCTGGACAGGTGACATTCCCACCTCTCCAGCCCTTCTCCCAGGTGCAGTGTTGGGAACACAGCCATTCCTGGGCTCACCCAAACAATCTTCTCCTTCTTGCTGGCTCACTTCCCTCTCAACCAGCCTCCTATATTCTGTCTGTCCTTCTGGCTCTTGACACAACATCTACTGGACTGTTAACCAGCCGAGAGCTTCTCTGAGGCAGGGTACCAGGCCCCCTTGCATGGGGCTCCACGGTCCCAAGCATGACCCCACGTAGGTGAGTCCCGAACATCTTATGGACTCCCAGCTCTCCTCCAGGCCCATCAGGTAAGCAGACAAAGAAAACCCCATGGAGGCAGATCTTCAGACCCTCACTGCTCAGCACGGGCAGGAGGGTGATGTTGACGATGAAGAACAAAGATAAGCAGGAGGAAATTGGGTCCCTCTCCAATGAGGCGAGGCTGCTGGCTACACAGATGAGGTTACAATAATGAGGAAGAACAAAATGATAAAACGTAGGCAGAGAATGGAGAAACCGTATTATTCAATATTACAAACCAAGGGAAATAAAAAATGGGAAAAAGAAGGAAAGATCTCCCCCAAATGGACCATTAGGTCTTCCATGCCCTGACTGCACATGTCGGCCAACTTCTATAAAAGGTCAGAGAATAAATATCAAAGGTTTTGCAGACCACTGATCTCTGTGCTCATTTTGGCCCCTGCAGCTTGAAGGCAGGCAGGGTCCAAGTGTAAACAGATGGCTGAGGCTGTGCTCAGCATTTAACATCTCGGTTTAGATGTCAGATAATTCTTTTTTCATTCAAGGTGTAATTTTATTGGCTCTTGAAGTGAGAGGTGATTTTTGATCCTATCTCGGGCACTTTGGCTATCATGTTAGGAGATTCCAGGTCCAGTGTGAATTTTTTAGGAGGCAGCCACATGCCTGGATTGAACACACAAGGCCTAGCCCACTTTCATGGCCTGTGGTTTCAATGGCGATCTAATTTCAAAGCCTTAATGGTGCTATTTTGATCTGCTTGGTTAATCTCCTGTCTGAGGCCTCCACTGGTCCCTGCTGGCTGGCCTGAGAGCCCAGGCCTTCTGGACAGAGGACATATGCCTGTTTTGGCAGAAACCCCCTTGCCCTGGGCTCTGGGTCAGGGAGGGGAGTCTCAGGCCTGAAATCACTTTTATGCCTTTGGGCATAAGGAGACATGGGTTCGATCCCTAATCCGAGAGGATTCCAAATCCATGGAGCAACTAAGCCCATGGACCAGAATGACTTAGCCTCTGTAACAGACCCCAGGAGCCACAACTACCAAGTCCACATACTGCCAGTATTGAAGCCCCCAGAAGCCTAGAGCCCGCGCTCCACAGCAAGAGAAGCCACCACAATGAGAAGCTCTTACACACAACTAGAGTCTCCCCCACTCACCGCAACCAGAGAAAAGCCCCACAACCACGAAGACCCAGCACTGTCAGAAATAAATATGACAAACCCATAATGTTCAAGAACCATAACACCATAAACAGAAAAAAAAAAAAAATGCAATCAAAAATGGGCAGAAAACCTTAACATACATTTCTCCAAAGAAGACATACAGATGGCCAATAGGCACATGGAAAGATGCTCCACATTGCTAATTAGAGAGATGCAACTCAAAACTACAATGAGGTACCGCTTCACACCAGTCAGAATGCCCATCGTTTAAAAGTCTACAAATAATCAATGGAGGAGAAGGCGTGGAGGAAAGGGAGCCCTGTTACAGCATCGCTGCGAATGGAAGTTGGTGCAGCCACTGGGGAGGACAGCGTGGAAGTTCCTCTGAAAAGTGAAAACAGAATCACCATAGGACCCAGTAATCCCACTCTGGGCCGTGTACTTGGACAAAACTCTAATTCAAAAAAATACATGCAGCCCCACGTTCACAGCAGCACTATCCACAAAGGCCAAAACGTAGAAACAACTTCAATATCCATCGATAGATAAATAAAATGATGTGGTCCATGTATACAATGGACTACTTCTCAGCTACATGTGAGAACGAAATCATGCCATCTGTAGCCACATGGATGCAGCTAGAGGTGATCGTAACTAAGGGAGATAAGTCAGAAAGAGGAAGACAAACACCCCACACTATCATTTGCATGTGGAATCCAAACTATGACACAAATGAACGTAAAGATGAAACAGACACAGAATCACGGACATAGAGAACAGACCTGTGCTTGCCAAAGGGGCCAGGATGGGCTGTGAGCTTGGAGTTATTAGGTGCAAACTGGTATATATAGGATGGATAAACAAGGTCCTACTGTACAGAAAACTGTATCTAATATCCCGAGATAAGCCATAATGGAGAAGAATGTAAAAAAGAATGTGTATACACATGCATAAATGAGTCACCATGTTGTATAGAAGAAATTAACACAGCATTGTAAATCAACTATACTTCAATTAAAAAAAAAAAAAAAGAACTATGAGATCATAGTATTCATGGCCAGAGAAATCTATGACTGTCTCCTTCATTTTGCAGGCAGGAAACCTGAGTTCAGAGAGGTTGGGGATCTGTGCGGAGGTCACACAGCTTCATCTGGAGTGGCAGCCCCCGCTGTCCTCCTCAGGAGCCTCTTCACTACGAGGCACAATCTGATGTGCTTCCTCCTCTTTCCTTCTCATATTCTGAAAGCAAAATGCCCCTTTTGCCTCAGAAACCTACGGTGAAGCTGCTTCTGCTGTCCCTTACCCCAACCTTCTCACCTCCTGGAAACAACTAGTTTCTGTTTTTCTCATGAAAAAAAGGTCGAATTACTCCCTCAACCACTATCCCAACAAAATTAGACAGTAAATACAGTTCTAGAAAAGAAAGTAAACATCACCTGAAATCCTACTTCCCAGAGATAGGCCCTAACATTCTGGTATTGCTCTGACTCCCCCAGTTTACACACACACACACACACACACACACACACGCAATGTTATTTTATTTACCAGGATCTTTAGATCTAATTTTACCATGTGGAATGCATCATTTCTTACGGGTGAGAGTTACTTCAAAATACTACACTGGGGGTTGAAGGGAGAGATAGTATGAAATGATACTGGCTTGGGGGCTGCTAAAGCTGTTGATGGTGACATGGAGGTTTAATATTACCTCCCCTAATGCTTTTATGTTTGAAAATTTTCAAACTAATGAGATTTTTTTTTTCAATAGGAGGAAAATACATTGTTATGGGTTGAATTGTGTCTCTCCAAAACTCGTATGTTGACATCCTAACTTTCAAAGCTTAAACATAACATTACTGCAGGAACCTTTATTTTGTAAAAACTTTGAATTACAATCTATAAAAAGACTGAATTGCTGTGTTGTACACCTGAAACTAATATGGCACTGTAAATCAATGCCATACCGCAATAAAAAATTTATTAGAAAAATACAGGAGTTTCTTGAAGACTAAAGGTGTTGAACAACCAGCTCTCAGAAAGGCCAAGAGCAAGGCTGAGATTAGGGGGCACTCAGCAGTTCCGCTGCAGTTCATGGGTCGCAAAGGGTCGGACATGACTTAGCAGCAAGAACAGCGGCAAAAGCCTGAGGCTCCCCATCCAGGGCCCGCCAGGAAGGGTTCCAACTTGCCGCCACATGCGCGTGCCTCCAGTCCCATTTTTCTCAGGAAGGAGATTATTAATATCATTGGATGCCACCCAGGAGTTTCAGTCCTTGCGGCAATCATTCACAGCAGGGAGAAAGTCTCTCTTTTTTTCTTTTTTCTTTTCACAGAGGTCATCAGGTTAAAATCCAGTCATTAGACTGGGTCCTAGTCCAATATGGTGTATAAAACAGGGAAATCATGACCAAGACACACACAGAGGGTGAATGAGAAGTCGTGGGAGACCTGGATCAGACCCTCAGAGGAGGCACCAGCCCGCCAACGCCTGGACTGGGGGTTTCCAGCACCAGGAGACAAAGCAGCCAGTTTGTGGTACTTTGTTACAGCAGCCCCAAGAAGCTGACACCTCACAGATGTCTTAATTTAGTGGCTACCCTGTGGAGAGCTTTTCATTCCAAAAGCAAAGTCAACCCTGGCTCTGGAGCAGAGGCTCCTTGCATGTGATGTCACCCTCGTGTTTTCTCAAGGAATTTTTGCTAAAGGAAAAGTGAGACAAAGAATGCATTTTCAGAATGAGGAATCTAGAAAAATGGCATGAATGAACTGATTTGCAGGGCAGAAGAGAGACGCAGAAGTAGAGAACAGACGTGCAGAGGCAGGAGAGGGTGGGATGAATTGGGCGAATATATGACACATATATGACACATGAATATATACAGTACTGTGTATAAAAAAGACAGCTAGCAGGAAGCTGCCATATGGCACTGGGCGCTCTGTGATGACGTGGGGGGGTGGGGGGGTGGGGTGGAGTAGAGGGGTGCTCAAGAGGGAGGGAATATATGTATACACGCAGCTGATGCATTTCATTGTACAGCGAAGCTAACACAAGATTATGTAAGGCAATTATACTCCAACTTTTCAAATAAGGAGGTAACAGAAGATGGTGATACACAGGTTAAAAGCTTTACTTTTTAAATTCTACGTGTTTGTACTGAATGTTACCAAGTCGGTAATGAGGGGTGCCAGGTACAAAAGGAATCATCTCTTGCTCTCAAAGAAACAGGCCAACAGGACTGTGAGTAGAAGGTAAGGCGTCAGGAAATAACTGTCTCACTCATCCCTCATTGCTTGACAGCTCCTGCCTCCCTCGTACAGACACGGCCCCAGCAGGATGCTAGATGCGATGAAGGCGTACAAGGCTGGCCTCCCCAGCACAAAGCCCATGACCGGGGCTTCGGTGGAAGAGCCACCCAATGCTGCTTTTCTTATAAATATCTTTCTTTCTTTTTTTTTTTTAAACAAAAGCAATACTTATAGGATAAAAATAATAATAAAATAGAAAAAACATATACCCATAACACATAGAGAAATAAATGTTAAAATTTAGGCAAATATACTTACAACATTTTCATGCACAAAGATGTACTTTGACATTTTACGAAAGGGGTTGCAAATCATAATACTGCTTTTAAAATCCACCTACTATGTCAATAAATTGGGACAATACTATTTAAGATACTGCAGATCATTTCAGCACATCAATGGGCCGCAACTGACTGCCCTGTTCCCCATCAATGGACCTTATGATGAGGTCTAACTTTCTTTTCTGTGACAAACTGCAATTCCATAAACTTCTCTGTAGGTAGATCTCTGCATAAATTTGCAATGACTTTCTTAAACTCCTAAAAAAGTAATTGTTGAATTTAAGGTATTTAACATTAATTGTTAAGACTTTTGAGAAATACTGCCAACTTGCCATTTGGGGAAAAAAAAACAAAACTGTTATCAATTTGTATTTCCAGGACTTCCCTGGTGGTCCAGTGGTTAACAATCCTTCTACAGTGCAGGAGATGAAGTTCAATCCTTGGTCAGGGAACTAAGATCCTACATGCTGTGGAGCTATGAAGCCCACACACCACAATAAAGACCAATGCAGCCAAACCCCTGTGTGTTCTCAGCGGTGTATGAGCTGTCTTCTTCCTTGATACTCTCTAAAAATCTCCTTTTTCTCATAATCAATTACATAGACCAGGAAAAAAAAGAACCCCCCAAAGCAAAAACCAGTGTTTCGGGACTTTTGTTTGTTTGTTTGTTTAATCCACTGCCCATGTTCCTAAATAATCTGGGGTTTCAAAAAATGTTAAGAAATTTCCACATCCAACAATGAGTAGTAAATAAGCCCAAGAGAGCTCATGTACAGTATAATGAATATAGACAATAATATTGTACCATAATCAACCTTGCTAAGTGACTAGAACTTAATTATTCCAACCACTAAAAAGAAAGGATAATTATGTAATGTGAGAGAGGTGCTAAATATTGCTACAATGGCAATGCTATTACCCTATACACATGTATCAAATTAACAGGAGATGCACCTTGAAATTACCCCATGTTATGTGTCAAATACACTGAACAGAAAAGCGGTTTCCATATCCAGTCAAGAAAATAAGTCGAAAAGGAGTCCAGGGAGCGTGTTTCCTTGGTGAGAGTGGAAATCAGCCACGTGGATGGCTGGGTGCGCATGCCTGCAGGGCGGAGGACAAGACGGGCCCAGCGATGGGTGGGAAGCTACACACAGCCCTGGGCAGGGAGGGGAAGAACGACCAGGAGAGTCCAGGGATTCCGAAAACTCATGAAGAGGGGCGTCCTGGTGGTCCAGTGGTTGACAGTCTGCCTGACAGTGCAAGGGACACAGGTTCGATCCTTGTCCGAGAAGATTCCTCATGACACAGGGCAACTAAGGCCACGTGACTAGAGACCAGAAGAGAGGCCATCACGGTAAGAAGTCCAGGCACCTCCACAAGAGCACAGCCCTCTGCATCGAGGAAGACCCGGCAAAGCCAAAAACAATTTAAAAAATTTGTAAAGAAAGCTCATGAAGCAGCCATAGTTCTCTTCTAAAAAGTCAAGGATAAGGAAACAATAGGAAGTAATGCCTGACCCTGAAACCCTGTCCCACTGCCTGCTCTGCTCCCAGGACCCACCAGATAAGGGAAGGACTGTCCACCTTGGCCAAGCTCACCGAGGCCCTGCATCTGATGTGAACCCAGCCTCTAAGCTGAAGAGGAAAGCAGAAAGCAGCTCCTGGCTTTCCCACACCACTCCTTCTCAACCTCCCCATCTATCTGCAGTGCAGAAGCCACGCCGGTCAGAGGCACTGACATGAATAATAGGACCAAGGTCATTTCTCCTCTGGGTCAAGGGGAAGATGAACGGTGTACAAAGTGCTTCTACACTCATCGCCTCTCACCTTGCCCTCTGCCTCGGTCACAAGGCAGGCCGGCCATTGTGATACGCCACTCTGGGGCCCGAGTCATGACCCATGCAGCTGGAGACACAAGGACTGAAGTTCCCTGTCCTGGAGCCAGAATTCTCTGCCTGTCTGCCTCACTCCCAGGAGGCACAGAGAATGGCAATGCTCTAGACAACTCATGATCGCCGCACATGCACGCACGTGTATACACAAACACACTCTCTCTCACGGTGTGGCCTTCCGCCTAAAAGAAATTAGACGCAACTCACACTGAATTGAACTAGAACAAGTTAGACCACAAAGTCTTCCTTGCAGAATGTGTCCCGCAAATGGTGTGGAAGTTTCACGCAGGTGTTTAAGTTTCACTCAGAAGTCCTCTCAGCAGAAACTTAAATATACATCATGTTTAAAAATACACCCATGCATGCACATCCACATGCATGCACGCGCACACACACACCCCATGTAAAAACCAAAAACTAAAATGCTGCTCTACAGATCCACATTGTCAGCCTTCCAGTTGACCCAACATTTCTCAGTAGTTGTTGGCTGGTGAATCAGGTTTCTGTTTCTTGCAGAATGAAACCTTACAAACCAAAGATCAATGAGTATGAAATTACTAGAGTCTCCTCTACCTTTGATCACACTCATATTCCAAATCCGTGCTCAGCCTATCTCAAAGAACTTTTAAGTTTCTGAAGCATTCAGTCTTCATTTGGGGAAATCCTTTTATTTGGAGAAGAGGTTGTTCTAAGAATTCCTGGGGCGAAAAAAAAAGCCAACAGATATCTGTATCAAACTTTAGGATGGTAGCATGTACTTATCTCAGACTGGGCCACCGCTCTACCTACTAAAAGCCTGCTTCTCTTTTTAAACATTAATAGTTGTTTTTAGTTCAAACATCTACCCAAAGCAGCAGACAAGAACATGACAACACAGCTCTTTTCCAGCTAAAATTAATTTCACTAGTGCCAATGACTTTCAGGAGAGAAATGTTTCTCCAAAGGGCACTTGAAAGAGGGGGAAAAATTGGACAAGAACATCACGCCTCCAGGCAAATCCTTTATAGCATCTGAGCCCTGACATATGAAACTCTGAAGAGACAAATGCATTTATCAGGAGTCTGCTTTCATTTTCTGAAAGAGGAAATTACGGTAAGGGATGAACCACCAGTAATTAGTATTAACTATATCCCCCTGGGTAAGTGACATTGCAGCCACCATTCTAAAGAAGAGAGGACACAATTCCTGCACACAGCTGCCTACAACGTAATCCTCGAAGTGCTCAAACATGAGCTAGAATAGTGACAACATACACTGTGCTTTACAAAAGAGCTGCCGCCCCTCACAGGTGCCTGCGCTGGAAACGGCTTTCATGCAATGGAAATGAACTGGCCTGGATCCGTTCTTATTCCTTCTCCACTCTTCCTCACGACGCTGGCACCCACTTCTCAAGGAAGTGTAAGAGTGTGTAGTCCATGACCACTCTTAACAGGAATAAACACACAAAGGAAAACTTGTAATTATTTCCATACCTGCCCATCTTGAGATCCCAGCCTATTGATGAGATCGATCACTTAATCCGCGACTCTATGGCATCTTATTCACCAAAGGACCCCATTCACAGGAGATACCTGACGAATGCTGGATGGATGGACAGATGGATGAATGGATTGGGGGGGAGGGAGGGAGGAAGGAAAGGAAGGGAGGAACGGTGGAAGGATGGATGGGAGAAGGGAAGAGAAGGAAGGAAGAGGGCAGTGACAAGAAGGGGATGGAGGAGGGGAGGGAGGGGAGAAGGCAGAAGGAGAGGGGAGAAGGGGGAACAGAGAGAACAAGAGGGGAAGGAAGGACACAGCGCCACGGTTCAGAAGTGCGGACAAGCCGGCAAGGTCCTCTAGCAAGTCTGAGGACTCCCCTCAAGTGACCCTAATCTGGAGCTGCTCCTTCTACCTGAAGAATAAAGGTCACTTCCCTCTGCATCCTGCAATGTTGGACCTACAGCGTGGAGGACAGAGGAAGCAGGACGCTTTAACGGCACATAAGGCATCTATCTCCAGGCACACGACTGCCCCGTTTCTTACAGCCTCTAAACTAATCTGTACATCCCTGGGGAAAATCAAAGCCTTACCTGAATGGGCTCTAGGCTTGACCACGAAATGTTGGTTTCCTGATTCTTTTTTTTTTTTTGAGGTATAGTTGATTTACAATGCTTCAGGTGTAGAGAAAAAATGATTTGGTTATACATATTTATATATTCTTTTTCAGATTCTTTTCCATTATAAGGTCATCACAAGATACTGAATGTAGTTCCCTGTGCTACACTGTATTTTATATAATAGGGTGTACCTGTTCATTCCAAATTCATAATCTATCGCTCCCCATCACATTTCCCCTTTGGTAACCACAGTTTGTTTTCTATGTCTGTGACTCTGTTTGTTTTGTGAATTAGTTCACTTGTATCATTTTCTTTAAGATTTCACAGATAAGTGATATCATATAGTATTTGTCTTTCTCTGCCTGACTTACTTCATTTAGTATGATTACCTCAAGATTCATCTATGTTGCTGCAAAAGGCATTATTTCATTCTTTTTTATGGCTGAGTAGTATTTCATTGTACCGTATCTTCTTTATCCATTTATTTGGTGATGGACATCTAGGTTGCTTCCATGTCCTGGCTATTGTAAACAGTGCTGCTATGAACATTGGGGCGCATGTATCTTTTCAAAATTATGGCTTTCTCCAGATATACATCTAAGAGTAGGATTTCAAGATCATATGGTAGCTTTATTTTTTACTTTGTTTTTTAAGGAAACTCCACAGTGTTCTCCATGGTGACTGCACCAATTTATATTCCCACCAACAGTGTATCTCCTGGTGGGAGATTCTTCCTTACGACCTCATCTTAGAGGTTGGTTTCACCAGGTAGCCTTCCACCATCTCCAGAAAGCTCACAATCCTCATCGCCATAGAACACATCATGGTTGCAATTAAGTAATGTATTATGTTACTAGTTGATTCCTCTCTCTGGCTTTTAGGAAGCTCTGATCTCCATGAGGATGAGGACCTTGGCTCTTTTGTTCACTGCTGTTTCTCTAACATCTAGGAAAGTTCTGGCAAACCACAGGCAAAAAAATCCTAATAGAAAGAATGAGTGAATGAAGAGATGAAGGGGAGTACCCAGGCATCTCCTGAGAGTAGCGTTCTCCCCCCTCACAGGCACAACAGAAGCCGAGGACTTGAGATGCATCTGCATGAAGAAAAGGTCCAGACACCATCTGAGTGACAGCCGTGAGCCTTCAGAATGGACAAGGGAAGGAGGCATCATGCCAGATCTGGGGACGAACAGGAGCGGGTGAACTGTCTTCCGATAACATCATGCTGGAGAAGTGCAATGGGAAGAGGACAAGGCTTCACCCTCTGCTCATGTGCCTCTCAGGTCTGGTGAGCATGGTCACAGAGAGCCTTTAGTAGCAAAGAGCAGAAATGCACCCATATTAGTTCAAGGAGAAGGGAATCCACCGGTTGGATACAGGGTAGAGTGCCCAGTATCTACCAGAAAGGACCATTCTCTGCAGCAACATCACAGGTGCCCTTCTGCATCCCTCCGGCCACCCTAGTCTCTGAGGTCTGCACCTTTTCTCCTCCTGCTCAGCTGAAAACTTCCTGCACTTGGACACATCCCAGCAGAGCCCCACACTGACCCCATCTCACAAGGCTGCCATCTGGTCTCTCCTCATTCAGATTCAAGAGAAAGTGAATCTGGCGGTGGATCAGATGGCCATCCTAGTCCAATCAGCAGATGCTGGGGATGTAAAGAATGACATCATGTGACACCACAGCCCTGCACGCACAGACCTCCCCTTCAGAACGGGGTCTCCCCTGGACTCACTTCTCTCTGACTGTGGTACAAGATTCTGATATGCATGAGATACAAGGATGCACACTACTTACAAATCCCCTAAAAACTCACTTCACAGGAAAATGAACGTCTCAGCTGGAACAGCAGTCAATGCTTTCATCCAAAACACTTATTTCAATGCCGAGGTGCTGCCCTAAACTTAATGAATGCACGGCATGACTGTCTCACCTCCACAGCTTCCCAGAGGGTTCCAGAAGTTTACTAACTTCTTACAAAGGCGTATGATAAAAATCCATCTCCAACTGAGTGCAGGATTCACTCCCAAGCTCTGTGACATCATCTCATAACGCAAGGTCAATAGGGCCCCCCAGGTTAAAGGGGGTTTATCTATTTCTTTATTTTAAAATATTTATTTATTTAGCTGTGTGAGGTTTCAGCTGCAGCACACAGGATCTCTGATCTTCATTACAGCATGTATGATCTCGTTCCCTGACTAGAGATCGAACCCAGTCCCCCAAGAGAGAGCAGAGTCTTCGACACTGGACCGCCAGGGAAATCCCTAAAGGGATTTAAGAAGAGCCAAGGGCTCGATCCCTTTTCCTCTCTCAGCTCACATCTTCCCTGAGACTTTCCAACATCAAGATGACAACCCCCAAGCTGTGTTACCTATTTCCTCCTATCAGGTTTCCAAGTCTAACACCACCACTAACTTTGTGGAAATTAAAGTTAGCACCAAGGAGTTCTGGGTTTTTCAACATTAGCCGCCACTCACTCAACAGCCCTCTGGAGCTTCCTCTGTTCAGCTGTGATGAAAACCATTCTTTTTTTTCCTGGGAATAAATTCTTCTCTTCCCATCACCCAACCTGAGAGAGAAAGGAAATGTCGTCCTGGCAATGACCTTGGAAACGACAGGATCTGAAAACAGAATTATGTGTAATTCTCACAAAAGATGACTTGTGTATCATGTCCCTGTCTTCTTGTGAATATTCTACCTTCTCAGCCAACTCTGCACCCCTTGACCTTCTCTCGGTTACATCCTTCATGGTCAGATCCCACTAGCTGGGCATTTCAGGGCCCAGCTCCTGAAGCTCTGCCCATCTGCTCAGGCAGAAGTTGCGTGCTCACCTTTCTTCAAGTTCTTCTTTTTTAATATATTTATTTGTTTGTTTAGCTGCACTGGGGCTTAGTTGGAAGACGTGAGATCTTTAGTTGTGGCATGTGAACTCTTAGTTGCAGCATGTGGGATCTAGTTTCCTAACCAGGGATTAAACCCAGGTCCTGTGCATTGGGAGCTCAGAGTTTTAGCCACTGGACCACCAGGGAAGTTCCTTTAAATTTTTGAGGTCAAGGGGGCAGCCTCATGGCCGTGTGTCCTTAGCACCTGGCTAGTGTTCAATGATGCTCTGGCTAAATGCATCCCCAGGCTTTGCACCATTGCTTCAATTTCCAGATTTGTACTTTCACAGTGCAAATGCTCTGCCTCCATTGTTGTATTTGTTGGGGCTGCCTAATTTAGGCAAAACTGGGCATTTACAGAAGGAAAAAATGCATTTTTTCCTTCAGTTCAGAAGATACTTTGAGATAACTATCTCCCTCTAGGCCTACCTGTATACTGTTAATTTACCAGCTTTAACATAATCTTTTAGAAATTGTACAGTATTAGCAACTCTTCGTATTTTATCTCCAGTTTCCCAACTGCAAAATAAACACAGGCTATAATTCTTTCCACAGCTGCAATGTAAATACATATTTCACCCTAGGGATCAACTGGCTTTACTTTCACGGGCTTCCCTGGTCGCTCAGCTGGTAAAGAATCCACCTGCAGTGTGGGAGACCTGGGTTTGATCCCTGGGTTGGGAAGATCCCCTGGAGAAGGGAATGGCTACCCAGTCCAGTATTCTGGCCTGGAGAATTCCATGGACTGTATAGCCCATGGGGTCTTAAAGAGTCAGATATGACTGAGCGATTTTCACTTTTCATGTACATTTAGTAGCAATAGTAGCAGCAAGGTAACCCCTGGCATGAAGAGATACTCATGCTTCTGACTGTGCATGTTACCCTCCACCCTACTCCAAAGCAACAAAAAACAAAAGTGGGACTTCCCTGGTGGTCCAGTGGTTAAGACTTCGCACTTCACGCTGCAGGGGGCGCAGGTTCAATCCCTGGTCAGGGAACATGAGATCTCACACCCACGTGGCATGGGCCAACAAAACCAACAAAACTATTTATCTAAAAGATGCCATTTCCTCTAGTAAAAGAAAAGTTAAAGTATTGCTTCAAACATAGATACATGCTAGATTCTAACACAGCTGCATTTATTAACAACTTCCTGTTTGACACAGGTGAATCTGAAGAACTCTGACCATTTTTACCCTCTCCAATGCTGCCCCCTGCTGACAAAAGCATGGACACCTTTGTCGGACACACCCTTCCATGCCCCCACCGTGGAGAAAACGGTGGCTGTGACAAAATAAGCCCAATAACACTTCCATGTGGAATCTGAGACAGGGCACAAATGAATACATCTAGGAAACAGACTCACAGACTTAGAGAACAGGCTGGTGGTTGCCAAGGGGCGTGGGGGTTGGGGACGGGGTGGATTGGGAGTTTGGGATTCGCAGATGCAAGCTATTATGGACAGGATGGATAAACAACAAGGGAACTATATTCAATATCCTGTGATAAACCATGGCAGAAAAGAACAGGAAAGAATACGCTAATATATGACTGAATCACTTTGCCATACAGCAGAGATTAACTCTGTAAATCAACTGTACTTCAATTTTTAAAAAAACAAATACTGACAACCAAAAAAATATTAATAATAAGCCCACTGGCCTAGAGGGTGCCAAGTCCCATGGAGGAGAGGCAAGGGGCAAGAGAAACAGCTCCCTCAGGATTCTAAGAATGAACAGAGAAGACAAAACATGTTCATACAGAACCATCAGAACAGATAAAACCATACTGTTAAGTTATGGAGTAAGGGCTGTCTAGACGAACAAGATTCTGAAAAGGGTGAGGCCAGTGAAGACAAGGGATCCAGTCAGGCTGGTGGTTCTCAACCTTTCATGCTAAGGAACCCTACCTTGCTCAGCATGGTTTTCTTGCTGTCACTAAAGTATCCACATAAGAAAACCAGAGTACCCAGCAGCCAAGAGCAAAGAAACAGAGACAATTGCTTGGCTTCAGTTAGGGATTTTAAAATGGTAAAAACAGGGACTCCCCTGGTGGTCCAGTGGCTAAGACTCCACACTCCAGATGCAGGGGCCCTGGGTTGGATCCCTGCTTGGGGAACTAAATCCTACCTGCCACAACTAAGAGTTCTCACGCCACAGCATGCGGAAAATTCCGTGTTGCAACTAAGAGGCAGTGCAGCCAAAGCAATAAATATATTTTTTTTAATGAAACAGAATGGTAAAACTAGCTCATAGAATCCCCCAAGACAGAAGGTTCTGGAATCCATGTACTCAATTTGATCTCTGGCTCCTCTACCTTTTCTAAATCCAGCTTGAACATCTGGAAGTTCGTGGTTCACATACTGTTGAAGCCTGGCTTGGAGAATTTTGAGCATTACTTAGCTAGTGTGTGAGATGAGTGCAATTGTGCAGTAGTCTGAGCATTCTTTGGCATTGCCTTTCTTTGGGATTGGAATGAAAACTGACCTTTTCCAGTCCTGTGGCCACTGCTGAGTCTTCCAAATTTGCTGGCATATTGAGTGCAGCACCTTCACAGCATCATCTTTTAGGATTTGAAACAGCTCAACTGGAATTCCACAATCTCCACTAGCTTTGTTGGCAGTGATGCTTCTTAGGGCCCACTTGACTTTGCATTCCAGAATGTCTGTCTCTAGGTGAGTGATCACGCCATCATGGTTATCTGAGTCGTGAAGATGTTTTTCATATAGTTCTTCTGTGTATTCTTCCCACCTCTTCTTAATATCTTCTGCTTCTGTTAGGTCCATACCATTTCTGTCCTTTACTGTGCCCATCTTTGCATGAAAAGTTCCCTTGGTATCTCTAATTTCCTTAACGAGATCTCTAGTCTTTCCCATTCTATTATTTTCCTCTAATTCTTTGCACTGATCACTGAGGAAGGCTTTCTTATCTCTCCTTGCTATCCTTTGGAATTCTGCATTCAGTTGGGTGTATCTTTCCTTTTCTCCTTTGCCTTTCACTTCTCTTCTTTTCATAGCTGTTTGTAAGGCCTCCTCAGACAACCATTCGGCCTTCTTGCATTTCTTTTTCTTCAGGATGGTCTTGATCACTGCCTCCTGTACAATGTTACGAACCTCCATCCACAGTTCTTCAGGTACTCTGCCTATCAGATCTAATCCCTTGAATCTATTTGTCACTTCTACTGTATAGTCGTAAGGGATTTGATTTAGGTCATAAAATGAATCCAACAATAAAGGAATCATACATGATGATCAAGTGGGATTTATCCAGGGATGCAAGGATTCTTCAATATATGCAAATCAATCAGTAATACACCATATTAACAAATTGAAGAATAAAAAGCATATGATCATCTCAATAGATGCTGAAAAAGCTTTTGACAAAATTCTCTCCAGGAAGTGGGCAAAGAGGGAACCTACCTCAACATAATAAAAGTCATATATGATAAACCCGCAGTAAACATTCTCAATGGTGAAAAACTAAAAGCAATTCCTCTAATATCAGGAAAAAGGTAAGGGCTTCACTCTCACCACTGTTATTCAACATAGTTTTGGAAGTCCTAGTAACAGCAATCAAAGAAAAAAAAAGAATCCAAACTGGAAAAGAAGTAAAACTGTCACTATCTGCAGATGACATGATACTATACATAGGAAATCCTTATGATGCTACCAGAAAACCACTAGAGCCAATCAATGAATTTAGTGAAGCTGTGAGATACAAAATTAAAACACAGAAAAATCTCACATTCCTATACACTAACAATGAAAGATCAGAAAGAGAAATTAAGGAAACTATCCCATTTACCACTGTAACAAAAAGAATAAAATACCTAGGAATGTACCTTCCTAAGGAAGCAAAAGACCTGTATGCAGAAAACTATAAGATATTGATGAAAGAAATCAAAGATGGCACAAACGGATGGAGAGATATATTATGTTTTTGGATTGGAAGAATCAATGTTGTGAAAATGATTATATTACCCAAAGCAATCTATAGATTCAATACAATCCTCATCATGATATTCCCAGTGACATAAAATTTTACAATGTGTATGGAAACACAGAAGAGCCCAAATAGCCAACACAATCTTGAGAAAGGCAAGTGGAGCTGGAGGAACCAGGCCCTGTGACATCAGGCTGTACCACAACGCCCCAGGCATTATAACAGCGTGGTACTGGCACAAAAAGAAATATAGATCCATGGAGCAGGAGAGAAAATGCAGAGATAAACCCAGGCACCTGTGGTCACCAGATTTACAACAAAGGAGGCAAGAACTGACAATGGAGAAAAGACGGTCTCTTCAATAAGTGGTGCTGGGAACACTGGACAGCTACACGTAAAAGAACGAAATTAGAACACTCCCTAACCCCATACACAAAAATAAACTTAAAGACCTAAATGTAAATGTAAATGGGTTAAAGACCTAAATGTAAGGACAGACACTATAAAGCTTTTAGAGGAAAATACAGGCAGAACACTCTTTGACATAAATCACAGCAAGATCGTCTGTGACCCACCTCCTAGAGTAATGGAAATAAAAACAAAAATAAACAAATGGGACCTCATTAAACTTAAAAGCCTTTATATAGCAAATAAAACAAGATGAAAAGACCACCCTCAGACTGGGAGAAAATATTTGCAAACAAAGCAATGGACAAAGGAATAATTGCCAAAATACATAAACAGCTCACGCAGCTCAATATCAAAAAAACAAACCCAGTAAAAAAAAGGACAGAAACCAAAATCAACATTTCTCCGAAGAAGACATACAGATAGCCAACAAACATGTGAAAAGATGCTGAACATCACTAATTACCAGAGAAATGCACATCAAAACAACAATGAGGTATCATCTCAAACCAGTCAGAATGGCCACCACCAAAAAATATACAAACAATAAATGTTAGAGAGGGTGTGGAGAAAAGGGATGCTCCTACACTGCTGGTGGGAATGTAAATTGGTATAGCCACTATGGAGAACAGTATGGAGCCTCCTTAAAAAAACTAAAACAGAACTACCATATGACCCAGCAACCCCACTCCTGGGCACATACCCAGAGAAAACCATAATTCAAAAAGATACAAGAACCCCAATGCTCATTACAGCACCGTTTACAATAGCCAGGACATGGGAGCAACCTAGATGTCCAACAACAGGAACAGATGAAGATGTGGTACAAATATACAATGGAATATTACTTAGCCCTAAAAAGGAACGGAACTGGGTTATTTGCAGAAATGTGGATGGAGACTGTCATACAAAGTAAATCAGAAAAATAAAAATCTCATATTAATGCATATATGTGGAATTTAGAAAAAGGGTATAGATGATCTTATATGCAAAGCAAAAACAGTGATACAGAATAACTGTATGGGTACCACGGGAGAAAGGGAGGAGTGGGATGAGCTGGGAGACATGTACACACTTCTCTGTATAAACCAGATAACTAATGAGAAGCTACTGCATAGCACAGGGAACTCCACTCAATGCTCTGTGGTGACCTACATGCGAGTCTGAGCAAACTCAGGGAGAGAGTGAAGGAAGGGAAGCCTGGCGTGCTGCAGTCCATGCAGTCACAAAGAGTTGGACACAACTTGGCAATTGAACAACAGCAGCAAACAGGAAGGAAATCCAAAAAAGAGGAGATATATATATACCTATGGCTGATTCACTTTGTTGCCCAGCAGAAACTGACACAGCAGTATATAGCAACTATACTCCAATTTTTAAAAGCAAAAACAATCTGCCAACTAAAAATTGATACTTGCCACTTCCCTCTATAAGGATTGAGTCCTTAAGTCACGGCAGCCCTCTGACCTCCAACATCTCCTAAAAGGAGTTTAGGGTGGAGACCAGGAATGAGGCACTCTGTGCACTGGGGAAAACTGAGAGAAAAGGCCTTCAGATAAATATTTTCAAAAGATTTTATAAGCCCAATTCTTGCATATCCTCATGTCTAGAAAAGCACCAAAATCATTAACATTGACACCTGCTCCTCATGACTAGTAGTAGCCTTCTGCCGGAATATGTGGTTGACTGCACATACCCACCTTTCCTAAAATCATATTTAACACTAACCTTCTCCACCACCAGCCCCCACCACGCCACACACCTTTCTGGAGCAGCTTCTAAGAGTTATCTGAAATGCTGTCTCCCAGGCTAAAGTCCTCACATGCCCCAAATAAAACTTAACTCAGTAAGTGGTGCTGGAAAAACTGGACAGCTACATGTAAAAGAATGAAATTAGAACACTCCCTAACCCCATACACAAAAATAAACTCAAAATGGATTGAAGACCTAAATGTAAATGCAAATGGATTAAAGACCTAAATGAAAGCACAGACACTATAAAGCTCTTAGAGGAAAATACAGGCAGAACACCCTTTGACATAAATCACAGCAAGATCATCTGTGATCCACCTCCTAGAGTAATGGAAATAAAAACAAAAATAAACAAATGGGACCTAATTAAACTTAAAAGCCTTTATATAGCAAATAAAACCATAAACAAGATGAAAAGACAACCCTCAGACTGGGAGAAAATATTTGCAAACAAAGCAATGGACAAAGGAATAATCTCCAAAATAATATATAAATAAAAAGTGAGGGACATCTGTGGTGGTCCAGGGGCTAAGGCTGCAGACTCCCAAAACAGAGGGCCCAGGTTCAATCCCTGGTCAGGGAACTAGATCCCACAAGCCACAACTAAGAGTTTGCATGCCACAATGAAGACTGAAGATTCTGTGTGGAGAGCACATATCGGTTCCTATGCAGGGAACTTGTTTATTGCTGGAGGAAGTGCCTCCCCCCGCAAAACCCCCACTCTGGGAAGCAGCAGAATTAATTAGGGTCTGAACAGAACAGACTCAGAACCACTTATTAAGTGTGACCTCGGCCATGCACTTTACTTGTTTTGGGGCCTCAGTTTCCTCATCTGTAAAATGGGGCTCCTAACTGTTGTCCTGGCAGAGGCACCTTTGAGGGGTGAATCAGTCCATAACTATGAACCGCTGACAGATGGTCCTAAGACACAGCAAGGATCCCACAAGTGTCTGCAGCAGGGGCTGTTCCCACTCCTTCTGGGACCACCGTGACTGTTACTCTGCAGGTTAAAGGCGATCACATATAATGAGCTGAATAGGAAAACAGGAACCACTGAACACGCATCAGCAGCCATGGTGATGGTGAGCACCAGTGGAAAAGAAACACAGATATGGAATTTCTACCCTATGGTTTTCACCAGACACCATGAAACTTATTTCAGAAGCAATGGAGTCGACATCAGACACATTACACATCTCCACAGACCCATTTCCTTTCCTATCAGAGTTGCCTTCTGTATTTTTAAAATTAATTCACCAAACTGATTTCAGTCGAGTCTCATTATCTGCAGTAGTTACATCCACAAAGCTGCTGCAAATGTTTAATTAGAGAATACTGGATGGACCATCGCTGCTGGGGAAATCCACCGTGAGGGTCCTGTGAGCCTGCTGTGACATTCTGGTCCACTGCTAGGTCTGTCTGCCAAGGTCCTTGTACGACATGCTAGTTTCATTAGCCTCAAAATCCAGCTTTTCCTTATAATCCTTTTCTTGAGCAGGTATAGTCAATTCTCATTATTCACAGTAATTATGTTCTATAGTCACCATGAACAGTAAATTACCAAATGCTGAGCTGTTATTTCTAGGATATGTGTGTATATGCACGTGTGTGTGTGTGTGTGTGTGTGTGTGTGTGTGTGTATCACATAGGTTATAATTTCAAATGCTAAAAATATATGGTAGATTCTATTTTCTCTATTTTACAAAAGAGAAAATGAGGTTCAGAAGTATTAAGTCACCTAGGGCTGCCCCACTAACTCAAGCCCGAGCTGGGATCAAATTCCATCCAACTGACCCCAAATGTGGAGGCTCCAGCACGAATCACCCCCCATCTCCATCCCCAGGTCACCTATACACTGAGCTCAGAGAGGGCTCAGTGACCTTCGCTGGGACTGTGTGCACTGCGTGACAATCTGTTGATGTCCTGTGTGTCTGCCCATGACTGCAAAAGCACCACGAGTGTCCACTTTGGGGTTCTGTCTCCATTTTAGCAAGTGGGAGAGTCCATAAATACAGAATACATCAATAACGAGGATCAAATACATTTTTTTGGCAAGCCTAGAGGACAGACTATTTTTCAAATTCTTCCTCAGTCTCTTGATCTTTAGAATTTGTTCAACTTATAAATATTTAACATTTTCATGCTGTATCACCTTTTGAGATACGTGAGTCAGCCAGCACTAGACAAGGAAGATTTACCATATTTCTTTTTTTTTTTTTTTGGTATTGTGGAAATAATTTATTTTAAAATATGTTTTTCAGAAACCACTAATAATATCAAGAAAAAAGTGAACATAAATTTTCACATAAAAGTAATATTTAACTCATTTAGGCTCTAGGAATTAGTGTATTAGTTGCTCAGTTGTGTCCAACTCTTTGTGACCCCATGGACTGCAGTCTGCCAGGCTTCTCTTCCCATGGAATTCTCCAGGCAAGCATCCTGGAGAATATTGCCATTTCCTACTCCAAAGGCTCTTACTAACCCAGGGTTTGAACCCAGATCTCCTGCATTGTGGGAAGATTCTATACTATCTGAGTCACCAGATTTACCATATTTCTGACCCCAGTGATGTCTTTGGCTTTCAGTCCCATGACAAAGCCGCCCACTACACTTTTTAACAATCAGCTGCCATCTCACAAATTCACTAGTTTAGCTGCTTTTCCATTTTTTCCGTAGTTTTATCACACACTCTAGATGTTACTTTTGCATTTTCCAGAGTGACCTCACATACAGATCATCAGGTTTCTTCTTCCTTTTTTTGGGATATACCATATTTCGTTCCATGAACACTGAACTCACAGCCAACAGCGCTATAACTCACACCTGATGAAGCTCACCACATATGTATTTTCTCCGTCGGGCACACCACGGCCTTCTCGCACTTGGCAACACTTGACGGGACTTCAGCAGTAACAGTTGGGGGTCACTTAATACAGAAAAATCACCAACAAAAGCACACACCTGCCCAAAATGTAGCACTAAACAGACTGTGAGAGGCACGCTTGTTTGTAAGGCGAGAGCCCAGATGAGAAGGCCAAAGGTTGCCTTGTTCAACCTCAGCCAGGACTGCTGGTCAAGGAACTCATTTTTTTTTTGGGGGGGGGGGGCGGTGGGGGCTCTGCAGTGCAGCATGCAGGATCTTAGTTCCCTGACCAGGGATTGAACCTGTGCCCCCCGAAGGGGAAGCACAGAGTCTCAACCACTAGAACTCCAGTGAAATTCGGGACTCAGAATCTTTTGCAATGTCTCTGTGAATGATCAGGAAAGCATCCCAAGTATTGATTCTTGGGTTATAGAAGCATTTCAGCAAGCAGACAAATTTGCAGATACAGAACCCATAAACAATGAGGCTCAACTACATGTTTCTTTGGTTTTGTTGTTTCGGCCATGCCACAAGGCATGCAGGATCTTAGTTCCCTGACCAGGGATCAAACCCATGCCCCCTGCAATGGAATCACAGGGTCTTAACCACTGGACCTCCAGGAAAGTCCCTCAATTATATGTTTTTTTTTTAATTACTTTTTAAATTGGAGGCTAATTACAACATTGTGGTGGTTTTTGTTACACATCAGCATGAACCAGCCACAGGTATATGTGCGTCTGCCCCGTCCTAAGCCCCGCTCCCACCTCCCTCCCCACCCCATCCCTCTGGGTTGTCCCAGAGCACCAGCCTTGAGTGCCCCGCTTCATGCATCAAACTTGCACTGGTCACCTATTTTACATATGGTAATATACATATTTCAATGCTATTCTCTCAAATCATCCCACCCTTGCCTTCTCCCACAAAGTCCGAAAGTCTGTTCTTTACATCTGTGTCTCTTTTGCTGTCTAGCATATAGGGATGTCGTTACTGTCTAAATTCCATATATATGTGTTAATATACTGTACTGATGTTTCTCTTTCTGCCTTACTTCACTCTGTATAATAGACTCCAGTTTCATCCACCTCATTAGAACTGACTCAAATGTGTTCTTTTTTATAGCTGAGTAATATTCCATTGTGTACATGTACCACAATGTCCTTATCCATTCATCTGCCGACTGACATCTAGGTTGCTTCCATGTCCTAGTTATCGTAAACAGTGCTGCGATGAACATTGGGGTACCCGTGTCTCTTTCAATTCTGGTTTCCTTTGGTGTGCATGCCCAGCAGTGGGACTGCTGGGTCATATGACAGTTCTATTTCCTGTTTTTTAAGGAATGTCCACACTGCTCTCCATAGTGGCTGTACTAATTTGCATTCCCACCAACAAGTTATATGTTTTTAAAGTATTAATACATTCTGAAATCCTGGAGCTATCAAACTAATACAAATAAACTCAAAATCAAAAAGGAACGTCTATCTACTTGGCTGCACAGCAGATACTAACAGAACATTGTAAATCAACTATGCTCTAATGAAAATTAGCTTTAAAAAAAGAGAAAAAAGGACATATTGTGCTGTGTGTGAGCACCATGTGTATGTGTGTGTGTGGTTTCATGAAACCACCGTGAGCTATTCACTTTTCAGGCAAATGTAGGTGGCTGATTACTGAGAAGAGATGCTTACTACTCAGTGCTATCTCCACTTCAAAACAGGCGGCTTAAGTTGACTCAATTATTTTAAAGTTCTGTGATGAATAGTCAATTGGAATAATCATGACCGCTGCAGTTATTCAAGTTCAGAAAATTATGCTCCCAGACACGCCCCTTCAGCTTTAAAAGGTATTGATTTGATGTAGAATAAAGCTTCTCAAATACTTTTTTTTTTTTGGTAAATCATTCTCGGGCAGCCTTCACACAACAAATTGTATTATAGTCCAAATCACCATTTTAGCTCCTAAATGATGTTCACCTATGGATCCATCTCTGTTACCTCTCAGGGCTCTCATTTTCTTCACAGCTCACAAAGGCGAGGTGGTTTTAAGGCTATATAAAGTTTCTGGGTAGAAAACCTGGGAAAACATCCTCTTAAACGCTGGCAGGCTTAACTTGGCACTCTCCGAGGCAAGGAGGCATAGCCGGGAATGAACCACTGAAATCTATGCCTGCATGATCTGCTCCAGTGGAGGAAGGTGGACAGTAAGTAAACATGTGCAGTGGTGTCAGGTGTGATGAGTACTGTGGGGAAGAAAACTGAGGCAGGGAATAGGGCAGGAGATGGGGGCACAGGGACTGCAATATTAAAAACACTTTACTGACCACAGACATATTAATACGTCTTTTGTTACCCAAACACTATTGATGCATCAATACATTTTCAGAGAGTGATACAATTAACAACAATGCATGAAGTTGTTAGAGCTTAAAATTGATCAAAGGCTCATCACACAGCTTACGACTGCCGTCATCATTCACATTTTGCCCCGTTAGGTTTTTGTTTCAACCTGACGTATACATATATTCTAAACAGAAAATTGTCAAAAATGACGTGTCGTGAAATTTGGAGTAAATCAGAATTTCTCGGTGAATTTTATGCAGATACCTTCTCTGAGTGACATATACACTAGTGTTTCAGAAAATGATAGTTCTAGAATATGGTTCTGATTCAGACGATGTGAATATTAGGGCAACAAAAAGACAAAAAGCCTCAGGGATCGATTCTGATACGGAAAGTGAACATGAAACTCATGGTGTTGAACACGCCTCTGCTTCCACAGAAGGATGGACTGAAGACAACATTTCACAAAAATCAGACGACTTCACAGGTGTGGCAGGTCTAACTACTGAAGGCAATAATCCACAAAGAGCCACTGAAAAAACAGTTAATTTTTGGCCAGCCAAAAGAAAAATCATGGGCCATGGGTATTAATTTCTGTTAAAAAAAAAAAAAAAAAACCCTGATCGGCAGTGAGTTAAACAGGTGGGAAACCTTGAAGGCCTCACTAGACAGTCTTTGAGTAAACGCCTCAAGGCAACAAACGGAATCCAAGCACAGATCCAAAGGAAGGCTGTTTGTTCCAGGAAGGAAGGGGAGGTGGAAGTGCCAGGCCCCCGAGGTGGGAACAGCCAACAAACACGAAGGCCAACGGGTCTCAAATCTGGGAGGTGGAGAGATGGAGAGGTTTCCAAGAGGCCAGGAGGGGGCTGGCACATGCGGGGCTGTTTGGACTGGCTGTGAGGTTCTGACATCACTTTGTGTGAGAAGGGGCACATTTTAAGTGGATTTTAAATTGTTTCTAATTTGCTTGCTTGTTTGGCTGAGCTGGGTCTTCACTGCAGCACACAGCATCTTAAGTTGGGGCATGTGAACTCTTAGTTACAGCATGTGGGATCTAGTTCCCTGACCAGAGGTTGAACCTGAACCCCCTGCATTGGGAGTGTGGAGTTTCAGCCACTGGGCTACCAGGGAAGCCCCTAAGTGAGTTTTTAACATTCTCTCTTAAAATTTAAATATTCAGAAATTTTTAAAAAATGGAAACCCAGGGAAGCCCCCAGCGGTCTGGTGGTTGAGACTCTGCACTCTCACTGTGGAGAGTCCAGGTTCAATGCCTGGTCAAGAGAGTAAGATCCCAAAAGACATATGGTGTGGCAAAATAAATGAATAAATAAGGATTTTTTTAAAAAAAAAAAGAAGAATGGAAACCCACATACCCAGAAGCAAGATCCAGCAACTGCTCACGTTGCCGTATTTGCTTTGTCTGTGGGTAAGAATGTGTGTCCACCTTTCTCACATACCTGTTCTTCCCGAAATATCTGCAGTTAAGTTACAGGCAAGTTACACTTCACCCCTGAATATTATAGCATGTGTCTCCTAGAAGCCAGGACATTCACCTACTTGTCCACATTTCCACCATCTCAATCCATAAAATTAAAAATAATCCCCACTAAATTAACTAATACATAGTCCTAGGCCTTCACCGGTGGTCCAGTGGCTAAGACTCCACACTTCCAACGCAGGGGGCCCAAGGGTCAATCCCTGGTCAGGGAACTACAGCCCGAATGCCACAACTAAAAGTCCCACATGCTGCAACTAAGACCCACTGCAGTCACATAAGTAAATAAACAAAACAACACATAATTTTTAAAAGCCAATATGCAGTCCATAACCCAAGATCCCGGATTGTCTGAAACATCAAGGTCCATATGGAGAATTTAGTTGCTGTGTCTCAGGGGTCTCCTTAAAACTCCAAGGGATCCTTTTATTTTTATTTTTCTTAAGAGACAGGACCTGTGGGTCTGCGAGGAAGTCCCGCCTCCTGGATTTGTCCACCTGTGCGCTCCTAGTGCTGTTAAACTGCTTCTTTATCCCTTGAACTTTCTGCAAGCTGGTAAGTAGGTCTAAAGGCTTGATTAGGTTTGGACTGGGGAGTATTTCGTATTGGTCACTGAGAAATGTCACATGACGGCCCATCAGCGGGCACATTGGGTCTATGTGTCCATTGATCGACAGTGACACCAGGGGTAAACAAATAAGGTGGGGACTGCCAGCTACCTTCCTGGATGTTACATTTCCACTTCTGTAATTAGCAGGTGCTCTTCGGCATCTTACAAGCAACACAAAAACCCCACAAGTATGCCTTATGAGTATCTTGTTCCCCGACACGCTTCACCTAACGGCTTAGGCGTCCTTAAATGGTCTGCCTCCATCCATTATTTCTCTGGGATGCCAAAATGATGATTTCCTAACTCTCTTTGCTTTCTACATATACTAGTTGACATTCTCTCCCCCCACCACCTGCCACTTTTCATTTTGCTCCCACTACTGACTTGTGGATTGCCTTTTCTATTCAAATGTTTTCAATCATCACCACTATTATCTTTTTGACACTTACCCACGGGCCTTGAGCACTTCCATTCAGGTACCATATGATGTCCCAGGCTTATTCTGTACTTTCCCTATTCCAGACTGAGTGAGTCATTTCAGTGTTGGCAGATTTTGAATAAAAAAAAGATAGAGACATTATCGGACTTTTTCAAAGATTCCTCCAGCTGCTGGATTGAGAATGGTGCTACGAGGAAGGTCAAATGAAGCAAGGAGACTAGTAGCCAGGCTCCTCTCACTGGTGTCCAGGTGAGAAGCTCACAAGAGCGACACAGGTGACACTTTGATGGATGAGGCAATGGAATAGTCTTACAATTCTGATGAGGAATATTAAAAAAAAAAACAGAATAAGTGACAAAGTTTGGAGCATGACCTCCAGGTTTGGAGTCTGAGCCACTGAAAGGATGGAGTTTCCAATTATAAATGTGGGGACAGAAAAAGAGACATACAGATGGCCAAAAGGCACATGATAAACTGCTCAGCACTACTAATTATTAGAGAAGCACAAATCAAAACTACAATAAGGCATCACCTCACACTGGTCAGAATGGCCATCATTAAAAAATCTATGAACAATAAAGGTGGGAGAGGGTGTGGAGAAAAGAAACCCTCCTACACTGCTGGTGGGAATGTGAATTGGTAACAGCCACTATGGAGAACTATGGGCTTCTCAGGTGATGCTACAGGTAAAGAACACGTGTCCCAGTGCTGAAGATGTAAGAGACATGGGTTCGACCCCTGAGTTGGGAAGGTGGCCTGGAGAAGGGAATAGCAACCCACTCCAGTATTCTTGCCTGGAGAATTCCATGGACAGAGGAGCCTGGTGGGCCTTGGTGAATAGGGTCACAAAGAGTTGGAAATGACTGAAGTGACTTAGCACGCACGCACTATGGAGAATGGTGTGGAGCGCCCTTAAGAAACTAAAAATAGAGCTACCATATGATCCAGAGATGCCACTCCTGGCCATGTAGCCAGAAAAGAAAAAATTCTAGTTTGAAAAGACACATACACCCCAGTGTTACCAGAAGCACAATTTACGACAGCCAAGACACCGAAGCAGCCTAAATGTTCACCAACAAATGAGTGGATAAAGAAGATGTGGTACATATGTACAGTGGAGTATTACTCAGCCATAAAAGAGAATGAAATAATGCCATTTGCAGCAACATGGATAGACCTAGAGATGATCATACTAAGTGAATTAAGTCACACAAAGAAAGACAAATATGGCATCACTTATATGTGTAATTTAAAATATGATACAAATGAACTTATTTACAAAACAGATTCACAGATTTAAAAAACAATCCTATGGATACCAAAGGAGAAAGTGGGAAGATAAATTAGGAGTTTGGGATTGATATATACATACTACTATATATAAAACAGATAAACAACAAGGACCTGCTATATAACATAGGGAACTATATGCAATAGCTTATGATAAACTATAATGGAAAAAATACAAAATAGAATATGTATGTTTAAAAAAAACCACATGAACATAGAGGAGCAAGTTATTATTATTGTTGTTTGTGGGGCATGGTGAAAAGACATGGAAGATGTTCAAAAATTCAGTTTTAGCCACATGAACATAGTGACTCTGACACAGAGATCAAACATCCAAGTGGGGATGTAACGAGGCATCTGGACATGTGACAACCACAGGGGTTGTCGGCACATGGATGGTTCTAGAAAAGATCGCCAAAGGGCAATCGAAGGTAGAGGAGAAACTCCAGCATTTGAGAGACTGAGATGTAAAACCAAACCTGCAAGAGAAACTAAGACGCATGAGCGACTTGTGCGACAGGACGAAAAGCAGGACCGCATGGCATCGTGAATGCTCCGGCGGAGGCAGAGCATGCCCCACACGGTGGGGAGGGACCGTGTTTCAAGGACGAAGGTGCCTGCTGGATCCAGACCCACTGACTGGTCAGGGGGATGAGGCCTGGGAGTGACCACGAAGTCTACCCAGCTGGAGATCCCTGGTGAGCTCGAAGAGAACTGTTTCAGTGGGAGCTGTGGAAGAAAAAGGGCTTAGTAGGAAAGGCTTAAGAAGGACTGGAAACAAGGTTAAAGGGAGCAGAAAGTGAACCACAGTTGGAGAGAGTGTGGGATCAAGAGAAGGGTTTTAAGATGGAAAAAGTTACAGCTCATTTGTATGCTGAGAACACAGCAGAATATGCTGCCGCAAATCATGACCCTCTGACATAAGGATTATTTTAAACTGAAAGCAGTTAAGATCAAACAAGATACTCTATGCCTTCTTCCTTTCTTCCAGGAAGGGCAAGAGGATTCTTAATTCCAGACACTCTAGACTCTCACCAGTCTTAGAAGGCATAGAGGAATTTACAGCAAACCTCAACAAATATCCCTACTTATCCATCAGTTTCCTCCATATACTTTGACCTCTTGACAACGTCAAGCCCTTAGAAGCAGTTCTTTTCCCTTGCCTGTCACTTCACCAAAAACATTATTTTTCTTTTCTTAAGATACTTTGCAAACCTGAGTTCTAATCGATCCTTAGAGTTCCCCAGTCATGAGCGCTCCTGTGTGGATGCAAGGTGCAGGCCTTAAGATCCAAACTTTTGTTTTTCTCTTGTTAGCCTGTCTCTTGTCTGTCTAATGGACAGGGCTCCTGACAAATTTAGGAGGGGGGAATAAAAAAGTTAAGCTTCTCCTCTCTTACTGGAATAATCCCATACACTGACATTATAGGAGGGAGAATTTCTAGAACTAGGTCTACAGCAGGAGAGAGAGGGCTACACTGAGCCCATGAGTGCTGGGACCAGCCAGAACTAGGCAAGGTGGAGTGTCTGCATCAGAGGCAGGTTGCGGGAGCGCAGTGGACGAAGGAGACTGGTGTAAGTTCTCTTCTGGGGAAACAGAGGTAAGGTCATCACCTAAGAGCAACGATGGGAAAGAAAGTGCTGCAGGTTTGGGGGGGGTTTATGGTTTTTTTTTTTTTTTTTAATTAGAGTATCATTACTTTACAGCACCATCATTAGTTTCTGATGTACAACAAAGGGAATCAGCTACATGTGTAGATATGCCCCCTCCCTTTGAGGTCCCTCCCACCGCCCCATTCCACCTCTCTAGGTCATCACAGGGCACCAAGCTGAGCTCCCTGAGCCATATAGTGGCTGCCCACTAGCTCTCCATCTCACACATGGTATGCATATAAGTCAATCCCAGTCTCCCCATTCACCCCACCCTCCCTTCTACCCACCCTCGTGTCCACATATCCATTCTCCACATCTACGTCTCTGTTCTTGCCCTAGAAGCAGGTTCATCTGTACCATTCTTCTACACTCCAGTGCTGCAGGTTTGAGGATTTGACCAAGGCTAGGATTTTGCCAGGTGAGTAGAGCCAAGAGAGAAAGGTCAGGAGATCTAAGGGAGGTGAAAGGGCTTGACACACAGATAGGTCAGAAAATTTAAACAGGTTTAAAGAGGAAATGGCTGGAGGGAGTAACAGTAATTCAGGAGCTCAAACCATCAAGGGATGAAGGGAGGGTGGTGGAGATGTGGTATGCATATAATGATGGCATGAGATTCAAAAGTGCGTGCTTTAAGGGAAGAGGGAGCAAAATGATCTTGAAGTGGCAAAGAGAAACAAACAGGTCACTTTTCCATCTCCATGTTCTGGGAGGAGGGAAAGAGACAGCCATGGCCACACAGGAGGGTTACCAGGGAGAATAAGGTTAAGGCAGAGAAGGTTAAGAGATTGTTTAGAGAGCAGGCTGAGGATGTAGGGGGTTAAGTTTGATGATGGACCACGAATCCTAAGAAGCACAATGAACAGGTTCCAGGAGCTGGGAAACAGAGCGAGGGGGAGATACCCAGAGTCACAAGAGGTGCCAGGCTGGGATGGCCAGGAGTCCCAGGGTCTTCTGATGGCTGTCACCTTCTGGGTTCACGGGTGTGATGGGATTAGAGTCAGCAGTCTCAAGCAAGTGCTAGGACTTAAAGTTGAGATGAATTATTAATATATATATAAGTTAAGTAATTACCTAACACATGCACTGTAAGATGCTCATCATCATTAGTCACGAGGAAAGTGCAAATCAAAACCAGAGTGAGACACCACTTCAAACCCTCTGGGCTGACTACAGTCACAAAAGTGGAGAACAAGTTTTGGTGAGGATATACGGAAATTAGAACCCTCATACATTGCTTGTAAGACAGTAAAATCATATAGTCATGGTAGAAGGCAGTTTGGCAGCTCCTCAAAAAGTTTAACAAAGAATTACCATAGGACCCAGAAATCCCACTTCCAGGTAGAGACCCCAAGTTACTGAAAATTGATTTTTAAAAAAGTACACATACACATGTGTTCATAGCAGCACTACTCACAACAGCCAAAAGTAGAAACACCTCAAATATGCATCAGCAGACGAATGGGTAAACAAAATTTGGTATATCCATACAATGGAATATTAGTTAGCCATGAAAAGGAATTAAGTGTTAAAACATGCTACAATGTATATTAACCTTAATAACATTATCCTAAGTGAAAGAAGCCAGATGCTAAGGTCACATACTGTATGATTCCACTTACATGAAATATTCAGAATAGGTAAATCCATGAAACCAAGATTAGAGATTGCCAGGGGCTAGGAGGAGAGGGTAATGGGGACTGACTGCTTGATGTGTGTGGGATTTCTTCTTGGGGTGATGAGAAAGTTCTGTAACTAGACAGAGCTGGTGGTTGCACAACATTATAAATACACTAAAAGTCATTGAATTGTTCTTTTTATAATGGTCAATTGAATGTTATGGTAATTTCACTCAATAAAAAAAATACTATAGAGAAAAAAATTTAAGCATTAATTCACCCATCTCAAGATCAGACTGTCAGTAATCCTGCACTAAAAATAAATGTTAAAAAAGGTATTTAATGTTTAAATTCACAAAGAATAGGGAATACCAAGATTTAGGAGCAAGGTGCCACTAGACTGGGAACTAGGCTCTCTCCACACCCAAAGCCTCCTAAAAACCGCAACTAAAAAGCAAGGACTCTCCCGACACACCCTATCCACACTTGTGGCTCATCTACACATTGTTCCTGGATCCAAGGAATGTGGAATAACAGTGACACTTTCCAATTAGTTATTAGAACATAGTAACTAATTTAAATTAGTACATGTTCCCTTCTGCGAGACAAGTGAGTGACCTACAATTGTCCCAGTAGCCTGGTGGTTCACTAATGAGAATGTGATTCAAGTCAGCTGGTAACACAGGAGGAGTTACGGTCTTTTCTCTCTCACAGAGAAGGGCATGTTTTAGGAGTGTAATTGATATTTGTGGGAGGGAGAAAGGGAGATAGGGAAGAAGTCAAGATGAAACTCAGATCTGGGGACTTTCCTGGGTCCTGTGGTTAAGACTTCGAGCTTCCCCTGTAGGGGGCACGGGTTCAACTCCTGGCCAGGGAACTAAGTTCCCACATGACACAGAGCGTATCCAAAACAGGCTATGCATGCTAAGTCACTTCAGTCATGTCCACCTCTTTGCAACCCCATGGACTGTAGCCCGCCAGGCTTCTGTGTCCATGGGATTCTCCAGGCAAGAATACAGGAGTGGGTTGCCATTTCCTACTCCAAGCAAAACACAAAGAGGGGAAAAAACCTCAGGTCTGGTCAGGTAATTGCAGAAGAAATAGTTTCAGTGAAGAATACCCAGACTTGCCTGCATCTGTCTTAAAGCCGTTTCTTTGGCCCCCAAGTCCCACTTATAAGCCCACAGCAGAGGACGGAGCCCTAGACTCACAATCAAGAGATCCAACTCAACTATGAATAATTGTATGTGACTTCAAACACATCACCGACCTTTCTGAGCCGGGTTTTCTCGTTGAATCGGACAGACTCCAACATGGCTCTCAGTTCTAACAAGGATCCATTCTGGGATTTCTTGTGCAAGGCATGTTCTCTAAGAACCGGAAGAAGCTAGACCATTCCTGTTCAATGACAGACAACCATCTCAGGCAAAAGTCCTGTCCTTCCATCAATAAACTATCTTCTGAGCTTCAGAGAACTACACTCCACTCCTAGCGTGGCTTTGAGACACTGACTGAAGTTTCTGGACAAAATACAGTTATGATTCCCAGTGACTCTGAAGGGCTCCTTCCAAACTGCTCATCACTGTAGGTGCAGGCAACTCGCTTTGTTGAAGGGTCTTAACCTGACTTCTGAGTCACTCCTGTAATGCTCATGACTGCAAAAGCCTGATAAGAACCAGATATGGATGCAGGCAAAGACCCAGGAAGTCATTTTTCTCTCCTTTTCAGTGAACAGTATTCTCGTAATCTTTCCCTACTTTCCACTGGGTCATTGGCTTTTCTTCATCAATTTCTAGGAGCACCTCATGCAATTGGGGGATTGGCCTTTATCTAGGTTAAGAGTTGTTATTATTTCCCCAAATTGACTTTGCCTATATTTTAGGCCACAAGAAAGTCTTTTTATTTTTAAGAAGTCAAATTCTTGAATCTCTTTTTGGATTTGGCTTAAGATTTTTTAAGTCATGTTAAAAGGCCTTCCCCATTCAAAGGCCAAAAGCAATATTTGTGTGACTTAAGTACTTTAGTTTCACTTTTTTTTAATACCTAAGTCTTGGCTCCACTTAAAATTCATCCTGTAAAGAAGATGTGGTATGTGTACACACACACATAATCAAATACTACTCAGCCATAAAAAATAATGAAAAAATGCCATTTGCAACAATAAGGATGGACCCAGAAATTATCATATTAAGTGATGTCAGTCAAAAAGAGAAAGACAATTACCATATGGTATCACTTATATTGGGCTTCCCAGGTGGTGCCAGTGGTTAAAAAAAAAAAAAACCTACCTGCCAATGCAGGAGACGTAAGAGACTCGGGTTCAATTCTTGGATCAGGAAGATCCCCTGAAGGAGGGCAAGGCAACCCACTCCAGCATTCTTTCTTGGAGAATCCCTTGGACAGAGGAGGCTGGCAGGCTACAGTCCATAGGGTCACCAAGAGTCAGATGCAACTGAGAGACAGCATGCATCACTTATATGTGGAACCTAAAATACGACACAAATGAATTTACCTACAAAATAGAAACAGATGCACAGATATAGAGAACAGACTTGTGGCTGCCAAGGGGGAAATGGGTGGGGAAGGGACGGATTGGAAGTTTGGCATTAGCTGCTGCTAAGTCACATCAGTCGCATCCGACTCTGTGCAACCCCTTAGTCGGCAGCCCACCAGTCTCCCCCGTCCCTGGGATTCTCCAGGCAAGAATACTGGAGTGGGCTGCCATTTCCTTCTCCAATGCATGAAAGTGGAAAGTGAAAGTGAAGTCGCTCAGTTGTGTCCAACTCTTAGTGACCCCGTGGACTGCAGCCTACCAGGCTCCTCTGTCCATGGGATTTCCCAGGCAAGAGTACTGGAGTGGGGTGCCATGGCCTTCCCCCTTGGTATTAGCAGATGTAAGCTATTATATATAGGATGGATACACAACAAGGTCTTACTGTGGAGCACAGGGAACTACATGCAATATCCTGGGATAAACCATAATAGAAAAGAAAGTGAAAAGAATGCATATATGCATAGCTAAGTCACTCTGCTATACAGCAGAAGTTAACACAACATTCATCAACTATACTTCAATAAAATACATTTTAAACAGTAAAACAAAATAATCAAAGAAAGGAAAAATGCACCCTGGCATACCTCTCAGGTTACCACCAGTTACTTCAAACTGCAGTATCCCAGGTGTGAACTTGGGCCAAACCAACAGCAGAAGCTTGTGAGACTGAAACAGGCTCAGATCTGAGGCCAGTCCACTTCCTTACTACCCGAGATGGGAGGCAAACTATTTAAACCTAACCAGTTCTCAGTTTCCTCCTCCATCAAGGAGAGATGACGCTAGCTGTCTACCAGGCTTCTCTGAGATTAAATGAGACAACTGCGGAGAAGCACTCTGCACAATGCCCACCACATGACAGGTGGGCAAGACACGACTGGCTGCCTCCTTTTTAGTTCTTCATTTTTCTTAACCTGTTTGCCTTCTTTTTAGTAATTTACAGTTTATCAAAGGACATGGAAATATCATAGAGAATGCAACCTGTCAATTTTCTTTGTTTTTAACTGTGAAAAGAAGAGGGGGGATCTGATCGCAGCTAAAATTAGGCCTCAGGACTACTTGTGGATTGATTTAACTACAGTAAGTGTGGTCTCCTTAACTGTGTATATAGTAGATTTGAAAGATAGTAATATATTAATATTGCAGAACCTTTGGAAGCCAAGGAGGTCAGCTCATCAATCCTGTGGATCAAGAACATGACAGATCAGAGCCAGACCACTCACTCCAAATGCACTCACGGACCATGTACCTTACATAGTGCATTTGGAAGTAATTTGAGATCTACATGCTATCTATACACAGTTATAGCACAATCTCCAAAACCAAGATTCAAAAATAGCAAGCAGAATACATACCCAACAATAGAATGATTTAAATAAGTTATAAGGGAATTTTGGTACTTTTAAATAAATATATAAATATATTTTATTTTAAAACAAAAATGGAAAGATACATTTCAAGTGGAAAAGACTATACATTTTTCTGCCAACCATAAGCATAATAAATGTATGAACACTATCTATGCAAAGATGAGAAAATGTTATAAAACCATTAAAATGGGGTTATTTTCTTTTAATTTTCTTTCTCATTATTACAAATTTTTCTCCCCAAGAAAAAGATGATTCTGGAATAAATTTCAAGGTTGTCTAGGGATCAGACTATGTCTAGATTTCAGAGTTCTCAGTAATCTAATTCTGGCAAGGTTACAGAAATTATTTTTTAGATCATCAATGTGCAACAAAAGAAAATGAAAGAACACTGCACCAAGTCTTATCCTATAAAGGGGTCACTTGCCACAATGTTACTTAATAGAAGATAACTTTTATCCACGGGAAATAAATGTCAAAAGAGGCATCAAAGAGATGATAGAAGACACTCAACGGTTTAAAGACTTAAACATAAGACATGACACTATAAAACTCTTAGAAGAGAACATGAGCAAAATATTCTCTGACAAATAGTACCAACGTTTTCTTAGGTGAGTCTCCCAAGGCAACAGAAATAAAACAAAAATAAACAAATGGGGCCCAATCAAACTTAACACGCTTTTGCACAGCAAAGGAAACCATCAAAAAAATAAAAAGACCACCTACAGATTGCGAGAAAATATTTGCAAATGATGCAGCTGCCCAAGGGCTTAATTTCTAAAATATACAAATAACTCATACAGCTCAACAGCACACAACAAGCAACCCAACTGAAACATGGGCAGAAAACCTAAACAGATACTTCTCCAAAGAAGACACACAAATGGCCAACAGGCAGAGGAAAAGATGCTCAGCATCACTGGTTATTAGAGTAATGTAAATCAAAACAACAAGGAGGTATCACCTCACACCAGTCAGAAAGTCTACAAAGAAGACATGCTGGAGAGGGTGTGGAGAAAGGACAGCCCCCCACCACTGTTAGTAGGAATGTAAGCTGGTGCCGCCACTACGGAGACAGTACAGAGGGTCCTCAGAAAAGCAAAAACAGAATTACCATAAGATGCACCAATCCCATTACTGTATAAAACTCTGATTTGAAAGGATATTGGTACCCTGATGCTCATAGCAGCACTATCCACAACAGCCAAGACAGGGAAACAAGCTCAACGCCCACCAACAGATGAATGGACGAAGATGTGCTGTATATACAATGGAGCATCACTCGGCCATTACAAAGAACCAGAGAACGCCATGTGCAGCCCCATGGATACAACTAGCTATTACCATACTAAGTGAAGCATTTCAGAGAAAGAGACACAAGTATCACATGATATCACTTACATGTGGAATCTAAACCGGGAAACAAACTATCTACAAAACAAAAACAGACTCATGGACCAAGAACAGACTTGTGTTTGCCAAGGTGGGCGGGGCTGGGGGGAGAGATGGAATCAGAAGTTAGGGTCAGCAGATGTAAGCTGTTATATACAGAATAGATAAACAACAAGGTCCTACTGTGGAGCACAGGGAACTATAGTCAATATACTGTGATAAACCATAATGGAAAAGGATATAAAGAATATACATATATAACTGAATCACTTTGCTATACACCAGAAACTAACACAACTTTTACACAATTGTAAACCAACTATACTTTAATTTTTAAAAATTATTTTAAAAAATTTAAAAAATGACAGAAGAGTGATTTTCCTTGATTCTTATCTTCACTTAGCCTTTGCCTGGTTCCATCTGCTGGTGACCAGCATGCATATATTAACTCTTGATCTTGCTTTGCAAACTTGGGGTGAGGGGGGAGAAAGAAAGGTGAAAGAAAAAGGAACCTGAAAGACTAAAAACTGCATAATCCAAATATAGCATTCTATATCTAATCACTCCTCAGCCCCTTTTCTCTAACATTTAAGGAAATAAAAAAGAAAAAAATACTTCATTTTTAAATGGCTTCAGAGAATCATAACATAATACAGGCATTGTAGAAAATTTGGAAAATACAGAAAAGCATGAAGAAGAAAATAAAATTCATGCATAAACCCATTAATCCAAAGAAAAATCATGTTGGGGTACTTCCTTCCAGTATTTTTTAATATAGTTTTAAATGAAATATTGTCAGATGTTCTTTCACTTCCTTGGGCCTAAAAGGCCCAATCCATGGGTTCAATGGAATGGGGGAGTGATGGGGGTGAAGGATAGACACCACCAAGCAGTCATTCTTCAGGTCTTATCTCATTCACAAAAGACAGTGGTGAAGTCAGGCATTGATTCTGAAACGTCTTAACACACCTTGGAAGTCTGAACTGTAGACCTTCCCGCAGGCTACAGGGCAGACAGGACCAGAGCTGGGGGGCAGGGGGGCAGTTGGGGATGATGCTCCCTGCGGGGCAAGAGGACCGAGAGCCTAGCACCTGCCTGAGAGAGGTGGGAGGTGCCCAGCTGAGAGCCAGAAGCACCTCCAGGAGGGACGCCGTTCCAGGAAGGATGCTCCCAGGACCAGGGCCCACTGTGACAGATGCGGATGTGACTGGGGGTCAGAGGGTGACAGTATCATAGGAAACTGAGGCTGGGTCGCGTTGCAGGAGGACCACTGGGCCCTGGCTGAATCAAGAGTACAAACAAAAGAGACGAAGACACTCTGCAAAGTTCTCTCCTCCCGCCCAGGATGGAGGCTCCTGAGATGACTGGACCAGTCACCAAAAATAGAGAGAACACTTTTTCCTTGTAATCTGAGTTTTAGGGCATATAAATTTGACTCCTAAATATCTGTGCTATCTATCTCATAGCTAAATATCTCATAATGTTTTATTAAGCTAGAATTATGAGACATTTTTACTACTGATGTTCTTCCGCCTAATAAATTATGAAAACTTCACTAAGTATTAAATATTTTTTAAAAACATAATCTTAGGGGCTATCTGGTATCCCACCACATGAGTATTCCTACTTTAGCTGAGTGGAAATTAATGCGCTAAAACTGTAAGCAATGATTAACACAAAAAATTATAAATCAACTCTGCTTCAATAAAATAATTTTTTTTAAAAAACTGTAACATGATTACCAAAATTACAAATGATTGATAACATGACATTTTTCAATCTCATTTTCCATCTCTAAGTAATTAAAGAAACTCAAATGAGAAGACAATCAGATGCTTTTACTGTCAGCTGAGCAAGTTGCAAGAAATTTTAAATATAATAAAAGCCAGTGATGGCAAGGCTTCAGGGAAGTGGGCACTCACATCGATGGCTGGCCAAGGCTGTAAATTAGTATGACTTTTCTCTGGGCCATTTGGCAATACATTACTGGAGCCTTTCAAAGACCATTTGTGTGCGGCAGCACTGGCAACCCATTGAGTATGTGCTCAATGAGGAACGTGTCCTGAATTACCCCCAGTCAGGGGCTGATCTACACATCACATGTATCAAATGCTTATGTCTCTGAATCCCAGATGTTAGCAGCGGCCATCTGCCAAGCACTAAATACTGATGCAGGATAAAGATTAAGGAGCCATGTGACGGCATTCTCCCAGCCACCTGCAGGCAGAGATGCCATGAGATGCTTGCAGAGCTGAGAGGGTCCTCAGAACGGGGACTAGTCCCTGGGGTCTGACCTCAAAGCTTGAATTTGAAGATTTGAAAGCCCCAAGCACCCCCTGCCCCCTGGGTGAACCTTGCAATAAACAAGACACACTCACCCACGTGACATGCCCTACACAACAGTCCTTCCCGGGTAATAGGCTTACATCATCCAGAGCAGATCCCCAGCCCAGACAGGGAAGATCTACCACATGTGTGTCTGAAGGCCAGATGGTGCAGAGAACACAGATCTGCTTGTTGGAATTCATCTGCATGTTATGCCCAGATGGTTTAGGGTCCCCTGGCTGGCTGGCATATGGAATTGGGCATTTAAGACTCATAAATAAGTTACCAAAGTGCACAAAGAGAGAGGGATGGAGAAGCTCAGGTCTGATCCACTTGGATCATGAAAATGAATGTCCTGGGACAAAATACCTGTGTGACCTTTGTGCAAAATGAAGCATTTTGTTTTAAAATAGAAATTTCATTTTCCACACTGAAACAGCCTGCTCTTCTAAAGATCTGGCTCTTCAAGCAAGCTGAAAAATCTTGTTTGAAAACCATAATGCATCTTTGCAAATCTCGGAGACTGGGATTACACGCACAGCAGCTTTGAGAGGAAGAAAAGATGTACAGGGCACCTTCTTGGGCTAAAACTCCCTTTCTGTAAAGGCCAGTCAGCAGTGGTATTTAGTACCTTTCTGAAGCTGGTGGGAGTCTTGAGGACAGAGTTATAAAAGCAGGATTAATAGCAAATAAAAATACAGATGCACTTGCCCTGAGGTTCTGACATTTTTCTGATGGCCTCGCATTGTCTGTACTAGCTGCACAGCAGGAAAAACTCAATCTTATACCCTGGAATGGGTTTAGTTATGTTCTAATGTGCATTGATCTTACAGCCTTAGCCCAGGGAAAATGTTGAGTCCGTACTGGCTCACAGAAGCAAAGGCACTAGCTCCTTTTACTTAATAAAGCTTTGCTGAGCTAAGCTGTATGAAGCCAAAGTAACAGAGCTAGTTACCACCAACCGAGAAAAACATATCATTCTGTGATTAATTATGATCTTAAAAGCACCCAGGACTTAAGTGAAAAATTGCATTTCAAAGGCTAGCATTTGTAAGAAGGAAAAAGGAGAAGCCAGCACACTGCAGTTCAATTCAACACTGACTGAGCATCCAACATGTACAAGGTGGGTACAGGTGTTGTGAGGGATTAAACCACGAGCTAGGAACTTTCCTGGTGGTCCAGTGGTTTAATGAATCCCCCTGCCAATGCAGGGGACACCAGTTCAATCCCAGGCTCAGGAAGATCCCACATCCCTTAGGGCAACTAAGCTGTGTGCCACAGCTCCTGAAGCCCAGACTATAGAGCCTGTGGTCAGCAATAAGGGCAGCCCCCCCAGAGAGAAGCCCGTGCAGAGCAACCAGAGTAATTCCCACTCCCCACAGCCAGACAGAGCCCAAGCATAGCAACAAGACCCAGCACAGCCCAAAATAAAATAAATACATTTCAACAAATCCAAGCTATATGTATTATCACCTGGAAACATTACGGGAGCTTTCAAGCAATGGAACCTTATGCGTTACTTTCAGTAAACACTCGGGAAGGGGAAAAAAATCATTATCAAGTTGTAGGATTGATCATTTCAATGAAGTTTTTGAGAAAGCCAAGGGGGTTAGCTTTCAAACATCCCAGTTTGAGCAGGGTACAAAGAAGTTCCTCTCCCCCTTAGTCAGCATATGAGATGTTTGAAAGGCTTATAGTTACCTAAAAATGAGAGACAACCACAGCAGGTTTTTTGTTTTGTTTTCGTAGGTGTGCGTGTCTGTAGACAGGAAGTTCCCTATGTACAAGCACTGAAGTTGCAAACTTGCAAAGATGCAAACACGTCTTCACTCCACATGTGCGTTCACGTCTGGTGTACACTGTCATGTGCGTGCATCCTCTACAAGTGGCTGCGCACTCTACAGACTGTACATTAGAACAGTGTATTTCAAGCCAAGAATGTCTGGAAGCAAGTGTAAAAGCAGTGGTACATGGCCAATTATGTTCATTGGGTGCCAAGGCTAACTTTGTTGGACTTAAGAACAAATTGGACTTATGAATGCACTCTCAGAACAGAACTCCTTTGTATTTAGTGGACTTACAGTATATTGTGTCCATGTGATTCAAATTCTCAGCTATCTAGACACACTGGCTGTTCCAGAAAGTGTCAGAGACTGGCTCTGTCCCCAGGAACTCACACAATTTGGATTTCCGGGAAGCTGAGCATGAAACAAGTTTTAGATTCCCTTTGTCGTAGCCGTGAAGGGCAAAGAGAAAATATATATCGATTTAGCCCATTTCACCAGCTCCCCAATTTCCCCCCAGAACCAAAGGTGGCGGAAACACCTTCCTAATCCCTGCATCACTTTCTGGCCCTGCCTCCTCCTCCTGCCAATGGCATCTGTACCTCCTGTGAACTCCCAGCCAGACTGGGAACACGCCTGTCACTGTCTGTCTGCCTAAAATAGCTACGCCAGCAGCAGCAGCCAGACTGCACTTCCTCCACTTCGCTGAAGTTTTCAGCACCACGATCAAGGACCTGTTTGTAGGGTCCCCGAAACACATAATTTATGCAGAAAATTAAAACATACAGAGACGTGCTTTTTCTTTCATTTCTAAATTTAGACGTAATCTAATTAGCAATAAGCGCCTGGTAATATAGATGATATCAGCGTCTTTACAGTGCTTACTCTGCAGCATTATGTGGGTTTAAGGAAGGGGATGGCATGTGGGAATTATGCAAAGAAACCTCCAAATCCAGCCCCAAACACATGTTCACCTTCTTGAAATCAGATAATCTCACAAACATGACTATATCTCTTTTTAAAAAATTTTTACTTCATAACGGAGCATAGTTTTTAATGTTCTTTTATTGATTTTTTTATTGTTCTTGAGTAACAGTTGATTAACAATGTTGTGTTCGTTTCAGATGTACAGCAAAGTGATTCAGTTACACATATGCATGTATCTCTTCTCTTTCAGATGCTTTTCCCATGTAGGTTATTACAGAATACTGCAGAGTGCCCTGTGCTATATAGCAGGTCCTTGGTGGTGGTCTCTTTCCTCCTTCTTAAAAAGCTCCTCTGGAGAATCATGAAGACTTCCTAACAAGCTTTCCAAGTGAAAAAAAGTCACTGTAATTAAATTCAAACTCTTACGAAACAACAGTGTTCAGATGTTTTAAAGCGAATACAGAGTTCTGGCATCTCCAGGTTTAGCCCCAGTCTCTTATAAGTCAGGGCTTGCCAACCTCAAAACTCTTGACATTTGAGTCCAGCTGATTGTACAGGACTGACCTGTGTATTACAGGATGTTTAGCGGCGTAACCCCGGCCTCTGCCCATGAGACGCCAGTCAGCAAATGTGTCCAGACAGCATCAAGCGCCCCGGGGCTGACAAACCCTGATGAGAATGACGGCTCATAGCTGATCCTTTCCTGGCCAGGGAAGGCTGCCCAGGGTCCCAAGTCGGGAGGAGCCGGCCTCATCCCTCGTCTCTGCCAGCAGTCACTGACCCCCTTTCTCCAGGACAGAAGCACCTCCTCCCATCCTCACACCAGCTCCTTCCAGAGACAAATCTCACCAGCAATGTCAGGGCAGCAGGGAAACTCCTAGAAAGTTAAGATCCTCAGCACTGAGATGGGCTTTCCTCATTCTGCTCTGTGTTAAAGTTACAGGAGCCTGTGAAGGGCTTCCAAGGGTGGCAGCAAACGAGAGCTACAGGACAAGAGGCCCACCTCGCTGACCTCACACACACAACTTAGCCTCCCTGACCCCGGGGCCCAGGAGAGAAAACGCAGCTGAACCAGGTGATCTCAGAGAATCTTGCCAGAATCTCCCATTCTGTTTTGTGTTGCTCAGGCATGTCTGACTCTTGGCAACCCCATGGACTGCAGTCCACCAGGCCCCTCTGTCCATGAGATTTCCCAGGCAAGGATACTGGAGTTGGGTGCCACTCCCTTCTCCAGGGGATCTTCCCCATCCAGGGATTGAACCCAGGTCTCCTGCACTGCAGGGAGATTCTTCACTGTATGAATCCTGCAAAGGGTCACAGCTATTTTCTCACATGCAAGAAGGCACATCACACACACGTATAGAGCTTCCTTGGTGGTCCAGTGATTGAGAACATGCCGAGCAATGCAGTGGACAGTTTCGATCACCAGTTTGGGAAGATTTTACACATCGCGCGGGAAGCAAGTCTGTGTATCGCAACTACGGAAGCCATGCGCCTAGAGCCCACGCTCCGCAGCAAAAGAGAAGCCACAGCAAGGAGGAGCCCGCACGCTGCAATGCAGAGGAGACCACGCTCACCGCAACGAGGGGAAAGCCGGTACAGCATCGGAGACCCAGCGCAGCCACAGCTAAATAAACTCAAAGTCAACACACAAAACTCAAACACATACACAGAAGGAGGGGAGCCACAGTCCCTTTTGCCTTTTCCACAATATGTCAGAAAGATCAACTGCGTTCGGGTTCCAGCAAAGCCAGTGACTCTGTGTGACCCCAGACAGCATCCTCAGCATCTGCGCCTCTCCGAAGGACAGCAGATCATGTCACTCCAAAAGATGCCCCTTTGGTGTAAGATTTCTTATGAGCTGAAGGTAACTGGGAAGAAGCAGATATAAGAAAAACTGTCTGCTCTCCCGTTTTCCAAGAAAGCCTTAAGTTGACAAAAGTGGTCCTCCTCCCCTTCCACCAAGGACAAAGGTTAACCTCCAGAGGTGGCTTCAGACCCTAGCTACCTGGTTCCACCAGAGGAACCTACATAACCGACTTTACTCCCCAGCCTTCATCTCCGCCCAGGAAACCCCCAAAATGACTTCTTTTGTCCTGTCATTTCTCCACAGATTTGACCTTTTCTTGAAGATGCTAAATAAACCAGAATTCTTAAACTCATTTTTCTCTGGGTAGCTCTCATGTTTAGGTGGGGGTGTACATGTTGATAGACTTCTGCTTGTTTTTCTCCCATTAATCTTTTTTTTTTTTTAAACAGGGATCTCCAGCCAAGAACTCAGAAGGGTGGAGGGAAGTTTTTCCTCGTTTATACCTTCCTCTGTAAAATGGAGAGGGAGGTAGTCTATGTCAGACAAAAATGACAAAGCTCTAATAGAGTTCTGACTCCATGTTGGATCTGTTTCCTTTAATCTTTTTATTCTATTGCTTTGGCAGCAAGAATGTTGCCTATAGCCTGAAATATACAGGTAGTCCATTCTCAAAGCTCTGACCTTTAAAGGTACAACATTTTCCCACTCATATAGAGATAAAAAGTTGCACAACAGAGAATAACATTCATCTTGTTGAAGGTTTGACCACGTGAGTTGGCCTACAGGGACACTGCAAACAAAGGACATCAAGAAGTTTGCACCGACTGATCACATCCCTCCCCCTTTAGCATAAAAGAAGATGCAATTCTAACTCTGGGAAGACGGTTCTTTGGGACAATAGTAGTCCACCATCTTCTCAGTTGGCTGGCTTTCCAAATAAAGTCTCTATTCCTTGCCCTAACACCTGGTCTCTCAACTTACTGACCTTTCATGCGGTGAACAGTACAAGCTTGGACCCAAAACAGACAGACAGCAATGGTTTTACCCAATGCTCTCAACCAGACTCCATATACATTCACAGCCTATGGTATAAAACAGAACAATAAAGATCGCTTTTGCACTTGTTTCAGATTCTGGGTCCAGGCCCAAGAGGCTGCGTGCAAGGTAGTCTTAGCATAATACATTTATCTACCAATACAGGTTACAGCCCCTAGCCACATGTGGCTATAAGCACATGAAACTGGCCAGTCCTGGTTGGGACGTGTGTGCAGTGTGTGAGGAACACACATTGAACTGTAAAAATCTGATATGGAGAAAACACGTGAGGCATCTTACTAAGTTTTAATATCGATCATATGTTGCAATCATACTACTTTAAATGTATTTATAATATGTCATCAAAATTAATTTGACCTGTTTCTTATTACCTTTAACATGGCCAGAGGAATATTTGAATTACATTATGTGTCTTCCATTATATTTCTATTGGACCACGGCAAATGGACAGAGGATGCTGGCGGGCTACCGTCCATGGGGTTGCAAGGAGTCGGACACCACTGAGCGACTATCATTTCCACTTTTCATGCTAAGCTAACTGACCCCACTCCGAAGGCCATACTCAATGACAACTAAGTCAGTTTTTACTTGTTGGTGGAAAATGGGTTTCTTCTAGTCCTCTGTACAGTTTGAGTCTGGAGTGCAGAAAACTGTCACTCTAAGGCAGATGTCAGTTGGTCTTTTACACCCAATGCCCTTTCTGGTGCTTCATGGGGGCGTCTGTCTGCCAGGCACTGTCAGCCTCTGGATCTGGTTTTCAGATGAGCCGAGAGCAAGCGGAGGATGCAAGCAGATGCATGATACAGAGAATGGGGAACCGAGGGGCCAGGCTGAATTCCAATCCCACGTTTTCTTATCTATCTGACTGCTGCGCTGTAGCACCTCATCTGTAAGATGATGACCCGTAACGGGGCAGAGCTCACAGAGCCGTTGGCGAAGATGAACGAGTATTCAGCACAGCACCTGGTGCCTGGCGAACATTTCAGAAACGGTGGACGAAACCAATGCTCAACCTCCTTCAACAGATGAGAAAATGAGGGATCCAGGACAGAAGCTGCCCGCTCTAAATCCCATGAATCTGATGCAACACCCCCAGAAACTTATTATACAAGCAAAAGATGCATATTTACTACTTACTGTGCATGGGTGCTAAGTTGCTTCAGTCATCTCTGACTCTGTGCGACCCCAAGGACTGTAGCCTGCCAAGCTCCTCAGTCCATGGGATTCTCCAAGCAAGAATACTGGACTGGGTTGCCATTTCCTTCTCCAGGAGATCTTCCTGACCCAGGGATCGAGTCCGTGTCTCTTGTCTCCTGCAGGTTCTTTACCACTAGTGCCACCTGGGAAGCCCTTTAATACTCACCGTCTGGGTTCAATTCGGCCAAAGGGTAAAAAGGCAAGAAGTTCTGAGCAGAAAATGATCTTAGGAATTGTCCAACTTCTCACGTGAATTTGAATCACACTGAAGACCTAGTTCCAGGGCTGCACACTCTTGTGTAGAAACGACAGATGTCTCTAAAATGGAACATCTCCCCACATTCTCTGCTGTACATTTTAAACGTCCATCAACAGAGGAGAGGATGAAGAAGATAAATTACATACATACAATGGAATACTGAGTTCAGTCGCTCAGTCGTGTCCGACTCTGCGACCCCATGGACTGCAGCACGCCAGGCTTCCCCGTCCATCAACAGCTCCCAGAGCTTGCTCAAACTCATGTCCATTAAGTCAGTGGACATGAATACTACTCAGCCATTAAAAAAAAAAATGCCATTTGCAACAACATGGATGGACCCAGAGATTATCATAGTAAGTGAAGTAAATCAGACAAAGACAAATATCATATGATATCACCCACACATGGGATCCAATTTTTTTTAAATGATATAGATGAATTTGTTCACAAAACAAAAACAGATTCACAGACTCAGAAAACAAACTTCTGATCACCAAAGGAGAAACATGGTGCAGGGAGGGATAAATCAGGGGCTTGGGACTGGCATACTATACATGCTACTCTATGTAAGATAGATAACCAACAAGGACCTACTGAATAGCACAGGGAACTCTCCTCAGTATTATGAGAAAAAAATCTGAAAAGGAGTGAACATATGTATATCTGAAGCACTCTGTTACACAGCAGAAACTAACACAACAGTGTAAAATAACTATACTCCAATAAAATTTTTAAAAAATTCAAAATCCTCAATAACCTTCCAGGTCAATGAATTCATACTGGTCCATCGCAAGCAGGCAGCAAGATTTCAAGATGCTCACATCTTGCTGTACCCATCACGCTCAGGTGACAAGTGAGGCTCCTCTCAGGGAGGAGACAGTGAGTCAGTTGCTCAGTTGTCTCCAGCTCTTTGTGACCCCATGGTCTGTCCATGGAATTCTCAGGGAGAGGAGAGAAGTTTTCATGACAAATCTCAGTAACCCGCCGAGCACAGTGCCAGTACCAGCCTGCTTGCAGAGGCTGATGCAGTCACTGAAGTGTGTGCCTTCCAGGCCCTTCTGGACATCCCAACAAAGAGACCTTCAGCCCACAGACCAACAGCCCTGCTAGTCCATTTCCCTAACAGGTACTTCCCTTCTCCATTCTTCCAACTACCTTCCTTCACTGAAAGTCAAACAGCAGGCAAAACAACCACTATTTGAGAATTCCTTCATGGTCCAGTGGTTAAGAACCCGCCTTCCAACACAGGAATCAAAGGTTCGACCCCTGATCAGGAAACTAATATCCCACATGCCACAGAGCAACTGAGCCCGTGTGCGGCAACTACTGAAGCCAGGCCACTTCAACTAGAGAAGCCCACAGGCCACAGTGAAGTCCCAGCACAGCCAAAAAAAAAAAAAAAAAAAAAAACCCACCACTGTTTATGGGGATAAATAATCAGCATAAAAGCATTCAGGGCTACAGCAAAAAAAGGCATTTAATGAGCCACATTTGGGGGCAAGTTAAAATTCATAGCTACACCATGAAGTTCAATATGCTATAAAAACTTACAGTACACATTTTAATTTTAAAATGAAAACTGTGTTGATAACAGTGAAGGAGACAGGGAAATTATATGCATCCCCAAGGAGAAAAAAAAAAGGGTTACCAGGATTACCCAATTTGTAATGTCCTCTGGCTTTCTCTCTGAAGTATTTCTGATATACGCCTAAAACAGGAACTGCACTTCATATTTTCTTAGGTTTTCATTCAGCGACAAAATAATGCTTTACTGTTCCTTTGTCAAAAGAAAAAGTGAACCTTTCAAATGTTCTTTTCTTCCAAGATAAAGATAAGGCTGCTGATATTTGCAGAGCCAGGCTGCCTCCAAGGGGGCAGGAGTTGGAGGCTTCGGGTCCCGCCACCTCAACCTTTTTACAGGTCCCTGGGTGTTGGGGGTCAGGCATGAGGATGAGTGACCTCACAGGGCATGGGATGAGGACTCCCTCTCTAGTAGAACTAAATCAGTCCACTCGGGCCGGCATGACATCTCCGCAGTGCAGTGACAGAACTACCATGGACCCCGAGTCTCCAACACTTCCTACAGTGAGCAGCTGCTCTTAGCACCACGCACGTGTAGAGACTGACCAGATACGGAAAAGCAACCTTGGCCTCATCTGAGGGAGTGAATTCTAGCCTCCTACCACCAACCATCTTCAACAGTTCTACGGATTCTGGCTCCTTGCCTGCCAGCAAATATAACCCACCACAAGGAAACAAAAGGTGCCGTTTAGACACCCAAGATCCATGAACGTCCTCAACAGTGTATTACGCCAGGAAATCCGTGTCAGTTTCTCACATCACGGGGTTATGATTGGACAGACTACCATGCTCCCTGCTTGTAAGAGCCGAGACCTTACCTGCTGACAGGTAACGCCAGGCAGGGCTGTGGGCGTGGGGAACACTAATCAAGCTGCTCTACACACACCTCTCAGAACTAGACCATGACAGTAGAAGGGGCTCTGGGGAGGCGATGCTGCCACCCCCCCATCCATCCCGCTTCATCCATCACCCTCCCTGGGCGTCAGCAGGGCATTCGGCCGCCCAGCTGGGGAATGTGTCGCCAGCCTCGCTTGCACCAAAGGCCTGACCGTGAGGTCAAGTTCATGCACGCGGCTCCTGAGCAGAGGCCAGAGGTCCACATTCTCCATCTCACCACAAAGTCAGCTCAGAGCCTGGGCCTCTCTTTCCCTTCTTCCCAACAGCTGGGGAAGGTACCAACCAGAGAGCCTGGTGTGACCGGGAGGGCAGCTGGCTGATGATCAAAGAATCACCTGGCCAGCTCCAGGCGGGAATCTCTGGACCCTCTAAGGGAGAACAAGAAGGAGAGGGTGGAGTGGACTGGGAGAGTGTATGTGGGAGAGTGACATGTATATGCTATCATATGCAAAACAGATAGCTCGTGGGAAGCTGCTCTAAGGCACCGGGCGTTCAGCTTGGTGCTCTGTGATGACCTAGAGGGTGGGATGGGGTAGGTGGGAGGGAGGCTCGAGAGGGAGGGGATAGATATAGATACAGATATAAATAGTTATGACTGATTCACATCGCTTTATGGTGGAAACCAACACAACATTGCAAAGCAATCATACTTCAATAATAAAAGAACCAACCTGGACCTTATTTAGACTATGGTACTTGGGGTCTCTTCGTTACAGCCTCTGAGCTTGACTAACACACTCTTCCAATCTACAGAATGGATTCCCTAAAAATCACACATGACTCCGTGAGCATCCCCTCAGGTGATTTTTCCTGAATCAGTGAGCATCATCTATAACCATCAGCTGCCACTTGGACATGATGCTGTCAGAAGAAGATGGCAACAAGGAAGTAGGTTGCTGTGCTCCCACTACCAGCTTCCAAGCAAAGCTCCACTGGAACCGTGACCAGCTACAGCCCTGCTTCTCCCAGAGGAGCTCTGGCCTAAGGTCAACCTGGGGGCCTGAGCCTTCCCAAGAAGAGTCAGTGACAGCCAACCATCAAGGGATCCCACTGCCATGCCTGTAGGCCAGAGGTCCCCAACCTCCAGGATTTGATACCTGCTGATCCGAGGTGGAGCTGATGCAATAATGATAGAAATACAGTGCACAATAAATGCAATGTGCTTGAGACTTCCCTAGTAGTCCAGTGGTTAAGAGTCTGCCTGACAATGCCAGGGACATGGGCTTGATCCCTGGTCTGGGAAGATTCCACATGCCATGGGGCAACTGAGCCCATACACAGCTACTAAAGCCCATGCCCTGCAACGAGAGAAGCCACGGCGAGAAGCCGGTGCACTGCAGCTACAGAAGAGCCCCCGCTTGCTGCAACTAGAGACAGCCCTCACGCAGCAACAAAGACCTCAGCACAGCCATAAAAAGTTAATTTCAAAAAATGTAATGTGTTTGAATCATCCTGAAACCATCCCCCACCTCTGGTCTGTGAAAAAATACTGTCTTCCAGGACACCAGTCCCTGGTGCCAAAAAGGCTGGGGATCACGGCTGTAACCCGATGACAAACAGAAGGGCACCTTCTCCACGCCGCAGACCCATGCTGAGCTCCCGGCAGAACCGGCAACATCTGTAACCAGCTTCTTTCAAACCAAAAGCAGCGGCAGATGTCCCTGTCGTGTTTCTGAGCACAGACTGTGTGCAGGCAACCTGTCCAGGGCATCACAGATTTTGGAAAACATGCTACTTTCAAATAATTCTAGGCTTGCAGAAAAACGGCCACAATTGTACATAGTCTTTCCAGACCCCTTTTACCAAGCTTCCGCCCTGGTTTACATAGAAGCAGCACCTTTAGCGACACCAGGAAATTCACTGATACACATCAAGCACCTGATCCATCACACCTGTGTGCATGTCACCAGCTTTCCCACTTAGCTCTTTTTTCTAGACCCATGATCCCAATGCACATTTAGCCATCAGGTCTCTTCACCTCCTCTAACCTGTGATACTTTTGAAAAGCCCAGGCCAGTTAGTTTCAAAATGGCCCTCTTGTTTCTAACAATGACAATGAGGTTATGATACATATTTTTGGTGTATTCACCATTGTGTTTCTGATTGATGCATCATATTTGGGAGTACACGGTAACCAACATCTTATTACTGGTGATATTCACCTTGATTGCTCAGTCACCGGGGTGTCTTCTACATAAGTCTGCGATCAAGTACTATTTTCTCTGTGTAATTATTTATCTGTCATGAGGAGATACTTTGAAATTATGCAAATATCCTGTTTCTCATCACACTTTCACTCGCTAATTTTGGTATCCTCTGACAGTTCTTGCCTGCAACAATTATTATTATGTATCTGGCCTGGTAGTGATCTATTTCTCATCCTTTCTACATTTACTACCGTAATGAAGAGCTTTTCCTTCTTTCCCGTTGGCTATTTTTACTCAATTATATGTTAATAACAGCCCAGATTGTGGACACTTTTTTTCTAAGGTTGTAACCCAATACTCTCAGCATAATAAATCTTTGATCTTGATAACTCTGGTATTATCCCCATTGTACAGATTAGGAAAATGAGGCAGGAAGTGGTTAAAGGCCTTGCCTAAGGTCACTCAGCCTGTCAGGAGCCTAGATACAAAGCCAGTAAAACTAGAAGGCACATGTTAGGACAGAAGAGCTGGGAAAAAAACAAAACAAAACACCTGAAGCCTTTTCCTTTTTTTTTTTTGGTTGTGCCGAGCAGCGAGCCAGACCTTAGCTCCCCCAACCAGGGATCAAAGTTGTGCTCTCTGAATTGGGAGTGCGGAATCTCAGCCACTGGACCACCAGGGAAGCTCATCTTAACAAGTAGAATTACTTTCCCCAAATTAGTTGCCACCTTCCCAGGCAGCACCCCACCCCCGCAGTGGACAGAACCCATCAAAGGCGCTTTGTGAGGACTCAGGGCAATTCCACCCACACACTTAAGTGCTGACTGCCAAAGCAATGAACAGTCACATTAGTGATCTAAATGAAGCTTAAAAATGAATCTGTTTCAGAGGTTATTCAACTCAATAAGCTTTCACTTTCCCAACCACCTCATCTGCTGTGTTCTGCAACTTATTGGGACTGTTTAACTGATCAAGGTTCTCATTTTGCGTGTCTGCTCAGTGAGAATGTTTCAGATTTTAAATTCAACAAGCGAACTACCCCCCAGGGAAGCCTCTTACTGCTTGATGATGCTTACATCTTCAGCATCATGCCCAACTTTCCTTCTAGTTTTCTACATCACCAACAAAGCTCATAATAATTATTATTGTTTAATCTAAAATGTGTGCAGGGTCTGCCAACTCATTCTCAGTTTCAAGACTTATCTTTTGCTGATGCTTTAAATGAATCAGCATGGGTTTCAATTTTCTATAAAAATGAATTATGCATGTGATTTCGGCAAGGTATTTCAGGCTCTTCCTTTCAAGTGAACTTTCAAACAAAATCCCCAATCAGTCAAGGTATTACAGATGTTAACCCTTTCTGGGAATTCACTCACTGTCTCCACACACAAGGAAATGACTGAAGTCTGTGGGCACCAGAGGCCCCACTAAACCTGGCCACATCCACCGGCCCCTGGTCTTGGGTACCCTTCCTGAAAACCACAGTGCTAACTAAACACAGAAGTGACCTTTCTTCCAAGCTGAAAGACAATCAGCCTAACTATAACTTGCCTCGCATGCCTCGTTCTCAGTCCTCCATGCTTTCAGCCCTGAAATGGGGGTGCCTGGGTGAGTGCGGAAGCAGCAAGTGGCCAGGTATCTCAAACCCGAGAGAAGGGAAGATGCAAATGGTCTGAGAAATGAGGTCAGAGACACAGCCAGGGACCTGGGCCCACAGGCCACAGATCAGATTGGTGGGGGGGATTTATTGTAGGTGTAGAAGAAATCCACCACAGCTTCCTAACAGTTTCATCATCTGATGTGGCCATGAAAAAGATTCAGTCCAGCCACTGTGTGGAAAATACAGGGTGGGGGCTGACAGCAGGAGAAGGGGGAGTTAAGGCAAGATGACAGTGGTCTGGACCTGAGCAATAATGGCAGAGGTGATGAGACGTGGTTTGGCCAAACTTAGAACCACACACCTTGAGGATAGAGGCACTAATAAGGACACGAGAAATTTCCTAAGAATTAGAAAACATTTAAGGATGAGAATACAAATGCTTGGCCATGATGTAATGATGCATTAATAACCTTATCTTTTTTGTATGAAGACCACCACACAGGGTATTATGTTAAGTGAAACAGACCAGACAAAGAAAAACAAATACCATGACCTCATTTTTTAGGTGGACTCTAAAAACACTCTCCAACATAAATCACAGCAGGATCCTCTATGACCCACCTCCCAGAATATCGGAAATAAAAGCAAAAATAAACAAATGGGACCTAATGAAACTTAAAAGCTTTTGCACAACAAAGGAAACTATAAGCAAGGTGAAAAGTCAGCCTTCAGAATGGGAGAAAATAATAGCAAATAAAGAAACAGACAAAGGATTAATCTCAAAAATATATAAGCAACTCCTGCAGCTCAATTCCAGAAAAATAAATGACCCAATCAAAAAATGGGCCAAAGATCTAAACAGACATTTCTCCAAAGAAGACATACAGATGGCTAACAAACACATGAAAAGATGCTCAACATCACTCATTATCAGAGAAATGCAAATCAAAACCTCAATGAGGTACCATTACACACCAGTCAGAATGGCTGCTATCCAAAAGTCTACAAGCAATAAATGCTGGAGAGGGTGTGGAGAAAGGGGAACCCTCTTATACTGTTGGTGGGAATGCAAACTAGTACAGCCGCTATGGAGAACAGTGTGGAGATTTCTTAAAAAACTGGAAAGAGAACTGCCATATGACCCAGCAATCCCACTTCTGGGCATACACACAGAGGAAACCAGATCTGAAAGAGACACGTGCACCCCAATGTTCATCGCAGCACTATTTATAATAGCCAGGACATGGAAGCAACCTAGATGCCCATCAGCAGATGAATGGATAAGGAAGCTGTGGTACATATACACCATGGAATATTACTCAGCTGTTAAAAAGAATTCATTTGAATCAGTTCTAATGAGATGGATGAAACTGGAGCCCATTATACACAGTGAAGTAAGCCAGAAAGATAAAGACCAATACAGTATACTAATGCATATATATGGAATTTAAAAAGATGGTAATGATAACCCTATATGCAAAACAGAAAAAGAGACACAGATGTACAGAGCAGACATCTAGACTCTGTGGGAGAAGGCAAGGGTGGGATGTTCTGAGAGAACAGCATTGAAACAAGTATACTATCAAGGGTGAAACAGACCAGCCCAGGTTGGATGCATGAGACAGGTGCTCAGGGCTGGTGCACTGGGAAGACCCAGAGGGATGGGATGGGGAGGGAGGATCGGGATGGGGAACACATGTATATCCATGGCTGATTCACATCAATGTATGGCAAAAACCACTACAATATTGTAAAGTAATTAGCCTCCAATGAATAAAAATAAATGGAAAAAATAAAAAGGTAAAAAAGAAAATACACACCATGTTCACTGTAAGGCCCTGAGCATAACTGAGCCATCTTGGCCCCATGAGGCTCCTCCCGCCCTCCTGCTGACCCCACCCAGGACGGTACTGGGCAGTCAGTAAGTCGCTCAGTCATGTCCGACTCTTTGCGACCCCATGACTATACAGTCCATGGAATTCTCCAGACCAGAATACTGGAGTGGGTAGCCTTTCCCTTCTCCAGGGGATCTTCCCGACCCAGGAATCAAACCGGGGTCTTCTGCACTGCAGGCAGATTCTATACCAACTGAGCTATCAGGAAAGCCCCTCTGTCATTAGGCCCTTTGTAATTAACAGATACTGTTTAATAATCATTAGGACCAGGTGGCCTGCATGTTCTATTAGGCCACCAACAATGATGAATACTGGCATCCATGAGACCAGTTCAGTTCAGTTGCTAAGTCATGTCTGACTCTTTGCAACCCCAAGGACTGCAGCATGCCAGGTGAGACCAGTTACCCATTCATAAACTTGACTTAGGAAGGTACATCCTGCTTTCAAGCACCCACCCCAAACCCTAGGTTAACTCTAAAACCATCCCAATGTCCCTTTGGAGATGTGGAGTATAGCTGTGAATGCTTCTGGGTCACGATCCACCTGATCCAGACCCCACCCTGCAAGTTATCCTGTAATAACCTGGTCCATTGACTGTATAGAACTGCCTGCCTTGCTTTTCTCTCTCAAGATGCCTTCTCAGTTCAGTGGGCACGTTTGGTTCCCTCCATCCTCCAGCACTCATAAATACGAGAACAGCAATTGGGGGTTGCTAAAGACAGTGGGGGAGATGGAAGAAGGGGGTCAAATGGTAGAAACTTCCAATTATATAAATAAGTCATGGAGATGTAATGTACAACAGGTGACTACAGCTCATAATGTTTGCATATTAGAAAGCTGCTGAAAAAGTAAATCTTACAAGTTCTCATCATAAGAAAAATAACTATGTATGATAACAGATGTTAGCTAGATCTGTGGCAATCATTTCACAATTTACACAAATATGGAATTATACACCTGAAGCTAATATAAGTCCATTATATCTCAATTAAAAAAGAGGAGGGGGGAATTATGTAGCATGAAGACGATTCCACAGTCCACGGGTCTATCCTGATTTTGTCAAACGAGCAACTAGCTCTGATAACGCTCATGTCACCCGGGATTGGCCACCTGCAGCCTGGTGGGTCCCTGAGAAGAGCAACTGCCAGGAAGTGGAGACAGAACACAGAAGCCTCCCGGGAGCGGCCAGCGCGACGCAGGAGAGCCGGCGGCCAGGGAAGCCCCGGGACCCACAAGATTCTGTCGGGGGGGAGTCTGCAGACGGTGATCTCGGGATGTAGCCAGTTGCCTTAGCAACACTATCTCCATCCACAGTGATAAATTACCCTGCTCTCTTACAAATTCAGCTCACCTCTTAAACAATCAGTATCCTGGAAATAAGATGAGAGCAAGCAAATACCACCATACGTTGCGTTTGCCCTGAGGTCCCTACAGTCCTGGAGAAAATGCTAGACACTGGGATGGGGGCAAGGGTACCCAGGATTCCAAATTAAATGGAGAAGAAAAGATAAAGCTGATGAAAAGACACCTGAAAAAATTCTAAATCCCTTTCTGACTGTCATAACCAAATTCACCACATTATTCCCTATCTCTCGCCTCACTTGACTTCATAGAACCTGACATTTATTAATTATTTGATTTCTTTACTGTCTGTTCCACTAAACTTTCAGCTCCTTGACAGCAAAGGCTTTGTTTCATTTCCCACTGTGTCCTCAGAACTAGAATCCTGCCTAAAACACCACAGACCTGTAATAACATTTATCAAATGTGCAAATTAGTATCTCTCTGAGATTTTTTAAAAGCTCTTAATAAAGTGATGCACACATATTTTATACATCTTACATACACATTATATAATATATATATATATATGTATTTCATGTTTATTGGGGAAACTAGAAGCATTTTGAACAAAATTAGGACTAAGGCACAAATGATCACCATAACCACTATGATTTAAGTTCGTTTGGGGACAAGTTAGGAGGCTAAGATTAAGATTTATACACTATACATGAAACAGATAACCAGTAAGGACCTACTGTATAGCAAAGGGAACTACAGTCCATTATTTTGTAATAACCTATAAAGGGAAAAATCTGAAAAAGAATATATATGAATCACTGTGCTATATACCTGAAAGTAACATCATATTATAAATCAACTATACTTCAATTTAGAAAAAAAACATACACTAGCAAGCACAATTATTAAAAGAAACCCGATAAAAATCAAGAAGGTGAATGATCACTATCCATAACAGATACGATTGTACACCTGCAAAACCAGAGAAGCTACGACAAACAAAATAGCACAAGGCATTCAGATTTCTGGGAATAAACTCCACCCACAGAAAACAACAGTCTTGATATTTACAAGCCACTTCAGTCAAGATGCACTGTAAGGCAGAAAATATAAAGGGGGAAATTCTCATTTGCAAGAGCAATAAAAGGGATAAAATACTCAGCAGTTAAAACCACCACGGAGGCTAGGACTCAGAGCATTCATGGTGGAGGGCCCAGGTTCAATCCCTGGTCAGGGAACTAAGATCTCATAAGCCACACAGCAGCTCCCCCAAAATGGAAGATGCAGGAACATGTTACTTTAACTCTCCTGAGGGACATAAAAGAGTGCTGAAGTGAGTTGAAAGATGAATAGCTATGCTTTGATTCTCAAAAAGGACATCATTTAGACATCAGTTCTCAAGGAATATATAAATTTACTGCAAGTCTAATATAAAAAAAAAAAGCCCAAGAGGCGATCATGGCCATGGAGTTTTTAAGAATTAAACAAGCCTATTCTGAAGTTCCTACGGAAACAATCACCCAGGCAGAGCTGAAATGAAACATAGCTAAGATGTGCTGGCCTCATCAGAGACTGAAGCATACTCTAAAGTGGCAGTACATAAAATATTATAATTCTGGCACATTAACAGGCTGACAAATCAATGAGAAAAAAAAGGAAGACCAGAGATGGACCCACACACCTAATTTAGGATGCAGTTTAAGTGGCATTGCCTTATCAGTAGGAAAAAGACTATTCCATAAAAGGTATTGGAAAAATGAATAAGCAAAAATTTAAAACTCTGGATGGATGCTGTTCTTACTGTTTGCACCAAATTCCAGATCAAACAAAAATTCAAAAATTAAAATAGAATAAATTTTTGAAATATTTAAAGCATAAAAACAAAACTGATGGAAGTGCTCTAAAGCAGGATGGAGGCCATGCATAAAAATTCGCTAAACTTCACTGAACTGTAAACTTAAATGACTCATAAGTTTATGACCCCAAAATTCCACTCCTAGATATATACCCAAGAGAAATGACATGTCCACATAAAAACCTGTACACAAATTTTAGAGTAGTATTATTAATAATAACCAAAATATAGAAACAACCCAAATGTCCATAAGCTGATGAATATAAAAACAGAACGTGCAATGTTCGATTTAATATTATAATACAACCATAAAAAGGAAGTACTAACACATGTTATAACATGGATGAATCCTAAAAACATGCTAATGGAAAGAAACCAGTCACAAAAGATCTATTATATTATTCCATCCATGTGAAATGTTGAGAATAGGAGAAATCTATAGAGACAGAAAATAGATCGGTGTTACCTGGACCTCAGAGAAAAGAATGGGAAATTGAAAGGTTGACAGTTAAAAGGTATGGAATTCCTTTTTGATATAAATGTTCTAGAGCTGACTATGGCAATGCTTACACACGTCTGTGAATAAAAATAAAAAGTTTCCACATAAAAATAAAAAATTTAAACCAGAATAAAACATCCTAAATAAAGAACAACTGACAAATTAGGAAAGGCAAATATCCTTAATATATAAACAACTCCAAGAAATCAATAACACCTACTAAACAAAAACAGGCCAAAAAAAATGAACTGCTTTTATAAATATGAAATGATGCTTAGCCTCACTTAAAATAACATTAACATTCTGAGATACTGTTTTTCTTCAAGTATCTGGCAAGTGCAAAAGGTTTAAAAAAGAAGTCCATAAAAGCATAAAGAAAATTCCTCTCACAAACATCATGGGGGTAGTACAAATGGTTGTATCAAGCAACTCTCCACTCACGATCTTTATCTTCATTAAACACAACAGGGCACAGATAGTCCCTATAGTGTTGTTTATAAGCACAAGAAATTAGAAATACCCTAAATTTCTCATATTGCACTCCATATGCCAGCAAATTTTAAAAACTCAGCAGTGGCCACAGGACTGGAAAAGGTCAGTTTTCATTCCAATCCCAAAAAAAGGCAATGCCAAAGAATGTTCAAACTACCACACAATTGCCCTCATCTCACATGCTAGCAAAATAATGCACAAAATTCTCCAAGCCAGGCTTCAACAGTATGTGAACTATTAAATTTCAGATGTTCAAGCTGGTTTTAGAAAAGGCAGAGGAACCAGTGATCAAACTGACAACATCTGCTGGATCAAAGAAAAAGCAAGAAAGTTCCAGAAAAACATCTATTTCTGCTTTATTGACTATGCCAAAGCCTTTGACTGTGTGGATCACAACAAACTGTGGAAAATTCTTCAAGAGATGGGAATACCAGAACACTTTATCTGCCTCCTGAGAAACCTGCATGCATGTCAAGAAGCAACAGTTAGAACCAGACATGGAACAACAGACTGGTTCCAAATTGGGAAAGAAGAACATCAAGGATGTATGTTGTCACCCTGCTTATTTAACTTATATGCAAAGTCCATGATGCAAAATGCGGGACTGGATGAAGCACAAGCTAGAATCAAGATTGCTGGAGAAATATCAATAACCTCAGATACACAGATGACACCACCCTTATGGCAGAAAGTGAAGAAGTAAAGAGCCACTTGATGAAGGTGAAAGAGGAGAGTGGAGAAGCTGGCTTAAAACTCAACATTTAAAAAACAAAGATCACGGCACCCGAATACATCACCTCATGGCAAACAGATGGCGAAACAGTGAGAGATTTTATTTTCTTGGGCTCCAAAATCACTGCAGATGGTGACTGCAGTCATGAAATTAAAATATACTTGCTCCTTGGAAGAAAACCTATGACCGACCTAGACAGCATATTAAAAAGCAGTTTCCCCTTCAGTCAGTCTCTCCCATCAGGAAGCTTCCATAAGCCTCTTATCCATATCCCTCAGAAGGCAGGCAGAATGAAAACCACAATCACAGAAAACTAACCAAACTGATCACATGGACCACAGCCTTGTCTAACTCAGTGAAACTATGAGGCATGCTATGTAGGGCCACCCAAGACGGAAGGGTCATGGTGGAGAGTTCTGACAAAACGTGGTCCACTGGAGAAGGGAATGGCAAACCACCTCAGTATTCTTGCCTTGAGAACCCCTGAAAAGTAGGAAAAGGCAAAAAGATAGGACACTGAAAGATGAACTCCCCAGGTTGGTAGGTGCCCAATATGCTGCTACTGGAGATCAGTGGAGAAATAACTCCAGAAACAATGAAGAGATGGAGCCAAAGCAAAAACAACACCAGTTGTGGATGTGACTGGTGATGGAAGCAAGGTCTGATGCTGTAAAGAGCAATATTGTGTAGGAACCTGGAATGTCAGGTCCATGAATCAAGGCAAATTGGAAGTGGTCAAACAGGAGATGGCAAGAGTGAATGTCGACATCCTAGGAATCGGCAAACTAAAATGGACTGGAATGGGTGAATTTAACTCAGATGACCATTATATCTACTACTGTGGGCAGGAATCCCTTAGAAGAAATGGAGTAGCTATCATAGTCAACCAAAGAGTCTGAAATGCAGTACGTGGATCCAATCTCAAAAACGACAGAATGATCTGTTTCCAAGGCAAACCATTCAATATCACAGTAATCCAAGTCTATGCCTCAACCAGTAATGCTGAAAAGACTAAAGCTGAACGGTTCTATGAAGACCTACAAGACCTTCTAGAACTAACACCCAAAAAAGAGGTCCTTTTCATCACAGGGGACTAGAATGCAAAAGTAGGAAGTCAAGAGATACCTGGAGTAACAGGCAAATTTGGTCTTGGAGTACAGAATGAAGCAGGGCAAAGGCTAACAGAGTTTTGTCAAAAGAACACACTGGTCATAGCAAACACCCTCTTCCAACAACACAGGAGAAGATGCTACACATGTACATCACCAGACAGTCAATACTGAAATCAGGCTGATTATATTCTTTACAGCCAAAGATGGAGAAGCTCTATACAATCAGCAAAAATAAGACCAGGAGCTGATTGTGGCTCAGATAATGAACTCCTTATTTCCAAATTCAGACTTAACTGAAGAAAGTAGGGGAAACCACTGGACCATTCAGGTATGACCTAAATCAAATCCCTTACAAATTATACAATGGAAGTGAGAAATAGATTTAAGAGACTAGATCTGATAGAGTCCCTGAGGAACTATGGATGGAGGTTCGTGACATTGTACAGGAGGCAGTGATCAAGACAATCCGAAAGAAAAAGAAATGCAAATAGGCAAAATGGCTATCTGAGGAGGCCTTACAAATAGCTGAGAAAAGAAGGGAAGTGAAAGGCAAATGATAAAAGAAAAGATATACCCATTTGAAAGCAAAGTTCCAAATAGCAAGGAGAGATAAGAAAGCCTTCCTCAGTGATCAGTGCAAAGAAATAGAGGAAAATAATAGAATGGGAAAGACTAGAGGTCTCTTCAAGAAAATTAGAGATATCAAGGGAACATTTCATGCAAAGATGGGCACAATGAAGAACAGAAATGGTATGGACCTAACAGAAACAGAAGATATTAAAAAGACGTGGCAAGAATACACAGAAGACCTATACAACAAAGATCTTCACCACTCAGATAACCATGATGGTGTGATCACTCACCTAGAGCCAGACATCCTGGAATGCAAAGTCAAGTGGGCCTTAGGAAGCATCACTACAAACATAGCTAGTTGGAGGTGATAGAAATTCAGCTGAGCTATTTCAAATCCTAAAAGATGATGCTGTGAAAGTGCTGCACTCAATATGCCAGCAAATTTGGAAAAGTTAGCTGTTTTATACTTAGCCACAGGACTGGAAAAGGTCAGTTTTCATTCCAATCCCAAAGAAACGCAATCCCAAAGAATGCTCAAACTACCGCACAATTGCCCTGATCTCACACATTAGCAAAGTAATGCTTAAAATTCTCTAAGCCAGGCTTCAACAGTACATGAACCAAGAACTTCCAGATTCAAGCCAGTTTTAGAAAAGGCAGAGGAACCAGAGCTCAAATTGCCAACATTCACTGAATCACCGAAAAAGCAAGAGAGTTCCAGAAAAATATCTACTTCTGTTTTACTGACTATGCCAAAGCCTTTGAATGTGTGGATCACAACAAATTGTGGAAAATTCTTCAAGAGATGGGAATATGAGACCACCTTATCTGCCTCTTGAGAAATATGTATGCAGGTTAAGAAGCAACAGTTAGAACCAGATATGCAACAACAGACTGGTTCCAAATTGGGAAAGGAGTACGTCAAGGCTGTATATTGTCACCCTGCTTATTTAACTTACATGAAGAGTACATCGTGCAAAATGCTGGACTGGAGGAAGCACAAGCTGAATCAAGATTGCCAGGAGAAATATCAGTAACCTCAGATATGTGGATGACACCATCCTTATGGCAGAAAGTGAAGAAGAACTAAAGAGTCTCTTGATGAAAGTGAAAGAGGAGAGTGAAAAAGTTGGCTTAAAACTCAACATTCAGAAAACTAAGATCATGGCATCTGATCCCATCACTTCATGGCAAATAGATGAGGAAACAATGGAAACAGTGACAGACTATTTTCTTGGGCTCCAAAATCACTGCAGATGGTGACTGCAGCCATAAAATTCAAAGACAGTTGCTCCTTGGAAGAGAAGCTATGACCAACCTAGACTGCATGCTAAAAAGCAAAGACATTACTTTGCCAACAAAGTTCCGTCTAATCAAAGCTATGGTTTTTCCAGCAGTCATGTATGGATGTGAGAGCTGGACTGTAAAGAAAGCTGAGTGCCAAAGAATTGATGCTTTTGAGCTGTGGTGTTGGAGAAGACTCTTGAGAGTCCCTTGGACTGCAAGGAGATCCAACCAGTCTACCCTAAAGGAGATCAGTCCTGAATATTCACTGGAAGGACTGATGTTGAATCCTTTGGCCTTCCGATGTGAAGAACTGACTCATCTGAAAAGACCCTGATGCTGGGAAAGATAGAGGGCAGGAGGAGAAGGGGATGACAGAGGATGAGATGGTTGGATGGCATCACCGACTCAATGGACATGAGTTGGGTAAACTCCAGGAGTTGGTGATGGACAGGGAGGCCTGGCGTGCTGCAGTCCATGGCGTCACAAAGAGTCGGACATGACTGAGCTACTGAACTGAATTGATGAAGAGTCAACTCATTATAAAAGACCCTGATGCTGGAAGATTGAAGGCAAGAGGAGAAGGGGAGAAGCAGAGGATGAGAAGGTTGGATGGCATCACTGACTCAGTGGACATGAGTTTGAGCAAGCTTCTGGGAGATGGTGAAGGACAGGGAAGCCTAGCATGCTATAGTCCACGGGGTCACAAAGAGTCAGACAGGACTGAGTGACTGAAGAGCAACAAAATTGCTCATTAAGAGCATTCAGAGCTAAGCTATCAGGTGACAAGGAGGTCAGTTAGGACAAGAAGCCAAACTGAAAATAACAACTGGGCCTTTATTGACTTACTATGACAGTACATTCTGCCTTCCGCATCCACGAGTTCAACCAATGGCAGATGGCAAATAGCACTCAGCGCTTCCTGGTGGCTCAGTGGCAAAGAATCCACCTGCCAATGCAGGAGATTCGGGTTCAATCTGTGGGTCAAGAAGATCCCCTGGAGAGGGAAACAGCAACCCACTCCAGTATTCTTACCTGGGAAATCCCATGGTCAGAGGAGCCTGGCAGGCTACAGTCCATGAGCTCACAAAGAGTCAGACATGACTTAGCAACTGAACAACAGCAACAAACAGTGCTGAGCGCATGGTTGGCTGAAGCCACAGATGTGGGACCTGCAAACAGCAGGATCCCCTGTGGGCCTTGAGCATCCACGGGTTTCAGTATCCACAGCAGGTCCTGGACCCAATCCCCCACTGATTCAGAGGGGGATACCGTATAAGCCAGAGGCAGAACAGGGGAAACGGGGGCATTTTTCCCTACGGAACAGCACAAGGCGAGGGAAGGTCACATCTATGTAGGTGGCAGGAAGAGGCGATCCCCTCACTGCCAAGGGAGCGGGGAAAATGGTTACCAATGGAAAAGTCCCAAGGACTGAGTCAAGAGTAAAGTGTCTTCAAGTCCCCTCCTTTCATAAGGAGCTATCAGTAGAGGTGCCTGGCCAGGGCCCGAGGATAAGGAGGCCTGGGATGAGGGTGCTGAGACTAGCAATGCAGACGCTCGGAAGAGCACCAACTCTAACTCCCTCCAGACACAGCATCCAGTCTTGTTCTGGGAGGGCAGCTCCCCCGACGAGGCCCACCAAGTAAAGCCCGTGTAATTGCAGTGCTAGACCCAAGAGATCACACGTGGGATTCCAATCTGGAGCAGAGTCCTGAAAAAGAGGCGTCTTCAAGTGCCAGGGCTTATCCAGAACACTCTCTCGATGTCATAAAGAAAGAGTTCTTAAATGATCGATAAGGAGCCATTTCCAAATGAAAGAAGCGAAGTTCACAACAAGATATAACAAGTCCGTACCAATATGTACAATACATTATAGCTGGTGTTCTTTAAAACAAGACTTTTTTTTTAAAGAATATACATAAAAATATAGGCATATACAAATGTATGCGCCAACATATATACAGAACACACAAGAAGTTAGTAACAGTTGTTGCCTTTGGCCAAGGTAGAAGGCTGAGAGAGAGGAGACAGAAAGGAGAAAATGAAACCCTCCTATGCTGTAGGTAGGAGGGTAAGTGGGTGCAGCCACTATGCAGAACAGCGTGGCGGTTCCTCAAAAAACTAGAGTTGCCATATGGCCCAGAAATCCTGCTCCTGGGCGTATATCCAGACAAAACTCTAATTCAGAAAGATACACACACCCCTATTCATGATAGCCAAATCATGGAGACCACCTCAATGTCCCTCAACAAATGAATGATAAAGAAGATGTGCTACATATACACAGTGGAATACTATGCACCCATGAAAAGAATGAAATCATGCCATTTGCAGCAACATGAAGGAGAGTTTACATTAAGTGAAGTCAGTCAGAAAGAGAAAAAAAATACCATGTGCTATCACTTGCAGGTGGAATCTAAACTTTGCCACAAGTGAACTCACCTATAAAACACAATCAGGGACACGGCTGCCAAGGGGGAGATGGACGGGTTGGCAGCTGCAGACGATTATGTACAGGATGGATAAACAAGAGCCTGCTGTTAGCACAGGGAACTACACTCAGCATTCTGTGACCAACCATAGTGGAAAAAACATTAAGAATGGACACCTTCCCCGGTATCCAGACTCTCGTTCTTGAACCTCATCTACCAGTGCCTTCCGAGCGCAGGGTTTAACACGACTGTCACAGCTCCCGACCTGGTCCATAAAACTCTTCAGAATCTCAAGTGAAAAGTGCTGTGTGGTTATGAAGTATTGCGGCTGTGATTTCTGTGCCCCGGTGTTAGTAAATTCTAAATAACACGCCATCCTGTGATAACTTCTCTGTCAGTGAGAAACCTTTACCTTACCTTCTCATCTCCCAAGTGCTAGGCTGATAGATGTTTATTCTGGAGGTATGCTTAGAACAGTTTAACAACAGGCAAAAAAAAAACCCAAAAACCCACAAACACCAAGATTGATTCAACAGCGTGTCAGAAGGACAATTATTTTTATGCTGGAGATAAAAATTTGTAGTAAAATGACATAAATTCTGTTTTTCTCCCCCAATATAGGGCAGAAGTTTTTGTTTACTTTTAGGGTACTTAGTTTTCTTTTTCCCCCTACACTATGCAGTATGTGGGATTTAGATCCCTGACCAGGGGTGTCCCCTACATCAGGAGTGTGGAGTCCTAACCACTGGACCACCAGGGAAGGCCCTTAGAATTCTTATTTCAACACTCGTGGACAACCAGTGTAAACATCATATGTTTTCCATTGGAACCCCTCCAATATAAGGAAGGAAAAATACATTATGTAAGGAATCTCTCTGTAAATAAAAATACACAAATGTCTCCTCACAGATATAATTTAAGACTATATTCCTGGTGTGCAATGGTTAAGAATCCATCTGCTAATGCAGGAGACCCAGGTTCGATCCCTGGTCTGGGAAGATCCCACATGCCAGGGAGCAACGAAGCCCACGAACCACAACTGCTGAAGCCTGCATGCCTAGAGCCCATGCTCTGCAATGAGAAGCCACTGCAATGAGAGGCCTACACCCCACAACTAGAGAGAAGTCCCCACCTGCTACAGCTTAAGCAAAAGCAGTGAAGACCCAGAGAAGCCAAAAATAAATAAAATACCACGTGGCTGAAATACACATTTTCTGAAAAGACTATATTCTTGCACAAGAGAGACTAATCCTCAAAGAATGAAAGTAAACAGAGGGATGAAGAACCTTCAGAAAGAAATCCTATCGTGTTCTTTTCACTGTGACACTGGCTTCTGGTTTACAAACGACCGGAGCATCTCTGAGCTGGTGATCCATGTGTGCCCTCATTTTCACAGGCTAAGCTGAGATGACTCGCCCAAGGGTCACAGAACAGGTCACAGACTCAGAACGCAGACCCACAACTTCACATCGGTATCCCCCAGCCCCACAGTCTCTGCCATGAACTCATTATCTACACAGGCAGGTTTTTTTCTCTATGAAATGACATATGGGACAAAGTGTTAATATATCAATACTTCAAAGCTATAAAAACCCAAACTCCCTTCGTTGCCTTTAGTGCCAACCGTAAGCTGGGGATAATGTGCACAAGTACCTGAGAGACTTCTCTGGGGGTGCAGCAGCTAAGACTCCCGATGCAGGGGTCCTGGGTTCAACCCTTGGTCAGAGAACTACGATCCCACATTGTGCAGCTAAGACTGGGCACAGGCAAATAAACAAGTAAAAATATTCTAAAAGGGGGGAAGAAAAGAGGGTATCTGAGCCGGAGCAAAGCTAGGTGCCAAGAGCACTGTGCGTGCATGCTAAGTCATTCCAGTCATGCTGGATTCTGTGCAACCCTACGGACACTAACCCGCCAGGCTCCTCTGTATGGGATTCTCCAGGCAAGAATACTGAAGTGGGTTGCCATGCCTTCCTCCAGGGGATCCTCCTGACCCAGGGATTGAACCCATGCCTCCTATCTCTCCTGCATTGGCAGGCGGGTTTTTTTTAACCACTGGCAAGGAGCACCATTCCTGCCCTATTCACTAGGTAGAAATGCAGGTACGATTCTGAGTCTGGAGTGGTGACAAGGAGCCTGTATGGATGACTCTAAGCACCTGGCTGAGATGGCTCCAGGGTGGGGCTTCTGTGGGCTCAAATTTGGGCCCAGCTGCTTCTCTGCAGGAGCTGATCACATGGCTCAGTCCCCGAGGCCTCATGTCCTCACTGGTACGCAGGGATGAGACCCACTTGATAGGGCAAGGATGCAGAACATACCTGTTAGCATCTGACAGGTGGGAGCTCCCTCCACCTAGGGATGGGTGTACGTACTGAAACCCAGGGCCCACGTGAGGAATCAAGACAGAGGAAGAACACCCTAGGCACCACAGGCTGGGCTTTGCCACCACCCAAGGCTTCAATAGACCACAGTCAGAATCTCCAACAGAGTGGTCCCATCAGCCACGCTACCCTCAAAGCCTCGCTCACCTCTCGGCACAGGCAACCCCAGGGGCAAGACACCTTTCCCCCCACGCCTGACAAACTCCAGCTGGCCCAGAGCTATCCCAGGGAGCCCACCTTTGAGGTCAGAAGAGCTGGATTTCCAATGCCAGGCTTGCCATGTTGAAAAACAAACCCAAGAGCTTGGAGCCCATGTGGACAACTCTCTGTACTAAATCACCATCACACAGTGAAAAATCGAAGGAGAGCTTTCAAGTGCTGCGACCGAACAGAACCTAACTTTACGGGGATCTGTACTGGGTTCAACACTGTTGCTCACAATGTTAGGTTCAGGGGCTTCCCTGGTGTTCCAGGGGTTAAGACTCCGTGTTTCCAATGCAGGCGGCGTGGAGTCAACCCCTGGTCAGGGGATAAGATTTCACACGCTGCAGGGCAACTAAGCCCTAAGAGGCTCAGATTATTACAGGGAGAAAGTCCACATACCGTAACAAAGCCCCAGCACAGCCAAAATAGAAAAGAAAGTAAGCAACAGATTAGGGTTAAAAGGAAATAGGAACTCTGTGGTACCATGTAGTATCCTTTGATTTGTAACTGGAGGAAAAAAAAACAGCTGCTTCTCTACTGTTTTCCTTTGTATCCTCTTAGAAAACTTGTGAACTGTCTTCTATCCCTTTTAGGAAAGTTTTTTTCTGCTCTCCTGACGGTGGCCTGTTCACAGCCATTTGCAAACTGCTTGCCCAGGTAGAAAAAACAATCAAAGTCCTTTGGAGCTTTGATTTTTCAATCTCTAATAAGAAAGGGAGACTGCTCAATCTCCAATATGAAAGCAAAAGCAAAAGATGGTACACCTTTAAAATGAACTAGAGGGACTTCCCTGATGATCCAGAAGTTAAGAATCCGCCTTCCAACATGGGATGCGGGTTTGATCCCTGGTCCAGGAACTGAGATCCCCCATGCCATGGTGCAACTACTGAGCCCACGCGCTCCAGAGCCCGAGAGCCACAACGAGAAAGCCCCTGCCAGGCAACAAGAGAAGCCCCAGCACCAGAAACACCCAGTGTGGCCAAAGTCAAAAAACATTTAAATAAAAATAATAGGAGAAGGAAATGGCAACCCACTCCAGTATTCTTGCCTGGAAAAGTCCATGGACAGAGGAGCCTGGCGGGCTGCAGTCCATGGGGTTACATGACTGAGCGTGTGTGCACGAGGGTGGAGGGAGATGGGTTGGTAGCAATAAAGTGGTAGAACTAAAAATAATAATAATAAAGTGAACCAGACAAAACTTGGATCAAAGCAATGGAAAATGATCATGGTTCTTGCAGGGAGGCAGCTAAGGAAGGTGAGTAGTTAAGGGAATCTTGTCATTTACATGCAGGTCTGTCGTGACGAAGCACCCAGTGAGGGTGGGAGACAGGCGTGACCACAGCTCCTCTGCTCAAAGAATGAGATGTTTTAAATGATGAAGGAGCCCTGTCTTATACTGAAATGCTACTATGAGCCACTAGGGGAAAAAACAACATCCTTCACAAAAATAACAAAGAATCCGTTTGCAAAAGCACACAAGTTTCAAGGATAGTCTGAGAGTCAAAGGGCGAACTTAGCTAAGTTCCCTCTTTGTCAATATCCTAAATACGTTATTATCTTGTGGGCCGGAGGCACTGATAGGAAGGCTCCTTGTATTAAATTGCCACCTGGGGTAAAAATAGGCACAAGTCTTTTCTGTCACAGAACTCCGACAGAAAATATTCAGCCATTCTGCTTCCTTCTGAGGCAACACTTCAAAGACGTCTGATTCATGCATTTTCTGTGTGCCAGAGAGTCAGAGACAGACAGAGGGTCCCTCACCACCCATATCATTTTTCTCAGCAACAACCTAAAGATCTAGGGTAACTTTTCCAGGGGTACCGGTGACGTGCAGAGACCAGAGGGTGCAGGTCCATGTGGAAGCGGGAGCCAGCCCACACGGGCTTCACCTTCTGGTGAATTCTTACTGCCATTAACACCTGTAGCACCAAATAATTTTCATACTAGTTTAACCAACCACCTAGACTATCCAGTCCCTGGACAAGAACCAGGGCTGCTACATCATTCCATACTCACATCAGAGGCCAGCAGCTGGACCCAGGGTCAGTGCGATAACTGAGCCTGATCTGACTGCTAACAGTCAAGTTTGGTGAGCTTCCCAGAAACGGGCCCCAGGACTTTTTAGAGCAGACAAGCATAGGAAGACTTCAGCAGGAGTATGACAGTCTAGGGTGCTTGCAACAGTTCATCTTATGTGTCAACTCAGCTGGGCCACAGTGCCCAGATATTTGGGCAAACACATTCTGGATTTTTCTGTGAGGGACTTGGATGAGATACACAGTTAAGCTGGTGGACTCTGAGCAGAGCAGATTGCCCTCCACAATGTGGGTGGGTCTCATCCAATCAGTTGATGGCCTGAATAGCACTAAAGACTGACCCATCCCGATCAAGAGGAGATTCTGCCGGTAGACAGCCTTCAGACTCGAGCCATGGCCCTGGCTCTACCCTGGGTCTCCGATTTGCCAGCCCACCCTGCAGATTTTGGACTTGCCAGCATCCATACTCACAAGAACCACCTCTTTAAAATAAACCTCCTTCCTTCCCCGGCACCCCCATCATCACCCACCCCCTACCGGCTTTGTCCCCCTGGAGAACTCTAATACAGTGGCAACCTCTGGGAGTCTACCAGCTTGTGATTTAGCTGCTCACACTCTGCTGACGGCAGTGTGTTTCTCCACTACTACTGCTCCACCACTTGGCATCTCTGGGCTTCCCATTCGCTCTCTAAAGTGGCATCAGATCTCTGTTCCCACTGAAGACCACCTCCAAGTCCAATGGCCAGGCTAGAGGGCAAGGCGGTGACAGCTGGTCTAATAGCTTTGTTCAGAATCGAGGAGTCACATGGCAGGAGACTCAACAGGCTGGTCATCAGTCATCACTCAAACCACCTCCTGTGTTTATTTAAAAATCACCAGTGACAAGGGTGGGGGTTGGTCAAAGAAATCAATATACTATTCATACCAGGTATAGAATCCCAGTGTCTCCTGCATAGACTGACCTATGAATCAGGAACCCCACATTTTGCACAACTACCAGCTTAGGAAGTGACACCTGGGTCGGAATCAACCACTCATTACCTGTGTGACCTCTGGTGACAGCCTCTCTGGTGTGTCAACTTGGCAGTGAGTCAACTGCTCATCTAAATGTTTCTGCGAGGTCTTCTGTAAGGGTGATGACAGTTCACAATCGGGTGGCTTGAAGTGAGAGAGACTACCTAGATAATCTGGATGGGCCTGGTTCCACTGAGAGGCCTTACGGGCAGAGCTGAGGCTTCTCTGAAAAAACAGTTTGGTGAGTACACAGCTACCTGGACCAGTGCCTGAGAACCAGGCCCACAACTGCACATAAGCCAATTCTTTGGAAAGATCTCTTCACATGTGTTTTCTACTGGATCTGTTTCCCTGATGGAACCCTGGTTAATGAAGACCCCTTCTCTTTGCCTTAACCTCTGCCTCAGTTTTTCATCTATAACAATATCTATAACATCTATAGACATGGAACAACAGACTGGTTCCAAATTGGGAAAGGAGTATGTCAAGGCTGTATATTGTCACCCTGCTTATTTAACTTATATGCAGAGTACATCATGCGAAATGCCAGACTGGATGAAGCACAAGCTGGAATCAAGATTGCCAGGAGAAACATCAATAACCTCAGATATGCAGATGACATCCCCCTTATGGCAGAAAGAGGAACTAAAGAGCCTCTTGATGAAAGAGTGAAAAAGCTGGCTTAAAACTCAACATTCAAAAAACAAAGATCATGGCAACCAGTCCCACCATTTCATGGCAAATAGATGGGGAAACAATGGAAACAGTGACAAACTATTTTCTTGGGCTCCAAAATCACTGCAGGTGGTGACTGCAGCCATGAAATTCAAAGACACTTGTTCCTTCGAAGAGAAGCTATGACCAACCTAGACAGAATGCTAAAAAGCAGAGACATTACTTTGCTGACAAAAGTCCGTCTAGTCAGAGCTATAGTTTTTCCAGTAGTCGTGTATGGATGTGAGAGTTGGACTATAAGGAAAGTTATAGTCCAAAGAATTGATGCTTTTGAACTGTGGTGTTGGAGAAGACTCTTGAGAGTCCCTTGGACTGCAAGGAGACCTAACCAGTCCATCCTAAAGGAAATCAGTCCTGGGTGTTCACTGGAAGGACTGATGCTGAAACTGAAACTCCAATCCCTTGGCCACCTGATGCAGAGAACTAACCCACTGGAAAAAAGTCTGATGCTGGGAAAGATTGAAGGCAGGAGGAGAAGGGGATGATGGAGGATGAGATGGTTGGATGGCATCAATGACTCTATGGACATGAGTTTGAGCAAGCTCCGGGAGTTGGTGATGGACAGGGAAACCTGGCGTGCTGCAGTCCATGGGGTCACAAGGAGTCAGACACAACTGAGCAACTGAACAGAATAGAATAGTGAAAGAAAAATTAAGCCTGGCAAGAGAATCAACTGAGGGTAAAGAAGGAATTCTGGGAGAAGTTGGGATAGAAGTGGGAAAAGGGGGATTAGCATTGTAACCAGCAAGACCAGAACCTATCTTCCAATCGAGTGCAGGATACCTAAGGTGAAGAACAAAACTGTGTGCACCCTGAGCTTGCTGGGGGTCCAGGCAGTTAGTCCTTCTGGGGTTAGTTCTGCCCTCAGGTCCCCTCCTCCGACTCTTCTCCCCAATCTCCAGCACCCTCTTCCAGCTGTCCCCCGTGGTGCCCGGAGTGGGCAGAGATTCCTTCCCTCAGGGGAGCAGCTTGGGAGAGAGCAAGTCAAGGGTTAAGAGGGGATGGGACCTCATTATTTTGCTTTTGCCATTATTCACCCGAAATACTGCTAATGCCCAAATCTCTCACACTGGTTTCTTAGAGGATCTCCGAGGGGTTCCATGGACCACACCAGTGTTTGTTTCAAACTGCACGGATACAGAAGCTGATAAAAAGAGACTGCAGCAGCGGTGATAAATACTCACGATTCCAAGGCAATGTGCTTTGTAATAAATGTCCATGCCACCTTCTCTAGTAAACCTGCACTAATAAAGCACTGTTTTTATGTAGTGGGGATCTACACTATTTTTCTTGAAAATAATACTCGGCTACTTTAAAAACCTTTGAGGATCACTGCTATTAAGGAAGTCCATGTTACCATATTTTGAAAACTGAAGTCTGGGGCTGACTTCCTTTGAGAGGTTGCAAATCAACACTCCCAATGCATGCAAGAGTTACTGGCCATCACTGATTCAAAAAGTACACAGGAGAATTAATTTGGGATTTTAAAAAATAATAATCATCCTGTTCACACAAAGGAAAAATGCACTTGCAACTCTAAATGTGGTTTCCCTGGTGATGGGCTGGGCTGGATTCAGCGCTGCCAGTACTGAGTGCTACCTTGCACTGATTGACTAATAACATACTTCAGGGTGCTGACAGCTCCCGCTTCCAGAGCAGAGGCTATACATCAATCAAGATTTCTAAGCAGGCATTCACTATAACTGTGACACCGGAATCAAACCGAACCATCCTGAAGAGAGAGTATTGAGTCAGCACTGTTGCCAAAATCTTGGCTCCTCGTCCATTGATCCCAAACAGAAACAGAGTCTGGAGGAAACAGAAAAGAATAGCTTTATCCTTTTTACTTAGACAAAGAGCACACATCGCAGGCAGGTACCTCAAGAACTGTGCTCACTTCTCTCAGGAATTTCTGTAGCTGTTCAGTCGCTCAGTCATGTCTGACTCTTTGCAACCCCATGGACTGTAGCCCACCAGGCTCCTCAGTCCATGGGGTTCTCCAGGCAAGAATACTGGAGTGGGTTGCCATGTTCTCCTCCAGGGGATCTTCCCAACCCAGGGATCGAACCCATGACTCGGGCATTGCAGGTGGGTTCTTTACCACTGAGCCACCAGGGAAGCCCACTCTCAGGACTACAGAGAGGTTTTATATCCTCATAAAGGTCTTCCATTTTTTCTCTTTTGCAGAGTCTCAAAACGGCCATACCTGGCCTCAGGAAACTCAGTAACCAGGCCTGGTGTACCCAAAGTTACGAGCCTCTGACCTTCTTTTAAAACGCAGACTGCTACAAAAGAGTATGGGGGAGAAGAACGCCAGATGCAGACGATAACTCAGATAAAGTCAGAGTAATAAACTTTGTTTAGCTTTATGAAGAACGAGTCTAGCTGCAAGTGTTTGTCAGCAGTAACAGCTAAAGAATAACCAAGATTGTTTAACTCTTGCAGACCTGTGTGGCTGGTATGTATCAAAGGCTATTTATTCATTTTTGTTTTTGCTGCAAAAGTACCATTTGTGAAGATGGCAATTCATTAAAGCATCTTTCCTTTTATGTTTTAAGTAAACATAGTGCAATTACATGAAGAAATATACATATATGTGTGTGTGTGTATATATATATATGAATTCACACCGCTGGAACCACATAAACACACTCTGCTCCACACATTATATTCTGTGAAAGGTTTATTAATATTTAAGGCCACATTAAAGGACACAACTTCAGTACAGTTTATCTTCCCATTAAACACCAGGGCAGCACAAAGCCTTTCATAAAATGGGTATGTGGCTGGAAGCAAGCTATTTAACAATAAAAAAAAGTTTAAGAGAAGGATAATTTCTATCGGTCAATAAATTATCACTGAAGGCTTAATTAAATCTAAATTTATGCCTCACATGCACCCACTACAATTTCATACCAATGACTTTTTTGCTCACCGAGCTACAGAATCCAAAGTCTATCTATTGAACTAGGTGCATTTAAGTCTCAAATGTCACAACTAAAAAAATTATTTGGTCAAAACCACAAGAACCAGGCTCTACAATGCTTATTCTGTTGCTCAAATATTTGCTATGTCTGGGCCAATTACCATATTTGGACTTGAAAAATTTTAGTAAGGTCTTTCTTTAGAGAATGTTCTTAATTCTAAGCCACAGAAGAAAATAAAACCTGTTGGAGATGACAAACAGCCCACACATACACACAGTTCTGAGCAGACACACACACACACACTCTCATGTGAGCAGATATTCAGATCACTTCCCCAGTAGCCACTCCTGGGAAACAGCAGTGAAGAATTAAGAAAGGGGAAGACCTCTGATTTTCCTACTTCTTGTTCTTCAATTCACGTATGCAGGTGTACACACACACACACACACACACGTATAAACAGGTATGAGGGGCTTTCCTGGTGGTCCAGTAGTTAAGAATCCGCCTGCCAATGCAGGGGACAAGGGTTCAATCCCTGGTCCAGGAAGATGCTACCTGCCACGGAGCAACCAAGTCCATGGGTTGCAACCGCTGAAGCCCTCACACCTAGAGCCAGCGCTCCACGACAGAAGCCACCGCAACGAGAAGCCCGCGGCAACAAAGGCCCCGTGCGGCCAAAACAGTAATTAAAACAGGCCTGAGAGATGTGTTTTCTCAGAAAGCATCTAGCACACAGGCATTTTATAAAAGTCACCCTGCACTTGTACCAACTGAACTTCTGTCCATTTAAATAAATGTGAACCACCTTAAAGCCTGTTATAAAGTCACTAAAAGTATACAAGTTAAAATACAAGTGAATACCACAGAGGTCAATCATAAAATGCTTCCAAGCACGAGGTTCAAATGGATGTTTAAGAACATATTAGCGTCTATTTATAAAACAGTTCCAGCGGCACATCCAGAGGTTCACTCTCCTTGCTCTTCCCTCGGTCGCATAATTACCCAGGTACACACCCCCCCCAAGTGCTCTCAGAGTCAGAGGGGACCATGTCAATATCTGACTCAACCCTCGACCAATCACCAACCACCTCGTATGGTGATGCAAGCAACCCCTGATGCCTACGAAATTCCATTTCTAAAGCCTTCTGTTAGAAACTGGGTCCTTCAATCAATGTGTCCAACCAACATACCCACCAATTTCTGCTAGGGCTAGAAGATGCAAAGATGAATAAGACATGGCTTTCAGCATAAAAATCCAATGCCTGGCACATAATAGATGCCCAATTAATAGCTGAAGAATGGGTAGAGGCATGACTGAATAAGCAAGCTCACAGCCCCTGGTGGTTCAGTGGTTAAGGTCTGATGCTTCCAATGCAGAGGCATGGGTTCAATCCGTGGTCAGGGAACTAAGATCCCACATGCCACGGGGAGCAGCCAAAAAAAAAAAACCAAAGATGAACGTAGGGGCCATGTTTGTACATTATTCTCTATCCTGACTGTCTCATTTTATCTACACGTCCAAGTGGAAATGATACTTATGTGACTTTTATCTTAAATTGCTATATAGCAATTCAGCATGTTAAGTGTATTATTGTTTATTCAGTCATTCCCAGAATGCTTTGTGTAGAATCTATCACTTTACTAGTATCAGCAGCTTAACCCAAATTAACTTTCCTCTTCTACCCCCAATTCAATGAATTATTTCCTCAGAATACAGTTCCCAACACGGAATTTATGGGTCAATGGCAACGAACACCTTCTTTGTGCTTAGTTGTCCTTATTTATCACCAAACTGCAGCAGAAAGAAAATATGCAGCACTACCAATATTTCTTACCACCGTAACCTATAATTATTTCGAGTAAGCTGGCAGACAAAATAAACTTGATTTCCATTTGCTGAACTGCTAAGGAGGATAGCCCTGTTCTTCACAATGATGTCATGTCTCAAATTTTCTGTCTTCATCTCTCCTCACCACTTCCAGAGAGAACGCTGTGAACTGACCTTTGGGATCTCAATATTTTGGATGATCACCATTTAATCTTTTACACTGTCCCTTTATTCTTACCCATGCTGTGGCATTCCATTTAATATTTATTCTGTTGCTTGTGGCTGGGCTATTCTCCTTTTGTTCTTTAGCTATTCAGGCAAATCTGTCTTGTGGACAATAATTTTCTGGCTTGCCTCAGTGGCTATAAGTTCATCTTCCTGGTACAGCTGGGTTAAAAATGGTATTCCATTTTCTTCTAGTGATTTTGTGAATAAATATAGTGGAATCCAAAAGCCAAGGCACCTTTATACTTTGAGATGAATAGACTTTTAAAACTGCAGAACTTTCTGGTCAGAGTGCAATGTTCTCAGTTCCCAAGGTGGACTGGCCCATATCATGAAAGGAGAGATGTCACAGGACAATTACTCTTCTCCAATCAGGAGAAAGCTGGGTATGAAATCTGAGAATCGAAACCTCCACCTCCTTCTTAGGTGTCCACCACCCTGCAACCCTCAACTGCCAGTGTTTTATACACATCTCAACAAGCTGGCTCAGAATGAATTTTCAGTAAGAAAGGTCATCACAAATGTGAAAGCAATCACCTGAAGAAGATACCTGGTTGTCACCCAGAAGTACAACAACCAAATCAGAACGGCTATGGAGGCAGGTCACCTAATTATCTTCCTTGTAATGAAACTCCCTAGTAAATTTCAAAAATTTCCCTCCATTGATGGAAAATGGAGAGAAAATGATATGGTAAGGAAAAAAGCAGCACATATATAGTCATTTACAAAGTTGAGATTATACTTGAGAATTTTTACGTATCTTGGACACGACTGAGTGACTAACATATATGTAACTTATATGTTAAAAAAGAAGTAAATTCACCTGAAACTAATACAACCTTGTAAATCAATTATACCTCAATTTAAAAAATAAAGCAAAATAAAAGCTAAGAAAAGAAAATGGGTATGACTGATTTTGGAATCTCAAAAAATAAAGTGTTAAAAAGAAGAAGTAAAAAAAGAAGAAGTAAATTCATTGAAAGGTTAACAGTGCTTATGTGAAGGGAGGTAAGATTATGAGTTATTCTAATCTTTAGATTTCTTTTGCATTATATACTTCATATGATTAAACATTTCTACATACACATATCCAAAGCACATACTTTTATCCTTTTAAAATCTTGAATTTCTAAAAATGGATGTAGAGAAGATTTTGGCATTATACTGAAGCAAATGCTAGTATTAAACCAAATACCCAAATTTTTATTTCGGCTACTGCTCACTAAACACAAGGACCTCCCTTTTTTCATATGTACCAGGACTCCTATCAATAAGTCTGAGATTCATTACTGCACATTTAAAAGAATTCTCAAGATAACACAAACTTGCTTTTTCTTTTCTTCTTAGGGTTTAAGTCTCTAAATTACTTGCAAAAAACAGTTGCAATGAGGTTTACATAAAAGCAACATGATGGTATTGTGGTTACACTGTTTTCTTTTTAAGTCCTTACCCACTGGATAAATATTGAAACATTTATTGGCAGTAATAAAATATTTAAACTTCCCTTAAAATACTCAAGCCAAAAAAAGTGCTGAGGGAAAGAGATCAAACAAGAACAAAAGAGGATTGAAATTATTTAAGTTGGGTGGTGGGGACCATTATTCTATTCTGCTTTGTGTACATTCAAGGTTTTTCCATAACAGAGCTTTTTGAAAATGTGCTATAAGTGAAAAGCCATATACACAAGTGCAGCAAATGATTCCTTATTTCACCCAAGGTAGCAAAGTTAAGATCATACACACTTTTTTATTTCTCCCCCCCATCAGGGTGACTATTTCAAAGGGTGCATTTGACTCTGTACCTTCTCCTTATTAGGCAATAAAAAGTATATGCATGTGTAAATCTATCCAAAAATGTCTTTCATATGCATCTGAAGACTTGAGTCAGAAGATTTCAGATTTTCTGTTCTGGGCCAGAATTAGAACAAGATAGCCAACTGACATAGCACTCCTTGGCTTATGACACTTAAAAAATAAAGCAAGAGGCATGCTAATTCTGACAGCAACCAGACCTATTCTAGGAGCCCCATTCTCCTGCTTGACACAGAGTGAGGACTCGGCGACTTCTCAAAAAGGACCAGCTGGTCTCCACGTGAGATAGCTGCAGGGCAAAAAGCCTCAGTACTCAACACAAGTTAGATAGGCAAGACCGCAGGACTTCCCCGGTGGTCCAGTAGCGAAGACTCTGTGCTCCCAATGCAGGGGCCCAGGGTTCAATCCCTCGTCAGAGAACTAGATGCTGCGCACCGAAACTAAAGAAGATCCCACACACCACAACTGACATCCGGAGCAGCCAAATAAATGAATGAAAAATTCAAAAATAAAAAAGAAATAAAAACAAGACCATGATCATTTATTTTATACAGTCGGTTCTCGGAAATAGTTGCAGAGGATGACATGAACACCAAAGACCCTGGGAGCCCCAAACTGATGACTTCCCAGCCAATCAAAAGTAAAAACAAAACATAACCCCTAGGGGACTCTCAGCAGAAGGGTTTTCCTGTACATTATCACATGTGATCCCTTGAGAAGCTGGGAGGGCCTGTGTCATTTCCATTTCACAGATGCAGAAATGTGGGTTCCAAGCTTTAAGGCAATAAAGTCTTCTGCCTCCAAGGACAGAATTCTTTTCACTGGCTCACACCCCCTCGAAGTGTGTGGGAGGGTAGCACTTCATAAAGTGAAGGAGAAAACGGGAAATCAGCTTTAGGTCCAACGCTTTCTGAATTTCAAAACGCCCTCGATGATTTCCTGATTATCCACTTTATGTTCTTTCTCTTTGCTATGAGCATGGAGACTTCACCGGCCAGCCCTTCCACCTCCCTCAAGTTTCTATGGGCTTGTGTCCTTTGCTCTCTGAGCTTGGGTAGCAGAGGTCTCCTGACAATTCACTTAACCCACGAAACAGAAATAATTATTTGTTTAAAACCAGGAGGAATCATGATGGCTGTGTCTGGGAGGTTTGCTTCTGGTCCTCTCTCTCCATCCATCAAGACAGTACTCAAGAAAAGGAGCTGGGGATCGACATTGCAGCCCCCACCTTCCACAGACACTCCACCTAAGGGGAGAACAAGGCCTACCTCTCTGACTTCGTGAAGCTGGCCGGAATACTGACTCTTGGCTCTTCGGGCGGCGGCAGGCGACTTGTGATGCGTGATTGTGACGACACCAGGGGCCCCGGCGCTGAGGTGTCTCTGGCTACAGGGAGACGCAGAATTGGATGTTCCATGGGGGAGCAAAGTGAGACTTCGGCTTCGGGAGCTTGGAGTCGTCTAGAACAAGCAACAGGCATCAAAACTCAACAACCAGCCTGCAGAACACAACCAAGCATTGCCTTCCATTTATGCTGGACCTCTCAGGCCTTCCCCTTCATCTTTAAGAGAGATGAGGGCCTGGGGAGTACATGCTTTCATCTTACACTCACTCAGGCCAGAGAGACCATCCCCACTAACTATGCTTCTGGCCTCACTTCCGGCAGGGTCTCCTGCCCCAAACTATGGCTATGGAGAGCTGCTCCAAGGCCTTCAAACGCCACAGGCTCTCAGAGGTCTGTGTTCCTCTTCCTAAATACCCTCCCCTCCTGCTGGTAAAGCCAGCTGAGCGCTCAGTGTTGTGTGAAGCATTCCCTGTATGTCTCAGCCTCTCTGCTCTCCTATTCCACTACACTGAGGCTATGTTTATTATCCAGCTAAATTATATGAGATTCTTTCAAACTCATCTTTATACCCCCAAGACCTGGCACATCATGATTGTTTAATTTATTAGGTACTTAATACATGTTTGCTGCATGAGAACTAAGAATGAATGTATTAAGTTATCCACCAATTAATCCCCATTTGTCCGTGCACTGCTGGTATTTCATCCTATTGGGACATATCATCCAAACAGTAACTGGGCACAAGGACAGCATCTCAACTTAGTGGCAATAAATTTTTCAATAACATGTTGGGATAACTGGGCAGCCAACTGAAAAACAAAGTCAGATTTATCTCTCAGATCACAGACCCCAAACAGATCAAAGACTAAGAAAAAAGAGAGAGAAAACACTAGAAGAAAACAAATCCAAAAGTTGACCTAAAAATTGACAACTTCTACATGGCTAAAAGTGAAAGTCACTCAGTTGTGTCTGATCTTTGCGAACCCCATGGACTATACAGTCCAAGGAATTCTCCAGGCCAGAGTACTGGAGTGGGTAGCCTTTCCCTTCTCCAGGGGATCTTCCCAACCCAGGAATTAAACCTGCATCTTCCACATTGCAGGCAGATTCTTTACCAGCTGAGACACCGGAGAAGTTCAAGAATACTGGAGTGCAGAGCCTATCCCTTCTCCGGCAGATCTTCCCAACCCAGGAATCGAACCGTGGTCTCCTGCACTGAAGGTGGATTCTTTACCAGCTGAGCTACCAGGGAAGCCTTCTGCACAGGAAACAAATTTTAAAAACCCACTCCTGCCACCAACAAAGTCAACCAATAAACCAGAAAAAATATTTTCAACTAGCTTCACAGAAAAAAGGTTCATCATTCTAATTTGTAAGTAGGAACAGCATTTCTAGGAATTGATGAGAATAGCACAGTATTCTAGTAGGGCAAGATATGAATAGATAGTTCACACAAAAAACATAAATGGCCCTTAAGCCATATGAAAATGTGTTCAACTCTACTCAAATGATAAATGTAAATTCAAACCACATTTAGATATACCATCTTTCACCCATCGGATTGTAAAAACCCAGAAGTGTCAGTATGCAGTCTGCTGACAGACCGTGGAGAGACAGCTTTGCAAGAGTGTCAAGTGGCAGAAACCCTGAGGAGGGCAATCTGACAGGACCTGTCCCAGTTACAAGTGCACTTTCCCGTGACCCAGCAACGTCCTGTTGGGGAATGTCTCCCCCACACACCTGCACCCAGGTATAACGGCATCTGTAGTCACCAAAGTCGCGTGTTAAACGGCAAAGGACAGGAACCAACCTAAATATCCCTCCATGTGGGATAGGTTAATAAGACACAACACACCTCCATGATGGAACATTACTGGGATGTTAAGAGGACTGTAAGAAAGGTCTCCGTGAACTGGTTTGGGAAAAGAAACCTCTAAACTATGTAGTAAAGTGAAAAAGGCAAGGTGCCTCACTGTTCTGTAGTATGCAAAGTACTGTGTTAAAATGTGGAAAATGAGTATTTTTATCATTGTTTAAAACACAAGAATAATCTAGAAGGATACACAATGAAGTCCAAGTGGCTGCTTATTCCATGGAGGAGATGCGAATAACAGTGTGAACAAAGAGGAAGAGAAAGTCTTTCATTTTAAGCCATGTGAATGGATTATAGTGAATGGATTTTCTAAATTCTACATTAAAAAATCTGTATTCTAGATGCTTCTGTACTTCATTTCAGCTCAAGAAAAACTGGCAGATTAGTGCCATTTTCTCTATTTTAATTATCAAATATTTACTGAATACCTACTGTGCACCAAGGAAAATATCTGAAACGTGATGTGGAGGAGAAACGTAAGATGTACGAGGCCGTTTTTCACCACAAATGCTTATACTGTTACGGGGGACAGAGGAGCAAAGACACAGAGACAGCAAGACAGACGGACACATACCCAAAGAAAGGAAGCACGTGACAAGATGCTAATTTGGCAATACAACCAGAAAACGCCAAAGTCAGGAAAAGCATGACCAAGGTGAACTGACTTCATCACAGAAGGCTGTTCTGAGGGAGAAGGACTTGAAGCTTGAGTAGAATTGGGAGAGACAGAGAGACACGTGTGGTGTACAAAGCAATCCAGGCAGGAAGTTCAAAGTCTGCAGCCTTGGGTAACAGTCCCAGGTCTAAAAAAAAAAAGCCACATGTAGTCCAATGGTCACTGCAACACTATTTACAAGAGCTAGAACGTGACAGCAACCTAGATGTCCATCAAGAGATGACTGGATAGAGAAGATGTGGTTATGCATACACAATGGAATATGGCTCAGCCATAAAAAGGAACAAACTTGAGTCATTTGCAGAGAAGTGGATGGACCTCGAGTTTGTCATCCAGAATGAAGTGAGAAATAGAAAAACAAATATTGTATATTAATACATATATGCATCAAGAAAAATGGTACAAACGAACCTATTTGCAGGGCAGGAATAGAAATGCATATGTAGAGAGCAGACTGGCAGACTGCGGGATGAACTGGGACCGACATACACACAACACCATGTGTAACACAGGGAGCTAGTGGGAAGCTGGGGATAGCACAGGGAGCCCAGCTCTGTGCTCCGTGATGACCTGGGGCGGGGGTGCTCAAGGAAGGGATGTATGCATACATGGAGCTGATTCACTTCACGGTACACCAGAAACTAACACAGTAAGGCGGCTATACCTACCCCTCCCCAAGAGTTGATGACTCATAGTTTCACAAATCGCCTAGAGGTTGGGGAGCTGCATAGGAGCCAGGGTAGAAATCAGAATTCTGTGTGAGCATGCAGTACCATGGTAGCTCATGCAGTTCTCTGGATTCGAACTCAGAATTAAGAAGACAGATAAACTTGGGAAGCAGTGTATTGCTTTCAAGTTACCTTATAAATAGGGACCTGGAGAAATCTGTGGTCTGAGAATTAAATATACTTTGATTATATTGAAATTTATAGTCATTTACTTTCAATCTTTTCCCTTGGAGTGAAGAGGAAGAGAGAAGCTATGTCTTTAACACTTTTTTGTTTGTATGTAATATATGTTTGTATGCATGTCTGTGTGTGTGTGTGTGTGTGTATATACATAGAGACATTATTTTGCCAACAAAGATCCATCTAGTCAAGGCTATGGTTTTTCCAGTGGTTACGTATGGATGTGAGAGTTGGACTACAAAGAAAGCTGAGTGCCAAAGAACTGATGCTTTTGAACTGTGGTGTTGGAGAAGATTCTTGAGAGTCCCTTGGACTGCAAAGAGATCCAACCAGTCCATCCTAAAGGAGATCAGTCCTGGGTGTTCATTGGAAGGACTGATGCTGAAGCTGAAACTCTAATACTTTGGCCACCTTATGCAAAGAGTTGACTCACTGGAAAAGACCCTGATGCTGGGATGGATTGGGGGCAGGAGGAGAAGTGGATGACAGAGGATGAGATGGCTGCATGACATCACCGACTCAATGGACATGAGTCTGAGTAAGCTCTGGGAGTTGGTGATGGACAGGGAGGCCTGGCATGCTGCAGTTCATGGGGTCACAAAGAGTCAGACACGACTAAGCGACTGAACTGAACTGATATATATATATGATCCCGCATAGCACAGCATGTGGGATTTTAGTTCTCTGACCAGGGATCAAACCTGTGCCCCCTGCAATGGAAGCACAGATTTCTAACCACTGGACCGCCAGGGAATGCCCTCTTCAATCCTTCAACACAGCTAATTTGCCTAATCCACTGAAATACATTTAGATTGTTTGGGAGCCTTATTCCAACCCAAGAAAAGGCAGATTTTTCACCAGGCTTTGAAGCCAGACAGCCAGGTTTCACCCCCACCTCCAATCCCAGCACTACCAGCTTCGAGCTGTGTGACCTCAGGTGAGTTATTCAAACTTTCTTATTAAGCAACAATTTCCTAATCTTTAAAAAAGGAATCATAATATTGACCCTTCAGCGCCATCATGAAGGTTAAATTAGCTCAGGCACAAAAAATGCTTATCACAGGGGCTGCCGTGAAGGAGCTGTGTGGCCACAGTTCGCTTGCTTCCTTACAGCCCTTAAGACTTGATCGATGATGGCATTATCGATTTTTAAAATGTTAAGCAGTCGCTTAGCACAAAATTGTAAGCAGTCATTGACCTGCTCCTTATTTTCTTTAGGATCAAAGTTGTGATGAAGTCCAAGATGTAATTAAATACTCACTAGAGAATCTATATGGTCAGCAAAACTGTAAGGAGAACCATGCTTCTAGATTCTGAGTAGAATGAGAATCCATCAGAAATCAGACAGGCAGGCCTCTCTCTGCCTGAAGGACGGTCCCGTCGACAGCAATAAATCAGCAAAGTCGCCCAGGAGCCAAAGAACTCTGCTGTGGACGCCTAACCCTATGTTTATTATCTAATGGCTGTCGTCTGAATTCGCAAGCAGTAAATTTGAGTCGAAAAACCTTTAATTTCTCATTCACTGTGCGTTTCTCATGGTTTAATTCACACCTATGTCTCCTCCTGAGGGCAAATAGGAGCCAAAAAAGAAGTCTCTTGGTAAATCCCACAGGGTATCGGGAACTGGGAAGAAAAGGAAGAAAAAAAGCAACAATCTCCCACCACTAGAGAGAAGCGGGCCCTTTTTGAAAGGCCAGCCTACTGGAACTCAGCCCAATGTCACGCGGCAGCCTGGCTGGGAGCGGGGTTTGGGGGAGAATGGATACATGTATACATATGGTTCAGCCCCTTTTCGTCCATCTGAAACTATCACACAACGCTGTGACTTGGCAAAACTCTAATATAAAATTAAAAGGATTTTTTTTTTTAAAGTGGGCTCTTGAAAACATTCAGGTTGTGTTTGAAAATTACACTGAGGGAATTCCCTGGCCACCCAGTGGTCAGAACTCCATGCTTTCACTGCTGAGGATGCGGGCTGGATCCCCAGCTGGGGAACTAAGAGCCTGTAAACTGTGTGGCACGGCCAAATTTCTTTAAAAAAAAAGAATCACATTTAGGTGTCATACACCCCACTCCCTGCTACTAATTTAAAATAAAATATTTTCAAAGCCTGAGGTACAACATGTCAGGGTTTTGCTCCGAACACTGATTTCAGAGGGGCTGACGAGAAATGCTGGGTGCGCCATCCGCAGAAAATTCCGAGGCAGGAGTAACCACTTCTACCTGGGAATATGACTCACCCTAACCTAGGAAGAGTCACCCCAGGTGTCCCCTCCCTTAGCCAGTAGCACCAGGTCAGTGGGGTGCCTGCCAGACAAATGGGGGTGAGGCCAAAGAGGGAAAGAGGTAGCAGAGAACGTGTGTGTTCAGACCATGAACACAAAGATGTTCAGGCCGTGTCCGAGGTTCCACACGCACTCAGGTTGGGGACATCCACCCACCTCTTGGTCGTCCTAACTTTCTTCCTTGGGTCTCTGTGTTCCCAAGGACTGGAGGAAGGGATGCACAGACATTCTCTCTGTATTCACTGGCGCACATGGGCATGCAGGAAAGATGTGATCGGAAACGGAGAAGCAGCACTAGAAAGAGTACTCCCAGCCAGGGAAACCAAGCAGCAGGCCAGAGAGAGTCTGGTGTGGGGAGCGCATAACAGAATCGGGGGGCCACCTGCAGGCTTCCCTCCATCGCTGCGCCATCCAAAACTGCAGCAGGAGAACCCAGTCCCACAAGACAGCGGGCGGGGGTGGGGGGGGTGGTTAAGACTGCATTTTCTCAAGTCAGTGGCCTGGGTTCAAATCTGCGCTCTGCCACTCATGAGTTGTGAGGCACAGTAAACTAATGTAGTGTTTTACTTTCTAAAATTATAATATAAAAAAAAAAATAAAATAAAAATTAAAAAAAAAAATAAAATAAAATAAAATTATAATATTACCTACCTCATAGGGCTGTTGGAGAATAACAGGGAAAGAGATAGGTGAAGCACGTCAGATAGAAAGCATGCAACAAACGTCACCACTACCATTCTTAAAATAATTAAAATGAGGCATTGTGAAAATGAAAGATTAAGTGGTCCCAGAGTCAAATTAAGGATTTAAAGGTTGTTTTTATCCGAGTACCTTGAGCAGACATAGCCTTACCTTAACTGCCTTAACTTAAAAAAGGGGTAAATTAAGAATAATCATCCTAATTACTGAAAAACAGTCTGCTTCAGAGAAAAAAGTACAAAGCACATCTACTGTGATTGCAAGTTTGTGAAAATCCATCTGGTGCTGAACACGAAGTGCCTCTAGAGTGCTCCGTGCTCCACAGGTACTGAAAGCAAAGAATTAGTGTAAATAAGTAATGGGCCATTTCCCATTAGGATTTTGGAATAAACAAAGCCCCAAATTGAAAAGATCAGCAGCTGGTCCTAAAAATGTCTTAAAACGTGTATCAAAAATTTATAATTAGGCTTGCCAGAGATGAAATTAAAAAGCTAAAAAGGAGTAAGGGAGGTGGTTATCTTAAATATACATCCGTGGCAACTGCTTTCTGTAGAAAATTTTCCTGATGGGAAAAACTTCAGAGAGAAAATTATAACAGCCTTCAAATGCCATTTAATTTTGGTGCACATCTTCCTCACTTCCTTGAATTCTTCCACAGTGAAGGGGAAAAAAAAAGACACTAGGTTTTAGTCAAATAGCCCCAGGAAGGCAGAGAAATCAAACTGGTCTGCTTACAATTTTGAAAAATAAATTCAACCAACTCAAATCATTTCATCACATTCTTTCCCTCTTCCTCTTAAAAAAAAAAAAAAAAGAATAATGTGCCATTTCTAAATATGTGTGTTAGTCGCTCAGTCGTGTCTGACTCTTTGTGACCCCATGGACTCTAGCCCTCCAGGCTCCTCTGTCCATGGAATTCTCCAGGCAAGAATACTGGAGTGGGTTGCCAGTTCCTTCCCCAGGGGATCTTCCTGATCCAGGGATTGAACCTGGGTCTCCTGCATTGGCAGGAGGATTCTTCACTGTCTGAGACACTAGGGAAGCCCAAATATGTGAAAACTAAGCATTAAAACTATGGTTTATTTTCTTTCTTCCAAAAGTACACATACCTCAAAGTCAACCAAAAGAGAAAAAGCCTAAAGTTTTTCAAATATTACATTCAGGGCCTTAAAATTATTCAGAATTTTGATTTCCTGGCAGCCAGCCTCTGAATAAATGTGGGATATTTTTAAAATGAATCTATTCCACTAAATATTTTGCTTAATAGCTTCTTAGAAACGGTTCATTTGCCCTTTTTATTTTTGTTTTTTTAATATTCTGTCACTTCAGCTTAAAACAGACCTAGAGTAGAAATAAAATGTTTTAAACTGGGCCATTTTCCAAGTTCATTCCCAAGATTAACTATTCAAAATTATACTCAGCTCTCTCTACTTTTCAAAACTCCTGCCCTCTTACAGAAATAGGAGTTTCAACTTTAAGTTATAAAGCTTTGGAAATTTCTTCCATTGTCCTCTGTGAATCCTGCACACATCTTAATGTTCCACTAAGATTCTCTTATTTAAAATACACACATAAAAACGCATGCAAACATGTGTGCAAAGGAAAAGTCGTGGTTTTCCCCTGAGAGGCAAGCACTCTCCTGTTTCTAAACATATCACCCTGATTATACATGCAAATGTTAGATCTCTGAAAAATCAGGACACGCAAGTGCGGTATTTCTAGTTCTTGCAGATAAAAGGAAAGAAAACTTGACATTTCCAGCTTGCCTTCTCTCTCAACATTTTCAGCCCCCAAATAAATTCTGCTGACTCTTCTCTTACAGTTAACCCAACTGCTCCAGAAACCCTAACCCATACTCTTGGCCCAAACCTCCGTCTAGATCAAGTTGAGGGTCCCAAATGAGCTGAAAGCATTGGTCTCACGCACTTGGCACCCTTATCACACAAAATCCTTTTTTCCCCACTTCCTCATCTTCCGCCATTTTCCAGATCCACCTAGAAAATGATTATATGCAATCTCATGTTTTTAAATCTTTATTTCTTTGACTGCACTGGGTTTTAGTTGCAGCACAGGCTTAGTTGCCCCACAGCATGTGGAAGCTTAGTTCCAATACCAGGGATCGAACCCACATCCCCTGTGTTGGAAGGCAAATTCTTAACCAGTGGACCACCAGGGAAGTCCCTATGCATAATTTTAAAACCATCCATGCATCTACCCTCTCAGCTTTTGCTTCTTTCATCCACATCCTGTGCTTGGGACCTTGCAATTCCAGGTCCCAACACTCCTGTTCGATGCTTTGTTCTAAGAGCATGAGGATTCCCTCCTACTGTCCAAGTCCCATTCTCTCCATTTCTCCTACTGTGAAATCATAGAATTTCAGAGCTAGAAGAAACTTCAAGTCTACTCCTCCCACTTAATAGACCTAAAAACTACAGCCTCAACAAGGCAGAATGAAACATACCAAAGGAGGACCCAGATTTCAAGTCTCATTCAAGATTTAACCAAAAGAGGCTGAGACTCAGCCCATCCAGCTGGTTGTTCTCAATTAAATGAGGACTTGATCATTAAAACAGAGTCTGACAGAGGGGTAGGATAAATTGAGAGACTGGGATTGACATGTACACACTACTACATATGAAACAGATAATTAATAAGGACCTGAATATTCATTGGAAGGACTGATGCTGAAGCTCCAATACTCTGGCCACTTGATGCGAAGAACCAACTCGTTGGAAAAGACCCTGATGCTGGGAAAGATTGAAGGCAAGAGTAGAAGAGGGCAACAGAGGGAGAGATGGTTGGATGGCATCACTGACTCAACAGACAGAGTCTGAGCAAACTCTGAGAGATAGCAAAGGACAGGGAAGCCTGGCATGCTGCAGTTCACGGGGTCGCAAACAGCTGGACGTGGCTGAGCAACTGGACGACAAGGACCTACTGTATAGCACAAGGAACTCAGTACTCTTTAAAATTACCTATGTGGGAAAAGAATCTAAAAAAGGGTGGCTGTATCTATAACTGACAACATTTCACTGTACACCAGAAACTAATCAACTATGCTTCAATAAAAATTTAATTAAAAAAAAAAGTGTCTGACACAAGGTTGACATTAAAATATTTGATACAAAGGATGAAAGCTGATATCCATTATCCATTTTCACCTTTCCTCTTGCACATTCACCTGTTATAAAACTACATACGCAACACTCCTTTGAAAGCAAAACAACTGCATACGATATGCTCTTAGAACCGCAGATCCTCCAAGAAAAGCATCTTATTTAATACATGCTTGTAAATAACATGAAACAAAGACTTTCTAAGGCTTTTAAGACTTCATTAAGTCTTTAACAAAGACTTTTTTTTTAAATAGAAAAAAACCCTGAAAACAAGAACCAGAAGTTTCTTTAACTTAATTATGTTAGAGCCACCGCATAAAACCCAGAGTAAACACCACACTTAATATAAAAATTTTAGTTTATTGCTTTTAGTCTTACAAACAAGATAAGGATTCCAATGCCATCACTGTTTAACAGTACTAGAGGCATGAGCCAACAAAATAGGAACAAAAAAAATGAAGGAGGTAGAAGAGTAAGAAAGAACAAAGACAGCCACGGATTGTACATGTGACCATTTTACAGAAAACAAAAAGAAAATTCGTGAGTCCAAAGTTGCCAGATATACGATAAACTTAGAAAAGTCAACGGCGTTCCTCTGTATCAACAAGAACTAACCAGAAAATACAGTAGAAAATAAGATACTCATAATAACAATAAAAACTCTGATACACAGGTATTAATCCAATAAGGAATACATGAAACTTTCATGCAGAAGTTCTTTTAACCTTGTGAAAAAAAATCCATGAAGGAGTAAGAAAATGAAGGCACATAGGCCAGGTGAATAAATGGAACAACACTATAAAGATGTCAAATCTCCCAAATAATTATATCGTTTTTCTAATAAAAATTCCAGTAGGATTTTTTTTAGCAACTCAACAAATTTAGTATAATACATGAATAGAAGAATAAAGGTTTCTGAAGGGTCAAGTTAGTTCAGAAAAAGAAGAGGGGGTCACCCTCCCAACAGATGCAAATACTAAAAATAGCAAAATCACAGTGATGATATATGTTATTCAGGCAGGAACTAGCAACTGCTCTAAAAACTAGGAAAGAGGGTGTGAGATATGTTTAAGTATACAAGAGAACCTGGCATATTACAGATACGGCACCATAAATCAGTGATGGTGGTGGTTTAGTTGCTAAGTTGAGTCCAACTCTCTTGTAACCCCGTGGACCATAGCCTGCCAGGCTCCTCTGTCCATGGGATTCTCCAGGCAAGAATACTGGAGTCAGTTGCCATTTCCTTCTCCAGGGGATCTTTCTGACCCAGGGATCGAACCTGGGTCTCTTGCATGGGTAGACAGGTTCTTTACCACCAAGCCACCAAGGAACCGCCTACCATAAATCAGTAGGACAGAACAAATGTTACTGGGAAAAGCAAAAATATGGCTGGTTTTCTGCCTTACAGGGTACATACAGAGGCAAAAATCTAAATGCAAAAAGCAGAAACACAAGCTAACAAAAGACAAGGTAGGAGCACAACTCTGTAATTTGTAGATAAGCATTTCTGCATCAAGACCAAAAGCTCAAACCACAAGCAGAACAATTTGATGGACTTGACTACGTTGTGAATAAGTTTTGATTCCACAAGGACACTGGAAAAATCACAAGTGTGCAGAGACTGGAAGACAGATTAATATTAGAATATAAAAGGTGCTCCTAGAAAAAGAAGTCAGACAATACTGTAAAAGACGTACATAGGATAAGAACAGGCATTATACAGAAGGAGACTCCCGAGTGGCTAACAATGTATCAAGATAATAAAAAAAAATACACATTAAAATAACCAAGAGATTCTACATCCACTAGATTTGCCCAAATGGTAAAACATCTCCAAATAATGGAAAAGAAAGGGAGAATCTGAATCCCTGCAATGCTAGTGGGAGTACAGACTGGTACAGCCATTCTGATAACAATATAGCAGAGTTTTGTGAAAATAGAGATGTATTTTCCTCACGATCCTCAAATGTTCTGGGCAGGTACCCAACAAACATGGTCCCAGTCATGTATGTACATGGATATACACAAAACGTTAACAGGTAATGAGGGTGGGGAGTTTGACCCAATGCAGGTGTACAGAAGTAAGAATCTATAAATAACAGACCTCATACAATAATATACATGCAACAGTTAGAAGACATGACTTTGAGGTACACAGAGCAACATCAATAAAATTTAAAACATATTTTTGAGTTAGAAAACTTTAAGAAAAAGACAGTAAGGATAATACCACTTATGTTAAGTTCAAAACAAGGCAAACAAAGACTTGGGTATATCCTAGGAATTGGTACCAACAGGGATGAGGGGAATGGGAGTGGAGGAAAAAAGAAAATAATTATAAGAGTTTCCCTTAAAAATTTTTAAGAGAAGACCTGTTTGGACTGATGAGTTTGCCAAGATCCAGTAATGATGGTTATAACTTTATTTACAAGAATATTTATAATAACTAACACTTACATGATACCCAGAAACGGTATGGACCTAACAGAAGATATTAAGAAGAGGTGGCAAGAATACGCAGAAGAACTATACAAAAAGGATCTTCATCACCCAGATAACCACGATGGTGTAATCACTCACTTAGAGCCAGACATCCTGGAGTGTGAAGTCAAGTGGGTCTTAGGAAGCATTACTATGAATGAAACTAATGGAGGTGATGAAATTCCAGTTGAGCTATTTCAAATCCTAAAAGATGATGCTGTGAAAGTGCTACACTCTATATGCCAGCAAATTTGGGAAACTCAGCAGTGGCCACAGGCTGGAAAAGATCAGTTTTCATTCTAATCCCAAAGAAGGGCAATGCCAAAGAATGTTCAAAGAAGTGAAGTGAATTCGCTCAGTCGTTTCTGACTATTTGCGACCCCATGGACTATAGCCTACCAGCTCTTCAGTCCATGGAATTTTTCAGGCAAGAGTACTGGAGTGGGTTGCCATTTCCTTCTCCAGGGGATCTTCCTGACCCAGGGATCGAACCCGGGTCTCCTGCACTGCAGGCAGACGCTTTACTGTCTAAGCCACCAGGAAAGCCCCTAAAGAATGTTCAAACTACCACACAATTGCACTCACTTCACATGCTAGCAAGGTAATGCTCAAAATCCTTCAAGCTAGGCTTCTGCAGTATGTCAACAGAGAACTTCCAGACTGAGAAAAGGCAGAGGAACCAGAGATCAAATTGCCAATATCAGTTGGATCATCAAAAAAACAAGAGAGTTCCAGAAAAACATCTACTACTGCTTCATTGACAACACTAAAGCCTTTAACCGTGTGGATCACAACAAACTGTGAAAAATTCTTCAAGAGATGGGAATACCAGTCCACCTGACCTGCCTCTTGAGAAACCTGTATGCAGGTCAAGAAGCAACAGTTAGAACCATACATGGAACAGACTGCATATTGTCAGGTTGTATATTGTCACCCTGCTTATTTAACTTATACGAAGAGTACGTCATGTGAAATGACAGGCTGGAAGAATCACAAGGCAGAATTAAGATTTCCAGGAGAAATATCAATAACCCCAGATACGCAGATGACATCACCCTTATGGTAGAAAGCGAAGAGGAATTAAAAAGCCTCTTGATGAAGGTGAAAGAGGAGAGTGAAAAAGCTGACTTAAAACTCAACATTCAGAAAATTAAGATCATGGCATCCGGTCCCATCACCTCATGGCAAATAGATGGGGAGACAATGGAAACAGTGACAGACTTTATTTTCTTGAACTTCAAAATCACTGCAGATGGTGACTGCAGCCATGAAATTAAAAGACACTTGCTCCTTGGAGGAAAAGTTATGACCAACCTAGATAGCATATTAAAAAGCAGAGACATTACTTTGCTGACAAACGTCTGTCTAGTCAAAGCTGTGGTTTTTCCAGTAGTCATGTACAGATGTGAGAGCTGGACAATAAAAAAGGCTGAGCGTGGAAGGATTAATACCTTCAAACTGTGGTGTTGGAGAAGACTCTTGAGAGTCCCTTGGGCTGCAAGGAGATCAAACCAGTAAATCCTAAAGGAAATCGGTTCTGAATATTCATTAGAAGGACTGATGCTGAAGCTCCACTACTTTGGCCAGCTGATGCAAAGGAAAGATTGGAGAAGACCCTGATGCTGGGAAGGATTGAAGGCATGAGGAGAAGGGGACGACAGAGGATGAGATAGCTGGATGCCATCACCAACTCAATGGACATGAGTAAGCTCCGGGAGATGTGAAGGACAGGGAAGCCTGGCGTGGTGCAGTGCACGGGGTCACAAAGAGTCGGACACAAGTGAGTGACTGAACAACATATGACACCCACTACATACCATGAATGGTTTTAAGTAATACACACCTTACATCATTTTATGATTTATAATAAAGGACTTAATAAATCTTCAAGTAATGTAAATCTTTAAAGGTTTATAGGACATCTTTATAACACCACGAGGTAGGTACTATGGTTACCAGTTCAGGAATGAGGCACAGAGAGATGCAGCATTTTTCCTCAGGTCACCCAGCTCATAAACAATGGAGCTGAGACTCAAGTTCACATAAGCTGCTTCTGCAGCCCATTACACTTGCTGGAGTGATTCATCATTCTCTTCAACTGAGGTCTGAAAAAGTCACTGCCACTCTTTGTAACCGTAACTAATAGCTTCGTTAGCATTTGGGGGGAAAATTCCTTTTTCATATCAAAGCCTATACAGCATGCCCATTCTCAAATACTTAAATACTCAAATATTTAAGCAATAAGCTCCGTAAGGCCAAAACACACTGATTTAATCATTTTTAATCAATGACCCATAATAATGGAGGCAATGTGGTATGTCTAGAGATGTTAAGGATGAAACGCAGCTCACATTCTTCATAGCACTTACTGTGTTTTACCCAGAGGCAGCCTGTCCATGGCCCACTGTCCTGCCAAGACCATGACCTCCCCCAGGCCCAGGACAGTGTCTCATCAGCCACGGTGCACCCTGTGGAATCTGATAGAGGCCTCATCTCATAAGAATTACGAATGCAGTAAATGAGCAATGAATCCCTCAAGCCCAATTTTAACCACTGATTACACCACTGCTCCCTGCCCAAAAAACTGACTTTAAAAATATCAACAACTCACTGAGTATCTCCTCTCCTTTTCCAAGAGGCAGGAGAGTCTGGAAAAGATACCACTCCTGCTTAACTATACACAAGACCCAAAATGTTCAAAACGTGACCGCGTACAGCAGCAACCAACACACGTTATTGAAAGATTCAACAGGTATTTATTGAGAACCCACTATGTGCCAGGCAGGCTTCCCTGGTGGGTCAGACCGTAAAGAATCTGCCTGCAATGCAAGAGACCAGGGTTTGATCCCTGGGTAAGGAAGATTCCCTAGAGAAGGGAATGGCAACCCAGTATTCTTGCCTGGGAAATCCCATGGACAGAGGGGTCTGGAAGGCTACAGTCCATGGGGTCACAAAGAGTCGGACACAACTGAGCAACTAACACTTTCTCTTTACTATGTGCCAGGCACTGCTCTGAACAACAAAGATACAACAATAAACTAAATAGATGAACGTCTCTGCCCTTATGGAAGCAGCCTTTTGGGGGAGACAAAGAGATAGACATAAAAGAAAGTGTTTTAGATATTATAGAATAACCTTAAACAGAAATAACAGATCAAAGTAATACACAGTTGTTGTTTAGTTGCTAAGTCATGTCTGACTCTTTGCAACCCTATGGATTGTATCCGCCATTCTCTTCTGTCCATGGAATTCCCCAGGCAAGAATACTGGAGTGGGTTGCCATTTCCTTCTCCAGGAGATCTTCCCAACCCAGGGATCAAGCTTGCATCTCCTGCACTGAAAGGCGGGTTCTTTACCACTGAGGCATCAGGGAAGCCCAGACAGGAGGGCTTTCCAATTTTAGATACGTGGCCAGGGAAGGCCTAGAGAGAGGGTGACATTTGATTTAAAGAGCTGAGTGAAGCAAAGGAGTGAGCCATGATGACAACTGGGGGACAGCCTTCTAGGCAGAAATGCAACCGGTGCAAAGGTCCTGGGGCAGGAGTCTACCTGGCGTGTTTTAGAAAGGAGGACAGCATGTCTGGCGTGAAGTGAGCAAGGCCCAGAGCATCAGGAGTTGAGGCCAAAGAGGGCAACGACTGGAAAAATGAGCTCCTGTACTAGACACTGCAGACAATGCCAGGCAAGCCAGAGTACCTGGTATTGCCTGTGGCTGACTCAGACTTTCAGAGTGATGAGCCAAAAGAACACTGGGCTCCATTAAGCTCTTTTCCTCAGGGCCATATTCAGGCATTAAATGGTTATTTGCATAGAATTTACATATGTCTATATAGCACAGATCACATCTATTGGATCATTTTCATAGTAAAATTGTATTACTACTGCCCTGCAGATGGGCATTTCATGATTTATTCCCTTCCCTATTTCTTCTCACCTCTCAATATCATCGACGCAGAAGGTGTTTTATACCAGAAATGAATCACAGAACAAAAGGAGACTGCATGCCAAGAGATTCTATAAATGATCACCCCATAACATGTGGGGAAAGCAGCTCTTATTTTATGTTTCAACTTCTGTCACTTACAGCAGGTCGAGCCAGCAATGGGGATTAAAAAGTCCAGTGCAATTCTAAGAACATTTCAAGAAGCAAATGTGATTTTTTCCTACAGTCAATAACTAATCTCTGACAGACGCACTCCTATCTACTTAGAGATCATTACCTCCTCCCCAAATGCTCAGGGACAAAAGCATGAAGCTCAAAAGGGCACTCTTACTTGAGTTGCAAAATGCTTCCTATAGAAAAAAATTCAACCACACCATTGTCAACACACCTCAGCTGAATGCAGAATTCTACAGGATTCGTGAAACAAATCCCACTGATTATGTATTTCAAGTTCAGTATTACTGTTGAAGTTAATATGGAAATGCAAGATTTGCTAACAGCTCAGGGAAGTTGGGTAACAGCACCTTACTAACCCCACAGTGGGGCTTCCCAGGTGGCGCTAGTGGTAAAGAACCTCCCTGCCAATGCAGGAGACATAAGAGATATGGGTTCAATCCCTGGGTCGGGAAGATCCCTTGGAGGAGGCATGGCAACCCACTCCAGAATTCTTGCCTGGAGAATACTGAATCCCATGGACAGAGGAGACTAGTGGGCTATAGGCCATAAGGTTGCAAAGAGTCTGGACATGACTGAAGGGACTTAGCATGCATGCATGCAATCCACAGGAAGCTAGTTTTCCTGAAAATGCTGTATCTGATCAGAAACTTTGAATTTATTGATATCTGCCCCTTTCCTTCCTGATGGACTTGTTATATGCATGTAACAGATACATGTCGACATTCCGCACCTAAGTAAAGTGTTTAGTTGCTTCAGTCATGTCTGACTCTTTGTGATCCCGTGGACCATAGCCTTTCAGGCTCCTCTGTCCTTGGGATTTCCAAGGCTAGAATGCTGGAATGGGTTGCCACTTCCTTCTCCAGGAGATCTTTCCAAGCCCGGGATCTTCCCAACCCAGGGATCAAACCTGTGTCTCCCACACTGCGGAAAGACTCTCTATCACTGAGCCATCACTCTTCTCTAATTTTCCGGAAAGCACTTCTTACCAAAGAGAGACAAACTGTACATTCACAAAGCGAAGTTGCTCAGTCGTGTCCGACTCTTTGTGACCCCATGGACTGCAGCCTCCCAGGCTCCTCAGTCCATGGGATTTTCCAGGCAAGAGCACTGGAGTGGGTTGCCATTTCCTTCTCCAGGGGATCTTCCAGACCCAGGGATCAAACCCAGGTCTCCCACATTGCAGGCAGACACTTTACCGTCTGAGCCCCCAAGGTGGGAGGCAAGTTCACAAGCTTATGCTAAAACTAAGCTAGGATTTTTATGATTATTATTAATTTTTATTGGAGTATCGTTGCCTTACGATTTTGTGTTAGCGTCTGCTGTACAGCCACGTGAATCAGTTGTATGTTAACATACATCCCCCCTTTTTGGGATTTCCTTCCCGTTTAGGTCACTACAGAGCAGTGGGTAGAGTTCCCTGGGCCACACAATAGGTTCTCATTAGTTAATATCTACTTTACACCCAGTATCGATGATGTGTATGTGTCAGTCCCAATCTCCTAGTTCATTCCACCCCTGCCCTTTCCCCCTGGGTATCCATATGTTTGACTCTATGTCTGTGTCTCTATTTCTGCTCTATTCAAAAACACAAAGGAATTTAGACTTTGTGTCTAGAATTTTTAAGAAACCAGACACAAGATTTGACAAGTATACAGAGCCCAAAAGATTATTTTCCCCTGCAACTGATTTCTGTACCACAAAGGAAAGAAACAGACTCACTCTCGGGTCTCTCAATTTTCCTCAAAGAATCTAAGACAGGGTGTCATTAGGAGTATAAGTGGTTTAAGCACTTGGCCCCATCATTCCAATCACTGAAATCTGCAGGACCTGGTCCAGCACATAAGTATCTGGCAAAGCTGGAGAGCCAGCAGGACTCCCAGTGGGCACCAGTAATTTCCATGCCGAGAGTCTGTGGATGGAGTCATTAGAGGCAACCCAGAAAAAGGTTTAGGCAAGATTATACGTGAGGATTTTTGCAACGCCCAATCTCAGCATACCAGGTAGCAGAGTTAGAAAAGCTCCAGTGGATGTTCTCAATGTTCTCAATTTAACCAAGTAATTGAATTTCTCACCCCTTTTTATTCCTTCCATCCACCCTCCAGCCCAGCAGGTGCTAACAGCTCACAGCTCACATCACCCACCCCCGGCCCAGTGATGTCTGCACACTTCTACCCTCTGGGTGAGCTGGGAAGTCAACAAAGAGCCAGCTGGATGTAGTCCCTACTCTGTTGAGGTTGGTATATGTATTATTTTAACAGAATAATTTACATAGCAAAGTGACAAAATATAAAGATGAAAAATAATTCAGACATATAATGAACTCCTTATGAAAGCATAAAGTCTTTATGAAGCTAGGCTGGATAACTTGAAAAATGTCAACAGAGCTAAGCTGCTAGACACTGCTGTTGAATTAGATGTGCTCATGGTAGCTGTAAAATATTAGAAACCAATTCGAAAAATCTAGAAAGATTCTGTAATTAGTTTGCTCTGTTCTTTAAAGAAACCAAAACAGATTACAGGTGACTACATTATAGATATGCTTTCAACAGAAGAGAAGAAGCAGGCTTCTGCCAATAAACACAGGCTTGGTGAAAGGGCCTTGGAACTACATCTGAAGACTGGGATTTTAAGTTAAAATGGAATACACATTTAAGGTTATGATTCCTAGCTTTAGCCACTTGTTCATTTGGGGCTTTTTGTACGTTGAAGGTTTCCTTTTTTCTAAATTGAAGTGTTGCTGGTTTGCGATGTTTTGTTTTAGGTGCACAGCAAAGTAATTCAGTTATACATATACTATGTATGTGTGTATATATTCTTTTGCAAATTCTTTTCCTTATAGATTATAAAAAAATACTGAGTATAGTTCCCTGTGCTATACAGTAGGTCCCTGTTGGTTATTTTATGTATATTAATGTGTACATGATAATACCAAACCCTTAATTTATCCCTCCATCCTTTGCCCTTCAGTAACTCTAAGTTTGTTTTCTAAATCCATGAGTCTATTTCTGTTTTGCAAAATAAGTTCATTTGTGACACTTTTTTTAGATTCCACATATAAACAATATCATGTGATGTTTTCTTCCTCTGTCTGGCTTATTTCACTTAGTATGATCATCTCCAGGTCCATCCACGTTGCTGCAAATGGCACTACTTCATTCTGTTTGATGGCTAAGCAATATTTCACTGTATATATGCACCACATCTTTATCCAGTCCTCCACTGATGAACATTTAGGTTGCTTCCCTGTCTTGGCTATTGTAAATAGTGCTGCAATGAACACCAGGGTGCATGTACCTTTTCAAACTATAGCTTTCTCCAGATGTAGGCCCAGAAGCGGGCTTAGTGGACCTTATGGTAACTGTTTTTAGTCTTTTACAACCTCCATACTGTTCTCATCTTTAGCCAACTGTTGTTCATTCAGAGACAGCACCTCCAAATCATCAGCTGAGAGAACTTCTGGAGTGTCAGCCCTGGGGTTAAAGCCTGCTCTCCAGTGAGTGAGTGTGAAACCCCCAGTGCCAACACCGGCTCAGCCAAGAGCTCCCGGGTTCATCACAGGGGAGGCAGTGCAGGCTCCAGCTGTCTACACCTGGGCAGGTCGGCTGTATGCTAATACTCAGGAGACAGGGAGGAGGCCAGCCTGACCCTCGTGGGAAATGTGGATGCAAAATTGTTGGGTGTTACAGACACACAGGTCCTTCTAGGACTCAAACTGCTTCTGGGCTGATGTCTCCCTGTTACAACAGACTCGAGGGTACGCAAAGGGGAGAGTTCAACTCTGACCGCTCCCTGCATGATGGTACACGAGAGACTTTCCTCCTCATTCCTCACTGTCTCTAGAGACCCCACTACCTGCTGAAGAGTCCAAAGCACTCACTTTTAACAAGAGGGTTTTGTCTTGTATTAAAATCTAATTGGCTTCCTGCTGTTTTAACACTTAGTAACTTGGATAGATCAAGTGACTTAATTTCATCAAAATGAGTAACAGGAGGAAAAAAAGACATGAAAGCTTCATGGAACCTGGCTGAGAAAATCCTCTATGATCAGATACTAGCATTTCTTGGTATTCCTCAAGCTCTGAGAACCAAAGCAGCAGTGGGCCCCAAAAGAGAGATGGGGGTGTAGAAATGACATGTGCCAGACACAAGCATGTCCTGCTTTCCATCCTCCTAGCCCACTGTTTCATTCCAACAGTTTCTGCGGCATCCAGCAGTGCCCAGATGCTAGTACCAGCCTTGGCTGAGCTATTTAAAACCTCTTACCCAAGACTTCCTTGGTGGTAAAATGGTTAAGACTCTGTGTTCCCAATGCAGGGGGCCCAGGTTCGATCCCTGGTTAGGGACCTAGATCCCACATGCTGCAACTAAGAGTTCATATGCCACAAATAAAGAGTTTACATGCCAAAACAAAGACCCAGTGCAGTCAAACAAATTAACTGATTAAAATTTTAAAACTCCGACTTTCTGACCTGGGGCTGTTCTATGGAAGCCAATTCAAAAGGTCGATGGGAATCAACTTTCAAGAGGTACAAGGCAGGTTTCAGGAGCAAACCTAGAACTGCAGGAGAGGGACTTCCCTGGTGGTTCAGTGGTTAAGATTCTGCACTTCCACTGCAGGGGATGCAGGTTCGATCCCTGGTCAGGGAACTAAGATCCCACGTGCCATGCAGTGCAGCTAAAAAAAGGGAAGAAACTTTCTGGTGGTCCAGTGGTTAAGAATCTACCTGCCAACACAGGAGACACAGGTTCGATCCTTGGTACAGGAGGATCCCACCTGTCGGGGGCAACTAGGCCCATGCTCCACAACTACTGAAGCCCTTAGCCTGTGCTCTATGAGAAGAGAAGACCCCAGTGAGAAGCCCACACACCACAACCAGAGGCGGCCCTGCTCGCTACACCTAGAGAAAGCACATCACAGCAAAAATGAATACATGGTTTTTTTAAAGTGCAAGAGAAAATCCTCGATTACTGGGTTTCGGGAGCCAGTGGATAAATGATCCCATCTTCTAAAACCGGGGTGGAGAATTCTGAAGCACGTTCCTACAGTGGTGAATGGTGATTCTGGTTTCATCCCCCTCGGGGGTAACCAGCACGAAGACCTGAGTTTGGCTGCCTTTGTCAATTTCCATATCTCCCTCTTGCTGGTTTCCCTAACCCCACAATCCTGCACCCAAGCCTTCATCTCTCAGGCTCTGCCCTGTGGGAGAACCTACCAAAAACTAACTAGGCAAACTGGAAAATAGCGAAAGACAGGGAAGCCTAGTGTGCTGCAGTTCATCGGGGTGCAGAGTTGGACACGACTTAGCAACAGAACCACCACCACCAAAAACAATAGCTATGCATTGTTTCATGGGAAAGGGGGGATGCTGGCTTTAATCTGTCATCAAATCTGATATTTGTTGACCCTCTTCTTCTCTTTCCCATCCAGATTTACTCTCCTAGGCTGACATCAGCATGACATCACATTTCATTTCCTCCTTCCATCTTGAAAGAGCTATATTGAGGGATACAGAGTTAAACTTCCAGACAAGGGCCCAATCTAGAGACTGTCAATAGAACATAACTGATTAAAAAGTTCATAGTAGGATACTTCCAGGACATGGGGAGCCACCTATTTAATGGTCCCACAGTTGCCAACAGCCCTGGACCCTCAGGTGTGAGCCAAACGAACAAGATAGCCTCTTGGAACTTACCCAGTGGTCTGGTGGCTAAGACTCCAGACTCCCAATGCAGGGGACCCGGGTTCGATCCCTGGTCAGGGAACTAGATCCCTCATGCTGTTACTAAGATCCAGTGCAGTCAAATAAATTATATATATATATATTTCCTCAAAAGGCAGACCCTCTCTGAAGCAATGACAGGGACTGTGGGACCTGGGGCTGTGGAACTAAGATCTGCTGACAGGCCGAGCAGTAAAAGACTGACCCTGTGAGCAGGTGCGACAAGACCGATGAGACTCCGTCTTCTATTTTCCACCACACATAGAAGATGCTGAACTAGGATTCCTAGAACAAAGTACCAATCACTCTCAATTGGGCAAGAGACGCTCCAACTTTGGGATGGCGACCAAAATCAATATGAAGCAGAGAAATGCTTTGCAGGCAGCAATATGTGTGGGTTCCCACAGAGAGCACCCAGGATCTAAGTGGTCTTCCTCAATCTATGATTTTACTTTACAACCTAGGGCATCAGAAGCAAGACGAAAGCCTCACCCAGAAGAACTGAAAACAAGCTCTCAAGCAAATACATGTACACATCCACAAATATTCACAGTAGTGCTATTCACAAGAGCCAAAAGGTAGGGCCATCCCTGGTGGTCCAGTATTTAGGAATCTTCCATCCGAAGCAGGGGATGCAGGTTCGATCCCCAGTCGGGGAACTAAGATCCCACAAGTCGTGAGGTGCAGCCAGAAAAAATGGTTACTTCATGTTATTTGAACTTCATCTCGGGTTTTACAAAATGAGAAAAAACGATCAATGCCTTAAGAATCAGACTACCCTGCACAGATAACTCTCACACAATCTGTGTCTGCCAGCCTCTCCCGATGTCCTCCTACTCACCTTGAAAGGGCTTCTTTTAAAATAAGTTTTTATGGAACTTAAGGCTGATCTTACTTCCCCTTCATGCAGGCAGAACTGTAAACCCAAGAATAAAAACTGGAAGGCATTTACAAACCTCAGCTCAAGTTTTCGCAGTAAAACATAAGTCGACCAACACAAGAGTAAAAACTATTTGCACAAACTATCACAAATTGTTAACAGTGGGAGTTCTACATTGGCGAAACTGTGTCATTCTTTCCTCTATTTTCCAAGATTTCCTATATCCAATTATACTACTTTCATAACTGAAAAACTTAAATTAATTCTGTTGTCCTGGAATTGCCTTCTGATGCTGACTGTATTACACATAGCACAGAAACTCAGGAGGCAGTTCAGATTTCAGCCCGTGATGCTGCCAGGCACAGGTTCCAATCAGCACATATGAAGAGACGCTCTCACACAAGTCCAGGTACCCCAGAAAGAGGGAGGTGTGGGCAAACCGATTCTCATCAGAGATCCCCAAGCCTCCGAGGGCGCCTCAGGCAGGTTCTCTCGGTCCCAGCATTGCCCTATTGACAGTTTTCAGGGCTCATGTGAGCATCCCTTAACGACCTGGAGAAGGATCCCGCGCCACTGAGTGGGTCAGAGCCTTGAGAAGATGAGATGGGTGCCTCGTGGAGGGCAACTCTGGGGCAGCAGAACCGTAATACAGTAAGAAATGGCTATTTTTAAAACCCTACTTGAAACAATTCCTCTGACGCTGGTGGCTAAATATAAACATCCTGCTCTCTCGACCTTCCTCAGGGGCAAACTGGAAGCCTTTTCCCCAGCCACCCTTCTTCTCTGCAGCTTCTGAGGCCACCCAGCATTCCTGGCCTTTCAAAGTTTCCCAGATGATACACCCTCTCCAGATCCCTCCTGCATCTGCACACACAGCCTTTTTCTCACCGAAGTCTTCTAGTTATCCTTCACCGGCAGCTGTGGGTGAACCCTGAGGGCCAGTCCGAAATTCTTTGCATGTACGTTTCAATCCCTGGGTCGGGAAGATCCCCTGGAGGAAGGCATGGCAACCCACTCCAGTATTCCTGCCTGGAGAATCCCCATGGACAGAGGAGCCTGGCAGGCTACAGTTCGTGGGGTCGCAGAGAGTTGGACACGACTGAAGTGACTTAGCACGCACACACGTTTCTCTACAAAGGACACTTTCTATCTGTGTCTTCAACTGTTGCCTTTACTCAGAGGAATTACAAATACCCAATGTCAGCCCTCAAACAAACTCCAGATTTCCAATCATCTATAAGATATCTTTACTTGAATTTATTTACAAAACAAAAAAGATATGAGTCACAGAGACAGAAAACAAACTTAGGGTTTCCAAGGGAGAAAGGAGGGATTAACTGGGAGACTGAGACGAGCATGTACACAGTGCTACATATAAAATAATAAATAATAAAATAAATAATAAAAATAATTAAAAAATAATAAAGACCTGCTGTATAGCACAGGAAACTCTACTCAAAAGTCTGTAATGACCTATATGGGGAAAGAATTTAAAAAACAGTGGATACATGTATACTGAGCCACTTTGCTATGCAGCAGCAGTCTACAGCACTTTTGTGTATAAATGCATATACAACGTACATTACGTTGTTTAAATGTACATTACAATGTACGTTACATAATGTACATTATAAATCAACTATACTCCAATTAATTTCCAAAAAACATCTTCACTTAAAAGACCCTTCTCCCTGCCCTGTTTCCCCCTTTCTTGCATCATCATTCATCCATTTCTTACACCATCCATCAAAGGCTGGCTTCTCCTGGCCCAGCTGCCATTCACAGGTCATCCTAAATCCTCCCCACTCTAAACTTCTCACTATTCGTGTCTAGTTTTCCCTGTTCAGAGCTGTCCATTCCTGTCCCACTCTCAGCCACCACCCCAGTCCACATCTGTGCTGACCCAAGGAAGTCCTCCGAACAGGTGGTCTGAACTGGGCGTCCTCCACACAGAAGGTGCACATTGGGAGATACAAAACTGCGCCCGATCAGGAACCTGGAGATTTCTCCTGGGGAATTTAACTGGGAAAACTGGTTAAATAGAGGATGGAAGAACAGAAAGAACCACCAGAGAAGGGTGAGGCATCCTGGAGGTTCGTGCAACCTCTAGGTTGCCTTTAGGGTTGGAGGGATCCTGGCGACAGGGCTGGAGGCCATAGGCAGGCACTGAGCAGGGCCACGCCACCTCTGGAGGCAGGGCATGGACAGCCACCCCCACCCCCTTGCCCAGGCACTGAGCGGGCCACGCCCACCTCTGGAGGCAGGACATGGAAAGCCACGCCCACCTCTGGAGGCAGGACATGGACAGCCACGCCCACCCTCCTTGCCCAGGCACTGAGTGGGCCACGCCCACCTCTGGAGGCAGGGCATGGACAGCCACACCCACCCCCTTGCCCAGGCACTGAGTGGGCCACGCCCACCTCTGGAGGCAGGGCATGGACAGCCACGCCCACCCTCCTTGCCCAGGCACTGAGTGGGCCACGCCCACCTCTGGAGGCAGGGCGTGGACAGCCACGCCCACCCTCCTTGCCCAGGCACTGAGTGGGCCACGCCCACCTCTGGAGGCAGGGCATGGACAGCCACGCCCACCCTCCTTGCCCAGCGCCCTGCCCAACCCAGCTTTCACCCCACAGGCTGAACTGGCTGGAACCGAGACCAAGGCATCACATAGAGGCCTTCCTGACAAAAAGCCAAACAGGCAAATTTGTGCCCATAGTCACAATCGTTTTACATGCCAGGACACCTGCCATAAACTTGGTGTTGCTTGTTAGTTCCTGAGGTGGTTATAGAGACTGGCATAAGTCTCTGTCATCTTTCCTCCAGGTCTCTAACCCTCCACCTTACCTCTTGCTGAACCCACCCACCTTTTCTCAGGGACACATTTTGTTTTCTCTTGCTGTCACTGTTTGTTCTCCCTGCAAGAAATGCCCATTCCCCTAACCCCTTGTTCAAGTAATGGCTATCTGGCAGGTACAAGGTCATAGTTAAAAACATGGTACAACTCTCCTTCCAAAGGTGAAGATCCCAACTTCCATTAGGCTGGTTCTAACTCCACCCAGGGACTTTTTTCCTCAGTTCTTTAAAAAACAACAACTCATGCTCTAACCACCCTCAACTCACCTACTGTGTTTAAAACAAAAGAAGCCTACATTTTGAAGAACCAGGTCCCCTGCCAGAGCCCATTCTCTTAATGGTGCTTCTGCTCCAGAATCAGTGGGAGCAGTGCTTGCCCCCCACATGCCCACTCCTTGCCGCCACCTCTCTGTCCCTGTTGTAGGTTTAACATATAATAGTTGGGAGCATTTCTAGCCAAAAGCTAAGGATGCCGGGCCATCTAAAAGCACAGCAAAATGGTCTGTAATACCACCCTTCCACACATTAAAATGGAGTTGGATAAAAGGTACAAACAACCTGGTACTCTTCTTTATTTAATCATATTCTTGATCATGACATTTTCTATCATTTAGGAAAAGCTGCAGGTAACAAAACTGACATGGGCCTGACATTTAGGATCCTTTTAATTACTTAGCGAGGAGTTAAGAGCTGAGTGGACCCAGAGTCCACTGGTGGTTCTTTCCACCCCTCTGCTCAGCCACCCTATGTGTAGTGGCTTTGGCCCAAAGCACAGTCCCTCATGGTGACACAGTGGCTGCCATTGCTCCAGGTTCCAAGTCATCACATGTGAACATCCAGAGTAGGAAGGAAGGGAGATGATACTGAGGGACTTCCTCCTTCTGGAAGCAGCTTTCTTCTTTTATCAACCAGAATAAAAAAATCCCCCTTCTGCCCAAAGCAGCCTCCTCCTCACACCCCACTGCTCAAAATGGGTCCTGTGACCATCCTCAGCTACAGGAGGGGTTGGTGGGTGATACTGGCCATAAAGGGCTCAGACCAAGCACAATTCATCGCCAGGCCTGAGACCACTGGCTGTGGAGCAAATCAGGATTCCAGTGGCAAGAAAAAAGAAGGAATGGCTATCAGGTTGGCACTAAACATCTATGATCACAGGCAGTCTCCCCAGAATCATGTGTCTAGGCTGCTTGAAAGATAGAACACACTTTGAGTACACAATAAGATGCCAAAATTCTGTTCATTGGGCTTTTGCAGCTATTCTCATGTACCTCAAAGTCATCTAGGAAGCTTCACAGGTGGCGCTAGTAGTAGAGAACCCACCTGCCAATGCAGGAGACTTGTGTTCGATCCCTGGGTCAGAAAGATGCCCTGGAGAAGGAAATGGCAACCCACTGTAGTATTCTTGCCTGGAAAATTTCATTCACAGAGAAGCCTGGCAAGTTAGAGTCCATGGGGTCATGAAGAGTCAGACATGACTGAATCAACTTAGCATCTAGGAAGCAGACAAGGGCTAAATAAGAGATAAATCTTATATCCTTCACTGTAACAGATTTGGTATATTACATATATGTAATAGACTCAACAAATGCCTCAAACATGAAGAGACAAGGAAAAACAAATACGTTATCTTGTCTTCCAAAACACACAAGGACAAATTCAGTAGAAATTTTAAACTTCCAGTTCATTTTCACCATCTCAAAAAAAGTAAAAAGAGCTCATAAGCCTGTCTGGCTCCATCTTTCTCGGAGATGAGATGAGCATTTTAGGCATCATGTCTATGACACTCACCACATCTGCTCCCTAAACTCAGACCTTACTGACCCCACCATCTCCTGTTCCTACATCCTTCTGTCCTTCCAGGGCACAGAACTTCCATTCACACTGTGTCTTTTATCTGCCACCCTCTTCCCAAGCCCACTCCAGCCCTTCTCGCTGCAGTAAATACCAACTCATTCATGCCGGTTGAATCAGATCCCCCTAAAACTTCTCTCACCCTCCAGAAAGAACACAGGGGCCCTTCCTTTGGGACTGCATAACACTGAGTTTATAGCTCAACCAGAAACATTTGCTCTGGATTATAACTTACTGTTTAGCCATCACATTCCACTCTAAACAGTCTCAATGCAGCAGCCACATGGAATCTGTTCTCATAACCCTGGTGCCGGGAAAGTACCTAGCATATACACAGTAGTAGTCCCAAAAAGGGCCTTTTGACTTTTTTTTTTTTTTTAATATAAAGGGCATTTACCCCTCACAGCAAGTCCTTAAAATCTCTGTGGTCAGCTTCTGTTTGCTTCTTCCTCCTTTTTCTACCATCTTTCATTGTTATTCCACGGCTCAGTTAATAGGGTATGTGAAACTATAAACATAAGAGGACTCCCCTGGTGGGCCAGGGGCTAAGACTCCACACTCCCAGTGCAGAGGGCCTGGGTTCGATCCCTGGTCAGGGAACCTGATCCCACATGCTGCAGCAACTAAGAGTTCGCATGCCCCAACCAAGATCCAGTGCAGCCAAATACATAAATTAAAAAAAAAAAAAAACAACACTATAAATATGTCCACGATCCTTGACAGTCCCTCCCATGGCAGGGGGAGGGCAGTGGTGTCTAGCTCCCTTTCCCCCAAATCTGCTTGGCCTTAGGATGTGTTCTAATCTAGGAACACAATGGAATTGACACTATGTCCATTCCACCCCAAGGCTTCAAGAGGCCTTTCAGTTTCTGTTCTTGCTCCTTTGGGAATCCTGGCCAGCCACCTGTGACCAGAACCAAGGTGGCCTGCCGGGGTCTGAGAAACACTCTTTGACTCCCATCCTGACTGCCGGCCAACAGCCAGTATTGTGAGTAAGGTCATCTACAAATACCAGACCCAACCCACCTCTGCCAGCTGACTACAGACATGCAAGCGGGCCACAGGAGAGCCAGTGGGCTCAGCTCAGACAAGACGAGAGGCTCAGCATGGCTGTAAGCTCAATGAAACGGTGGTGGTTTCAAGACATTCTGTTTCAGGATGTCTGTTGTCTGTTACACAGCAGGAGATAACTAGCACATGAGGCCTCAGGATGAATTGGTAACACTGAAAGCTGGAGAGGATCTGAGAATACCTTCTAGCCCAAATCTCTAAAAGGAAAAGCGAAGGAGACAGTAAAAAAAATATATCATAAAACAACTATACTCCAATAAAAAGTAATTTTACAAAGAAAAAAGGAAACCTGAGGCCCAGAGAAGCTGAACCACAAACTTCAGGCACACAAAGGCAAGAAAGACTGGGAGATCCCCTTGTTCTAGGCCTCACAAGCCTTATCACTTCATAACACACATAAACCAGGCCTTTCTCTACATCAAGGGTCTATTATGTACCCAGAAAATGCTCACCAGCAGGTTATGAAGAGCATCATGACACATGCATTCCATTCCATGCAGCTGATTTTCTTTTTTTTAAAGACAGATTCATATACTGGCATGGAAAGATTTCCAGGACTATCATGTGACAAATAGAAAAGCAACTCTGTAAAATTCAAAACAGTTTATAAAAGAGAGCCTCATTTCCCTGTCTTGTTGAAAGCACTGCCTAAGATGTTGACTTTGCACGATGGGAACTGAACAGAAGGGCGGAGAGCAAGCAGAAAGCTTCCAACATGTAAAAAAGCAAATCCGAACTCTACTTCCTGTCCACTCCCAAATGAAAGTTAAGTGCGAAAGAATCATGCTTTCTTCTTTTCCGACAGAAATACAGAGGTCCGTAGGACACCACCACCCCAAGTCACCCTCGTGGGCACCCTGAACACACAAAACTGACAATTAAACTATTCGTCATCATCATAATTACAATATGAATAGCGGCTCTCATTCAGCCTCTTTAAAAGTAGTCATTTACTTTTCTTGCGATATCTCTACAAAACACAAGATAGGCAGGCTCCACCTCTGTTACAGAGTAAGACACTATGGTATAAAAGAAAGCAAATGGCTCAAGGTCAAGGCCCAGGGTGGAACCCCAGAACACCCCCATCTCCTGGCTCTCAGAGCTTAGCTGCCCCCACTCACGTGCTGTGTGCACAGCATCCCACATTCTGAGATGAGCAGGGGCAACTAACATGACGACTTGCGTTGGCTTCAAAAGCCTGCAAATCAGAGCAGCCACCTGAGGTCAGGAGCCGAAGCAGCGGCAAGCCTTCACAAGAGAGAAGACAAGGATTATTTTTTTCTTATTTCCAAGGTCAACCAACTCCAGGACTCTTTCATTTCAAAAATTAGATTCTAAAGAAACAGCTCCTCAAGTTCAGTTATTCTGGACTGTGCATCCCACTAGCGGAAAGAATATTTAAGCTTCAAATATGCAGAGAGAATTCCCTGGCAGTCCAGTGGTTAAGACTCCGCAGTTTCACTGCAAGGGGCAGGGGGGTTCAACCCCTGAGCGGGAAACTAAGATCCCGCATGAATATAAACAATTTTAAAAATGTGGAGACATCCTGGGGCCCTGGGAGCCTAGACCATGTTTTCCAAGGTAGACATGAAGGGGAGCTGATGAGTAAATGCACCCTCAAACCTCCTCCCCAGTTCTCAGGACCCCATTTACCTTCAATGAGCAGGGGTGAGGGGTGGGCAGGAACCTCCCTCCGCCCCCACCCACAGGGGGATGAGGCAGGAAGATGTGCTGCCAGGGGTCCTGATGGTGGCCAAGTGGCAGCAGCCCATGGGGAGCCCCAGAGCCCCCGGCCAGAGCCGAGCCCGGGTCACACACAGGCCGCCAAGCTTCATCCCCCAGCGAACAATCTCTCCGCTCCTTCTCCACCCATCCGTGCGGCACAGTGCGTGGAGGAGATTCAACTTCAGAAACACGTGCCAGGGTGCTGCCAGCTCTTCTCAGGTTGTTTGTGCCGAATCCTGGCTAAAGGGGTCCAAGGCTGCAGAGTGTGGGGTCCCCTTCACTCCACGGCTGGGCCCGGGGAACGCCCCCGCCCCCCCGAGACGGCCTGGTGGAGCGGGACCGCCAGTACACCCTTGCTGCAGTGTTACACTCTCCTAGTTTCTCACCGCGTCCGGAGTCTCCAGACGTGATAGATGGGCTGTCCTGCGCCTGGCAAGGGAACAGGGGCTCTCCCAGGAGTAGAGCCCCAGGTGCACCGCAGCCCCACTGGCCTGGCTGCGCCCCATGCACTGAAGCAGGTTTCCAGCAGCCTCAGGTCCGGGAGAGTCTCAGGGGAGGAGGCAAGCGGGTGGACGTGGCCTCAGGTCTCCCCTCTGCGGTGGCCTAGCCCTGGGGCCACTGGACCTTCTTGAGCCTCAGTTTCCTCTTCGGTGAAGTCCTAGTGAGGGAGGGTGACACCTCCCTCCTAGGACTGTTGGGAAAATTATACGAGGCAGCAGTTCTCAACTAGGGGCGATTTCCTCCCCCAAGCCCCTTTCCCCACCAACAAGCACCTGCAGCCTGGAGACTGTTCTGGGTGTCAACTGGTGTTGGCGTCACTATGGCACTAGTGGCTGGAGGCCTGGGGTGCTGCAGACTGCCTAACAGCACTCAGGATGCTCCGCACACAAAGAGGGATGCAGCCGAAGATGCTGGCAGGGCAGACGCTGAGGAACCCTGGGAGCAGGTGATGTGTGTGGAAGGAATTTAGGAATTTCAGGACACCACTTATCGCTATGATTACAAAGGAAGAGCATGTTCTGTTTTGGCATCTGAACAAACTGTCTCCACGGGACAAAAACAGTTTCCTGTTGTTCTTGCTTTTTACTGTCATACACGATGCGGATCTAAGAACTTGGAGCTACCCTATGAGCTGTAAAGGACACGCGCCAGGGAGAGTGTACTGCACACAGTAGGAGCTTAATAAATGCCTGCTATCCAGGGCATGGAGGAAACAGCTTTTGAATCCAAAGAGGTCTGCGGGTCTGCCAAGTAGCAGGGCCGAGGGGGATAAAAAGAAGATGCCATTAACGGATGCTGCCGAGGGATTTCCCTGGTGGTCCAGTGGTTAAGGATCCACCTTGCGATGCAGGGACAAGGGTTCGATCCCTGGTCGGGGAACTAAGATTCCACATGCCGAGGAGCAACTGAGGCCATGCGCCACAAGTACTGAAGCTTTGCACACCACACCTAGAGAGACTGTGTGCCCCAGTGAAATATCCTGCACAACACGACAAAGATCCCAAGTGCCACAACTAAGACCCAACACAGCCAAATACATATTCTTTAAAGAAACAGAGAGAGAAGCTGCCAAGTAGATGAATGAGTAAGATATATCTTAAATGCAGGTTTCAGCATTAGCTGCTGCTAAGTCGCTTCAGTCGTGTCCGACTCTGTGCAACCCCATAGATGGCAGCCCACCAGGCTCCTCTGTCCCTGGGATTCTCCAGGCAAGAACACTGGAGTGGGTTGCCATTTCCTTCTCCAACGCATGCATGTATGCTAAGTCACTTCAGTCGTGTCCAACTCTGTGCGACCCCATGGACAACAGCCCACCAGGCTCCTGCATCCACAGGATTCTCTAGGCAAGAATAACTGGAGTGGGTTGCCATCAGCAAACTTTTCCAACTGCCGACCTGGCCAAAGGGGGTTCAGAGGGAAGGAAGATCCTGAAGGTGAATGCCAACCTACTAATGGAACTCGGGGGTCACCGGAAATGTCCCTGTGTCCTAACTCCAGAGGCCTTCCTCATAACCTCCCCAGATGGGTGCCAAAGGGTCTGTGGGGAGACTCTAAAAGCAGCTAAGACTAGATGATGCTGGGGGTAAAGCTTGTGGTAGAGAACTAGGATCATCAAAACTGTACCATGGGCAAGAGAAGCTGGGGGTGTAGCTGGCTGGCAGAACCAAGAAAATTGCAAAGTGGGGTTACACAGTCACCCTGCAGACCCAAGCCCAGTGGGTGGGTGGGTTAGATGGGTGCTCCAGCCCTGAACCTACTCCACTGATACTAAGGCCAAACTGCGCCATTCACTTTCCAAATATTTTCATTCTTCTACATTAACACATGAAAGATCTATTACTTACAAAATCCTCTTCCCTCCTTGGCCTAAGATCACCCTCCCTGGTAACACTAGCACTTCCCTTTTGGGCAAGGCAGGCAGCTTAATTTTAAAATTATGCTCGAGAAGGTATGCAAAATTGTTGCACTTTATTAAGACAATAAAAACTCCCCAAACTTTATCGCTTTAATAAAAGCTGTTCTTAAACTGTGTTTTATTTACTTAATTTGATGGTGTGTTTCAGAGGGTGATGCTTTTACACTTAGTTTTAAGTACATGAAGGGTAATTATCTGTGAAAAATTCTAAAAGAAAAATGGCACTGCACTTAATAGAACATGAAAGCAAAATTGCCCAACAACAAGAAACAGGAAGATGGAGCCAAGAAGAGTAAATCCTCCGATGGGCTTGTCCAGCTTTACTTCCGGGAGTTTATCACGCTCAAACCCACTATATTGGATGTTTCCCCACACAGACCTGCTACTGAGAAACACAGAGAGAACCTCAGGATGCTCTGCTTCTCAACCTGGGACCCTTCTACCTGAGGGTCTCAAAGGAAGATGAAATTCATCTCGCTTCTTACCCAACAATTTGGGGAAAGAAAGAAAATATGTTTAAATATTAAATCAAACTAGTATATTTACACAGTAAGATGAATGAGTTGAATTATTTTAAATACATGGGATTTCTAAAAATGTTATCAGGTAATCAGCATGAACTCCCTTCAACCCCCAGTGGAGAAACCCTGAACCCACCTGGGGGCCCCCTACTCCTCCACCAACTACCCCAGCACCAGAGGTTTCGGCCAAGGAAGAGGCCAGGCATGCTCACCCCTCATCCCCGATGAATTCAAACATGGGTGGGGGAAAGGAGCTCTTCCCCCAAAAGGCATTAAACTTTAAACACCTCAAACCACAGCAAAGATAATCAATTCAGAGAAACAAGAATAGAAGTCTCATGTGAATTGGCAGGAATCTGGAATTATCGAATATCTTCGAGAACATTTGGTTTTTAAGACTTTCAAGGGCAGACTATAAAGAGAACCAGGTGAACCGCTGGCTGCCTGGGAGAGTTTCTGTCTGCAGATAAAGAGCCAACGTGACCCTGGCCTGAGAGCCACAGCACTTAACCACACAGCCTCAGCAACACTCTTTAAAAAGGAAACTTTCATGAAGCTAAATCTTAACCATTCGAGGAACTTACACTTATAATATGTCAACTAACAACATGAACATTTCAAATAGTATCAAAATCCCTACTTTCTTTCAACTCTAAATCTTCAGTTTTCCCTCTTCTTTCCCAGAGGCAACCACTGCTATAAGGACCTTGTGCGACCTTCCAAAGACTGTATGTTGTGTGTTTCTACTTGCTCTGGCTTTTTCTGGTGTTGGTTTTTTATGTAATAATTGTATTTGTTTTTGGCTGTACTGGGTCTTTGCTCCTGCAGGCAGGCTCCCTGGGTGCAGACAGCGGGGACTCCTGGTGTGGCGTGTGGGCTACTCACTGCCGTGGCTTCTTCCGCTGCAGAGCCAGGTTCCAGGGTGCTCGGGCTCCAGGAGCTGTGGTGCATGGGTTTTGCTGTTCCTCAGCATGTGGAATCTTCCTGGACCGGGGATCGAACCTGTGTCCCCTACACTGACAGGTGGATTCCTGTTTACAGGCCACCACAGAAGTCCTCGGTATTTGACTGGTGGAATGATTGGTTCCACAATGGTACACCTTCCCCCACAGTGTTCCTCTTCAACTTTCCATCCATTTTAATGTTGGCTATTAAAATAGGTAAAAATGTCCCTTCTGGGGCTTCCTCAGTGAGCCAGTGGTTAGGACTCAGCACGTCCGCTGCCATGGGTCCAGGTTCAAACCCTGGTCAGGGAACTAAGATTCCACATGCAGTGTGGCACAGCCAAAAAAATTAATTTAAAAAAGAGAGAGAGATTAAGTTACTCTAAATGACAAGACTGGTTAGTTGCTGCGAGTGGTCCAGGCAAAGCCAAAAACTGGGTCCTTTGACCCCAATTCCTACTCCACTATATCGATGTCCCATTTGTTTTCAAAAATTTTACTTATGTCAAAAAAGATGAGGAAAGTGAAGAAACAAGCGACAGAATAGGATAAAATATCTGCAAATTATGTATCTGTTGTGTCTGGGTAGCCAGAATATATCAAGAACCCTCACAATTCAACAACTAAAAATAAGTAATGACAAACAATTTAAATAGACATTTTTCCAAAGAAGATACATGAATATCTTCTTCCAAAGAAGATAAGCATGTGATGAGATGCCCAATATCATCAGTCATTAGGGAAATGCAGATCAAAACCACAATGACATACAACTTCATTCCCACTAGAATGGCTATAATCAAAGACACAAAATCAAGTGTTGACAAGAAGTGGTGAAATTGGAACCCTCGTCCATGGGGAATGTAAACAGGGCCAGCTGCTTTGGAAGTGTGATAGCTCCTCCAAGAATTAAACAGAGTTACCATGCAACTCAGCAATTCCACTTGTAGGCATACACCCGAAAGATTAAAAAATACATGTACACAAAAACCTGCGCACAAACGTTCACAACAACACCATTCGTAACAACAAAAAACTGAAAGTCAGCCGAATATCCATCAACTGATGAATAAAAAATGTGGCATAGCCAAACAATGGAATATTATCCAGCCATAGAAAGGAATGAGGGGATATATGTATGCTTTCAGCTGATTCATGTTACTGTCCTGCAGATAATAACACAACATTGTAAAACAATTAAACACCAATTTAAAATAAATAAAAATCTTTTTTAAAAAAAGAATAAAGTCCTGATTCATGCTACAACATGGAGGAAGCTTGGAACATTATGCTAAGTGAAATCAGCCAGACACAAAAGGCCACACAGATAATGACCGTTTACATGAAATGTCCAGAACAGGCAACTCGATAGAGACAGTGGTTTGTGGTTAGCAAGGGCTGGGAGAGGAGGTGGGTGGAGGCGGACGCTTGGCTGCTGATGGGCACAGGGTGATCAAAGATTCTGGGCTGATACAGTGCTGTGGCTGCACAACTCCACAAATATACTAAATTTACACTTTTAAAGAGTAAATTTTACAGTATGTGAATTATATCTCAAACCTTTTTTCACAGATGGCAGTCCTTGCCAGCTATTCCAGCGTGGACAGGCATATTGTCATCCTTTCTGTCCTGACCTATAAAACGTGGTAATAAATTGGTTGTACCTGCCTCGCAGGGCTACTGGGAGAAATACCAAAGACCACCCAAGAAAAGCCCCTCCCTTAGTATCTGCACATAGAAATAGGCTGATAAGAGTCCATTTACTATTATTTCCTTTTCCCCAAAATGTGTTCCATTTGATTGCTATTCTCTTCTCTTTAAAAAAATAAAAGTCAGGATACATTTTGTTACTCTTGAATGATTTTTGGCTACAGGAAGCTCAGAGCTCTCTCTACATTAAAAAAACAAAAACAAAAACCAACCTCCACTGCCATGTGTGAAATAGATTGCTAGTGGGAAACTGCTGAATAGCACAGGGAACTCAGCTCCATGGTCTGATGGCCGAGAGGGGTGGGATGGGGGGATGGGTGGGAGGGAGACTCAGGAGGGTATACTTATAGCCGATTCACCTCATTGTGCAGCACAAACACACACAACATTGTAAAGCAACTGTATTCTTAAAAGAAGAGTCCTCAAATACTTAATCTAATATAAACTACTGTAATATTCAAGAAAAATTAGAATACGATAACTTGAGTATAATTTAGGGAACCCAAATCCAGCACCACTACCACTAACACTCCTGTTACTCATACACATGCCAGGAGGGGTGAGGCAGAGGAAGCATAATTATTATTAAGTGACATAATTATTAAGTGCTGCAAATGCACCAAGTGCTTTATCTCCATCACGACTTGTGACGGTGGCAGATATGGAGGCGGCAGCCCTGATTTCCCCACAGTCCTGGCTCTTAAGGACACAACTTGACGTGTGCGGGTGTGTGCACACGCGCGCGCGCGCACACACACACACATCCCCTACAGTGAGAAGCACGGTCATACAGGTGTGTCCTGGTACACACAGGAGCACTGGAAGAGCAGATCCACTCTGAGCAGGCAGGTCACGAAGGCCTCAAAGAACTCTACGAGCCTTGATGACCACGTGGTTCTTCACCCCAGGAAGGAGAGGGAGAGGCAGTTCCTAGCGCCGCAGACGGCACAGAAGGAGGAAGGACTGGGGGGTGCGGGGGCGAGTGTCTGGAACACCATGTGCATGATGGTGGTGGGGGCAGAAAGCAGACCTGACCCATCAGGGGCAGCTCTCGACTTCGTCTTAGGAAGAGGGTGCCGGTAAAGGTCGTGTGCACCAGCGGCAGCACCACGGGCACCCTGCCCTTGCTCCTCCGCGCCTCACAAAAGCTCAGACGAGCTTTCCCAGTAAGCAGCCTCGAGGTGACCACTGAAAATGGCTTGCTATGCACCTGACCCAGAAAAACCCCGCAAAACCGTGCAAATCAAGAGCTTCACGATCATTTTAAGAACACTTGAGAAGTTGCCCAGGTGGTAAAGGATATGCATGTTCAAAAAGCCACCCAGTATTTGAAGGGTGTCCCTAAATTTTCAGAAGTGATGGACCCCACTGTTGATTCAGTGAAAGAGGCTCGTAGGTGTGCCCAAGTCCAACAGTGGGACTGGATGAAGAGTGGATGGCCCCAAACGAGTGCCTGAATTTTTACTGCACATGTTCAAAAATGCAGAGTAGGACTTCCCTGGTAGTCCAGTGGTTAAGACTCCACCTTTCCAATGCAGGGTGTGTGCGTTCAATCCCTCATCAGGGAACATGCAGTATGCCACAGGGATCAGTCAAAAAAAAAAAAAAAAAACCCACAGAGAGTAATACTGAACTTTAGGGTCTTGATGTAGATCGCCTGAACAATGAGCACATCCAGGTGAACAAAGCCCCCAAGATGGGGCGCAGGGCTTGCAGAGCTCACAGTCGGACCGACCCATACATGAGCTCTCCTGGTCACACTGAGATGATCCTTACTGAAAAAGAGCAAATTGGTCCTAAACAAGGAGAGCAGATTGTACAGAAGAAAAAAGATATTCCAGGAGAAACTGAAGAAACAAAAACTTATGGTCCAGGAATAAATTCTGCAAAAAGATAAGTGCAATTAAAAATTTTTTTAAAAAAGAAAAACACCTAAAACTAGTTTTCCTGGTGAACAGCTGCAGTGAGGAGAGTATGGAGAGGAATCTGATCACATGAGAACACCAGTTCCTGCCTTCAGACAAGTACGGTCAGGGTCCCTGTTGCACAGACAAGGCCATGGGAGAAGTGAGAATGAATAGGATGCTCAATGCCAAGGCCCAGGGTGGTAGACGAGAACTCCCAACCAGGAGGGTGCAGGGGAAGCCCTCAAGGAAGGACAGAGGGGGTGGGGAGTGCCAATCAACCTTTCCAGATTTAAAGAAAACAAAACACTGTCTACAGCACAAGAACAGATTATACTGGACACTGGTAAGCTCCTCCTTGGAAACCATAAAGCCCTAAGTGGAGCTTCATCAGCTCTGCCCCACAGAACCTTCCGTGATGATGGAAAACATTCTGTCCTCGTGCCGTCTAGTACTGCAGCCATCAGTCAAGCGTGGTTCCTGAGCACCTGGAAAGTGGCCAAGGCTGAGAAACTGGATTTCAAATTTAATTTCAAATAATTTCCATTTAAACAGCCTCACTTGGCCTGAGGCCTCCACACTGGACCACAGAGTTTTAGGACCTACCTCTTGTCTGAGCATGCACACACGCACGCTTGTCCTATTCCTTACAGCCACTGTTTTTAGACACGAGGAACAGAAGGAGTTTGGGTTCCTTTCCCACTTTTTAATCATTCTGTTACTTTTGAGCTGTTCAAACTGTTCAGAGGGATCTCAAACTTGTTTCCTGATAAAAGAGAAGTATTTGATGTCTTTTGTTGTATTACTCCCCCAACTCTTAGCATTCTCTCAATGAGCCAGCAGCAGAGGCCCCTCTAGGTAAACAGAACCAGAGGGATCAGCTCACACGTCTTCATGATTACCATGAATATTCTCCTGTGTGTTTCTGTGCAGATGGTTGGATAAGGTGGGGCCGGGACCGGATGCCATCTTCAGTCCCTCACAAGCACGTGGTTTCAGATTCTACAGATGCCACTGGGTTAGTTCAGGCAGCAGGTGCTTCCTGTAGTGAGGCCTCCAGCCAAGACAACTAAGCACCTCCCCAAGCCCTCTGGCTCACACCCCAGGGCAGCAGAGAGTCGGGAGAGTTGCAGTCATTCGTCGGCAGCAACTTGGTTTCCAAGTTTCCTGGGGGAACCCATTAAATAGCAGCTTCACATCTCCTCCTCATTCTTCACCCAAGGCTGTGGAATTCACCAACAGTCTGATCCAATTCCCCACCCATACCTCCCCAGAGCAGATAACCTCCCCCAGAAATAGTCCAAACATCCCCCATGCCTCCCCAGATAAATGCCCCCCCAACTGGATTCCCTGCATCTGCCAACATGGCTGCCAGGGGTGAGGTCACCAGCCCACCTACTCCAATGCTCTTAGCATAGAAGGTACTCACAGAGCAGGCTTTCCTGGGCCAGAGGGGACATGGAGGTGACCAGTGTGAGCCAGTCTGCCATCCCATCACTCTTCAGCCTCCTCTCTCCTGTCCAATAACCCTCCCGTCTGGCCCTGATGGAACCCCTACATCACTGAGACAGGGGGGGTAGACCAGATGTCATTACAGAAGCAGGGGTGTGAGTTAGGGACTGTCCCACCAGTGCCCACCATCACAGGGGGTTATGTAAGATGGGCAGGTCCTCACTGGACACTAGCTTCTAGGAAAGAAGAGAAGTCCTGCCCAGTCCTGGGGTCACCAGACCCCAGCCACTCCCCCTCCCATGGAGGAGATGGTGCTCTTAAACCAAGAAGCCTCACATAAACTGTACATCAACTATCATGCCAGGGGAAGGTGGGGGAGGAAAAAGAAAGATACTTGTGAATCAGGCAGCTTCCACCATGAATATTTATATAAACACTCTCTGAAACTCAGCAGCTTTCCAGCTCACTCAAGACCTCCCAAGATTTATAATGAATTTAAAATCCTATATTAGACAATCACATTCCTCCATTTCTAAATCAGCATAATCTTCTACCCCAAAATTTGTGTTTTAATTTAGAATTCCCTAGCAAGGATGAGGAGGCCTAACCATAGACCTATCTGATCTAACCACAGCATCTTCAGACACTACCAGACAAAATTTCCTAGGACCTACTGCATTACTGAGTGGGTGAGTTGGCTGGGGTTTGATGGCAGAAGTCAGCCTGGGAACCAGATCGTTGGAGCCATAAATAGTAATGCAAAGATGGAGCCAGAACTGGGACATGTGAGTCCAGAGAAAGGGCTTCAAATACAATATTATGAACTACTACAAATGCCCCCAAATATCTACTTTTCCTTACTTAATACCCCTATAGATTTTTTTTTTAAGTTACATTTTCCATGTTTTTTAGATGGACCCATCTCGGCAGAATTTCCCTTGTTGGGGCTTTGCTGGTGGCTCAGTGGTTAAGATTCCACTTGCCAAGGCAGGAGACATGGGCTTGATTTCTGGTCCGGGAAGATCCCACATGCCACGGAGCAGCTAAGCCCATGTGCCACAACCACTGAGCCGGTGCCCTGCAACAAGAAAAACCACTGCAATGAGCAGCCCAAGTACGCCAACTAGAGAGCAGATGCTCGCTGCTACTAGGAAAGCTCATGCAGCAACAAAGACCCAGCACAGCCCCGAATAAATAAATCTTAGAAAAAATAAAATAAAAGGAATCCGCCTTCTAATGCAGAGGATGCAGGCTCAACACCTGGTCAGGAAACCTAAGATCCCACATGCCATGCAGGCAACTAAACCTGCACACCGCAACTGCTGAGCCCACGCATTTGGAGTCCACACAACTCAATGAAAGATCCCACATGATGCAACAAATCTCCCAAGTGTCACAACAAAGACTCAACGCAGCCAAATTAATAAATAAAAGATATATACTCTGCAAATATTAGAGGAAAAAAAAAAAAGACTTCCCTTGTTTCCTCGAATTTCCATCTGGTTCTAAACAATAGCAGGAAAACGAATAAAGGATGACAAGTGACAGGACGATAAAAGAAAGAACCCAGAAATGTTCTGAGACACAGGTCAAGACCACGACCTTGTACGGTCACTGTAAAGACAAACCAACCCAAACACGGGGGACAGACCCACGGCCAAAGCCTGGCCTCAGACTCCATCCTCAGGAGAGGCGTGTGCTGTGTGTGCACAGGCATGTGTGGGAAAGACTGGAAGGGCAGCCCCACACATGGAGCCACGTGACCTCTATCTCCCTGCGGAGAAAAGGGTCTGGAAGGACACACACCCAAACAGTACCATCAGGGATTAGGTCTGCGGCTGGGATTGGGTGCAATTTTTTTTCCCTTCCTTATACTTTCCTACCTCCTGAATGTTTGGCATTGTGTACAGGAAACATTCACAAATTTAAAAAAAAAATGCTACTTCCATTACAGGGGAAAAAATTGCCTTCACAAGTTGTCAGCAGTGAACTTGTAACAGGAGCATGTTTCTGGTGGGGATGGGGGTGCTGGTCAGAAGGGAGGCAGCTGAGCATAAAGGGAGCCCTGGGCACCCCCAGAGTTTGAAGCCCACACCCCCTCTCTCTCCCTGCTGTGGGGTTGTGGTTGGAGATTCGACTTCAGAGGCAGAGAGAACCGACACCTCCTGCCACATGCTCATCCTTTAGAAGCCGAAAGGTAAGGCAGCTGGTGTGTGGATGTGCTCAGTCAGTTCCGTCATGTCCGATTCTTTGCAACCCTGTGGACTGCAGCCTTTCAGGTTCTCCTGTCCATGGGATTCTGCAGACAAGAATGCTATAGGGTGCTGTCAGTCCCCTTTCCAGAGGCTCTTCTCAACCCAGGGATCGAACCCAAGTCTCTTGAGTCTCTTGTACTGGCAGGCAGGTTCCTTGCCACTAGGGCCACCTGGTACTAACGTCCAGTTAGCACCCGAGGAGACGCATGAACTTAGTCTGTGGATCACCCCCACAAGCGAATACACCTTCCATGTCTGGATGAGAAAAACCAAAGAAGTATTTTTTAAAAATCCCTTACGTTTCCATCAAGTTGAGTCTCTGGAAATTCCTTTGCCTGGCCAGAATGAAGGCCAGTAAAACTACAAGCTTAAAAATCTGAATTTCCTTTAAACACTTTCCAATGGCTTGGCTATTGTCCTCATCATCCCACTTCCCACTCCGGGCAAAGAAACCTGGCATCTGTATCATTCATAAGTTCCTCTAACACGCCACCCCACCCTCCAATGTTTGCTTCTGTTGATTTTGAAGGACCCTAAGTCCTCTGTGCGTCCATCTGCAAAGAACACCACCTACGGGAAGGCAGGTACACCCCACAAACGCATCAGAAACACACCTGCTGTCCCTGAGGAGCTTGGCCAAGCGCCTGGGGCTGGACTGCTCATCCTTAAAGTGCTGTGCAGTCCCAAATAAACCCGAATTCTCTTGGTACTCTCACCAGGCTGAGTCTGGATGATAACCCCACTTCATCTGCCTAAATGTCTGTTCCAGGCAACAGTCGATTCTACATCAAAAAAGCCTCTACAAATTTTTATTATAGTATAGTTGCTTGACAATGCTGTGTTCCTTTCTGCTGTAGAACAAAGTGAACCAGCCTCAGGTATACATATATCCCCTCTTGTTTTGGATTTCCTCCCCATTTAGGTCGCCACAGAGCACTAAGTGGAGTTCCCTGCGCTATACAATAGGTTCTCATTAGTTATCTATTTTATACAGAGTTGCAACAATGTATACATGTCAATCCCAGTCTCCCACTTCCTCCCCGCCCCCCACCCACCCCTTGGTGTCCATATGTCTGTCCTCTATTTCTGCTTTGCAAATAAGATCATCTAAACCATTTTTCTAGATCCCACATATATGCATTAATATATGATATCGGGTGAAGTGTTTTTAAGTGGGTTTTCTTTTCATGTGGACCATTTTTAAAGCCTTTATTGAATTTGCTACAATATTGCTTCTGCTTTATGCTCTGGTTTCTTTGTTATGTTCTGTTTCATGTCCCTGGCATGTGGGACCTTAGCTTCCCGAACCAGGGATTAACCCCACACCCCCTACCCTGGAAGGCAAAGTCTTAACCACTGGGCCACCAGGGAAGTCCCACAGTATTTGTCTCTAAAGGTAAAATTCCAAGCAGCTGTATGGAGAGTGTTCTCAGATAGGATGAGAGGAACCCAGGGAAGGGAAGGCTTAACTTGTGTTCCCAGCAAGCACGACACAAATTCAGCAGCCATCCTTCAGTCAACTGGATGTCAAGTTGATATTCACTTTAATTTTCACTACTTCTGCTTGAGCAGACTTGGACTTGATCATACTTCTGCTGCATTACAAGGTCTGCTCACAATGTAAAAATGATTCTTCCCCTAATTGATCCCAGTTGCTATGCTATCAATGAGCAGTGACAGCTTATCTTCTCTCCAGTTCTCAAGTCAGGAATCCTACAAGTCCTAACTTCTAATTTATTATTTACTTGGGTTTTAATGTTAACAGATCAATCCAGATTCTTAAAGCTACTCCTTCAGAAAATCTTCAGATTCTCCCATTTCTACTAACACTGGGTCTGCAGTGATCTCTCAAAACATCAACCCACTTAAAACTGGTTTCCCCACCTGAATTCTTACACCCAGAATAAATTCCAAATGAATCCATGATTTACACATGATAATTAAACTATAAATTAACTGGAAGAAAACTGAAGAATGTTTTCTTAATTTTGGAACAGAGAAGCTCTTTCAAAACACAACACAAACCCAAAACCCAAAAATGAAAATGTGTGTAAATTTGACTACAAAAATATTCTACATAGCAAAAGAATGTATTCGAAGTCAAAATACAAATTACCTACTAGGGGAAAATACCTAGTACAAATGACAGGCAAAGGACAAATAGACTTAACACATATATAGCTACTGCAGATCAAGAAGAAAAGACGAATTCAACAGAAAAATGGGTGAAGGATATAAATAGACAGTTTACATAAAAAAACACAAGTGGCCAGTAAACACCTGAAAATATACTCAGCTCCAGTCATGATTTTAGAAGTGAAAATGAAAATTACAAGGGTCTATTTTTTTAATCTGTGAGACTACCAAAAACTCAATGTTCATGAGAGCTATGGTTAGTGAAAGGGGGAAGAAACATCCTCACACACAGAATGGATGGAAGTACAAACCAGGACAACTTTTGAAGAAGACAATTTAGCAATGACTATGAAAATTTAGAAGACACATCCTCCATGACCCAGTACTTCCACTGGTATAAATTCATAGACATACACCCTGAGAGGCTCTAGAAGATGAGTCTCCAAAGCTGTTTATTGCAGCATCATGCACAACAACCACAATCAAATTAAGCATCCATCAGTGATGAACTCAAAGCTCTGACATCCACCCCTCAGAACAGCATCTGGCCATCCTAACAAGAGTGTAGTAGATGCAGATATCCAGCAGGGGTAAATCTCCAAGCTGTATCAGTAAATGGAAAGAAAATGTAACACAGTGTGCATGATGGGATCCATTTGTATAAAAAACATCTGAGGTTTTTAACATCTGAGAGCTACAGATCCAAACACACACATACTAACACATACCTAAATTCACCAAAGAACAGTCACCTCCAATTAGCAACAGGTAAAGGTATGTCCTTTATATCTTATCCCCTTCTGTTCCACTTAACAAAAAGTAAAATGATACATAGAAAATAACTTTATACTGGCCCGCCAAGGTATTTATAAAATATTGATGAAATGTCCAGAACGCCTACTATAATTCCTAGAAAATAAAGGAGGCCAGAGGGAGAAAAGCTTTAAAAGTGGGGCCCTACCATATATCCAGACAAAACCATGACTCAAAAAGATACATGCACCCCAATGTTCATAGCAGTACTATTCACAATAGCCAAGATATGGAAGCAACTTAAGTGTCCATAAACAGATAAATGGATAAAGAATACGTGGTGGTGTGTGTACACACACACAGTGGAATATGACTCAGTCATAATAAAGAATGAAACAATGCCGTTGGCAGCAGTCTGGGTGGAGCCAGAGATGATCATACAAAGTGAAGGAAGGCAGACAAATACCGTATGATATCACACAGGTGGGATGTAAAATATGACATAAATGAACTTATCTACAAAACAGAAACAGACTCACAGACAGAGAACGGCCTTGCGGTTGCCAAGGGGTAGGGAGTGGGAGAGGGAAGGACGGGGAGTTTGAGATTAGCAGATGCAAACTATTATATACAGGATGGCCAAACAAAAATGGTCCTACTGTATAGCACAGGGAACTATATTCAATATCCTGTGAAAAACCATAATGGGAAAGAATATGAACAAGAATGCATATATAATTGAATCACTCTGCTGCAAAGCAGAAAGTAACACAACATTGTAAATCGTATCCTTCAACAAAATACATTTTTTAAAAGAGAAAAGGCCATCCTTATGGTCACCCAGACCCCAGTGGGGGCAAGCCTAAAGGGGCATTACAGTGAGTGCAGCTGTAGTAAGCAAGTCAAGGAGAAGAAAGAAAAAATGAGCACATCATTGTGAAGAAATCATTTCAGGTTGTGTTTGGAGGCAGAACAGAGAGGTATACCTATATAAGACATTTCCATGAGCAGAGAGGTTACAAGAAATGGAATCCTAAGAAGTTTCAAGCGTGGGTCTTCCTATCAGATGCACGGAATACAGAAAAAGACTGCAACTGAATATCATAACAAACCTTGAACTAATGATATAAAAGAGGTAGCCCTTTGAATAGGGATTTTAACAGATATTTCCAGCCCTGAATAAATTCATCAGGCCATTATTTTTTATACCTTTTAATTGAAATACAGTCGATTTACAGTACTGTGTTGGTTTCAAGTGGACAGCAAAGTGCTTCTTTCAGATTATATTCCATTTAGGCTATGACAAGACAGTGAATTCCCTGCACCACACAGTAAGTCCTTGTTGCTCGTGTTTTATGTCTATGTTTATACCTCTTAATCCCACACTTCTAATCTGCCCCTTCCCCTCTCTCCTTTGGTGACCCCAAGCTTGTTTTCCATGTCCGTTTGTTTCTGTTTACTACATACATCCATTTGTGTTATTTCTCAGATTCTACATATAAGCAACATCCGGTTTCCCAGGTGACACTAGTGGTAAAGAACCCGACTGCCCATGCAGGAGACCTAAGAAATGTGGGTTTGATCCCTGGGTCAGGGAAGACCCCGTGGAGGGCACCATGGCAACCCACTCCAGTATTCTTGCCTGGAGAACCCCATGGACAGAGAAGCCTGGCAGGTACAGTCCATGGGGTGGCAAAGAGTCAGACACAACTGAAGTGACTGAGCATGCACGCATAAGCAATATCCGATGGCTTTTTACTTTCTCTGACTTATTTTCTGTCTTTAATGATAGGAGAGCCTCTGAATAATCCGTGAGAACGCCTACCTCCTACCCCCTGCACATCTGATCCAAGATCTCAGACTGAATCCGGAAGAGAAACTAAGTCCCACTTGGATGCCAAAGTACCCGAGAACATGCTAACACACTCAGAGGCAGAAGCGCCTCAACAATCTGGGGTCTCATCTTATTTAAGGATCTGAGACGAGTCTTCGTGAACAGTAAACCAGACGCGTCTGCCGCCACAGTGAAACCACCTGCCCAAGTTCTCTGCGGACCAATGACCGGCTGCCTAAACGGACAACACAGAAAGCTCTAGAAGTGTCTTTCCAGAATCAGCTCCCATCAAGTGTCTGCCTGCCCCCTCACTCGACGTATAAGCAAATCCTCCCACCTGTCTCGGCTTTAAATGTAAATGTCATGGGACAAGTGTGAATTTCTGATGGTGGCGAACTGTAAGGATAAGATGGAAAACAGCTCCCCAGAGAAGCCGATCCTGGGCTGACGGGGAGCCGTCCTAGCTGGGGCAACCTGCCCCCGGTAGCCCCCCATTTCCGCAGTTACTTACCTTCGAATTCGTCTCCATGTGGTATTTGGCACAAGCTCGGAGCTGAGTCACCCAGAACTGTTTCTCTTTTGCATCAGCAGCTGAAATAGAGAAACAACGCCTTGTAGCAATTGAGCCAAAACACATCCAACCTGTTTCTACACACACCTGAGGGCTTGGGGGCCTGGAGATGAAGGAAGGCCAGGCGAACGCCAATTGTACTCATGCCAAAAAAACAGCAGACACCGAGTCTTAACCAAAAATCTCCCCCTCTCTTTTCAAAGAAATTTCTACAGTTCTATTGAGAAACTTAAAGGGATTTTCAGAATTTCATTTTCCTGGATGGAATTCATTGAGCCTATACAGATCAATTTCTCCAAAAGTAATCAGTACACTACTCCGGGAATTGGTGATGGACAGGGAAGCCTGGCGTGCCGCAGTCCATGGGGTCTCTAACAGTCAGACACAACTGAGCAATTGAACTGGGTTGAATCAGTACACCTATATTATTTTTACAAAAATTTCTAAGGTGGTCCAGGGGCTAAGACTCCAGGCTTCCAATGCAGGGGGCTGGGGTTCAATTGCTGGTCAGGGAACTAGATGCCCCATGCCACAACTAAGACCCAACACAGTTAAATAAATAGATATTTTTAAATTTCTAACAGATTTTTAAACAGCTTTATTGAGATAGAATTTATATATAAAAAATTCACCTGTCTTTAGTATGGAGTGATTTTGAGTATTAATATATTTACAGAATAGTACAACTGTGACCATAATCTTGGTTTAAAGTATTTTCAGGATCCCTCAAAGAATCCTGTTCCCATCAGCAGTCTCTTCCCATTTCTCTCCTCTCACCCCCTCTCCCATCCCTAGGAAACTGCTAATCTGCTTTCTGTCTCAGAGATCTGCCTATTCTAGACATTCCATATGAATGGCATCATGCATATGCATATATGGTCTTTTGTGACTGCCTTACTTTACTTAGCTTAACATTTTTTGAGGTTCATCCACATTGTAGCATTTCTATTACCCAAACACATTTTTTTAAATGTCTCTATTCAACTAATAAACACCAAACTCAGAAATTTCAAGCAGAATAAAAATGAGTAAGATTTCTTGTCATTAGAAGAGGGTAAGACGTGGAATTTGCTTTTTGGTGGGGCATGTCTAAGTGGCTGCAAAGATACTCTGTTAAAACACCTTAACCTGGGACTTCCTGGGTGGTCCAATGGCTAAGACTCTGTGCTCACAATGCAGGGGGCCCGAGTTCAATCCCCAGGTCAGGGGACTAGATCCCACATGCCGCAACTAAGGCCTGGCACAGTCAAATAAATTAAAAAAAAAAAAACCACCTTAACCCATACACCTATGGTCAAATAATCTATGACAAAGAAGGCAAGTCTATATTAAACTTAGAAAGAGTTTCTTCAACAAACAGTGTTGGGAAAACCGGACAATTACATGTAAAAAAATGAAATTAGACCATTCTTTTAACACCATACACAAAAATAAGCTCGAAATGGATTAAAGACCTAAATGGAAGACTGGAGATGATAAAACTTCCAGAGGAAAACATAAGCAGAACACTCTCTGATACAAATCACAGCAAGACCTTTTTCCTCCCAGAATAATGGAAATAAAAATAAATGGGACTTACTTAAACTCAAAAGGTTTTGCAGAGTAAAGGAAACAGTAAACAAAAGGAAAAGTGGGTATGCGTGCGTGCTCGGTCACCCAGTCACGCCTCTTCTCGACCCATGGACTGCAGCCCACCAGGCTCCTCTGTCTGTGGGATTTTCCAGGCAAGAATACTGGAGTGGGTGGCCATTTCCTCCTCCAGGAGATCTTTCTGACCCAGGAATTGACCCTGCTTCTCCGTGCCTCCTACACTGGCAGGTGGATTTACCACTGAGCCACATGGGAAGCCCAAAAATGAAAAGACAACCCCCCCCACACACACACATAAACAACACCTTGCTTCATTATATAGTATATACAGTGGGGTACCTAAAATAGCCCTAGGACAGGTGCTTAAAGAAGGCTTCCCTGAAGAAGTGACCCCCAAATTCCCTCTTAAACCACGTTAATAACATATTCTGAAATGCTTAAGAACAATTTGGCAATTTTTTAACCTATTATGCCAAAGTATTTGTACTTCTTTAAAAAGCAGCAGAGAAGGCAAACATGATTGTTTGTAATTCTGCCACCACACGTGACTGATAGGAGGACCAGAGTACAGTGTTTCAGGGCCCTTTTGTTATCTCCTGAAGTTGTTCTATGGAGTTATCAGCCTTTACAAAGTAAGCATTCAGCTGAATTACCATTTTAATAGGCATTCTCAAGGGTTACTATGATTGGACAGAACAAGGTACCAAATGCTGCCTCAGAGACCCTCGATTGTCCCCTAAAGAGACTTTTAAGGACAAGTCAACTTCATCGTCACAATATTCCATCTGCAGCCCCATCTCTCAAATATACAAACTCATTTTCTTAGAAGACCATGGATACATAGCAGGGTCTCATAAAATTCAAATTAATTTAATTGCATAACTCACTGCATACATATTTTAAAAGAATACTGCATAAATGTTGAAAACATTTTCTATGCAGAAAACAGAATGATTCCCCTGTAACTCTGTACTTTTTACAAAAATGAGCCTCAGTATCATTTGTCAGTAAAACCCAAATTCAGCTTCAGGTGAAGAAATCTGGAAGTGTAGACCCAGTGAACCTCAACTCCAAAGGAAAAAGGATTTCTGCAAAAACTAGAGTCATTTTCCTCAGCAACACTGCTGGTTTGTGGCAGTACCCAAAGGCTCTGCCCCAAAAACATTCCTCAAAGCTGTGCATCTATTAACATCAAGATTCATCTCTACATGTAGCAAGATGTGAAATGAGAAAAACCGATGCCCAGATCCTTGGGGGATGGACTAAGGACCAGCCGGAAAGCAGCAGAAATGTATCCTGCATTTGCTGTAGTGGATAACTTTAAGCTAAATTTAGCCCTTATGATTAGTTCGTGCAAATGATAAAACTTTGATGTTTGCTATTAAAACTATCCTAAAAAAAAAAAAAAAGTTTGGGGCTTAATAATCCAGAGAAAAACAGCTAAAAGGCAAACAGATGTCTCCATTGGCAAACTGGTTAGACTGTTCTTCTGTATGGGGTTGTGTCATTTTTATAAACCCTGACAGCCCTGAGTTGGGGGGAGGGAGTGCCATTAAGTCTGTCACCTGCTATTGTTTCTGCTTTGACAATTTATTAAGCAATAAACAGCAAAGCGAAGCCAAGGACCATATAAATCCAGGACACGCACTGCATGAATCTCCAAAGAAAACACGACTCTCCTCATGGTTCCCCAAAACTGAAAAACTTTCTTCAACTAAAGGCATTTTTATTTCATAAGTTTTGGGGATTGTTTTCTAGATCCTGAGACATGACTTGTATACAGATACTAAAGGAACCTCAGGGAATCCCCTGGTGGTCCAGTTATTAGGACTCAGCTTTCACTGCCAAGGGCCTGGGTTCAATCCCTAGTCGGGGGAACTAATATCCCACAAGTCTCGCGGCTTGATCAAAAGTTATTGTTCGTTGCTAAGTCATATCAGACTCATTGCAGCAACCCACGACAGCAGCACGCCAGGCTTCCTTGTCCTTCACTGTATCCCAGAGTTTGCTCAAATTCACGTCCACCAAGTCAGTGAAACTATCTAATCATTTCCTCTGTCACCCCCTTCTCCTCCTGCCCTCAATCTTTCCCAGCATCAGGGTCTTTTCCAATGAGTCAGCTCTTCGCATCAGGTGGCCAAAGTATTGGTGCTTCAGCATCAGTCCTTCCAACGAATATTCAGGACTGATTTCCTTTTAGGATTGACTGGCGTGAACTCCCCACTGTCCAACGGACTCTCAAGAGTCTTCTCCAGTCAAAAGTAAATAAAGTGAAAATATAATAAAGGAACTGCAGCTTAGCCTACCCCTTGGTAGCAAAGCCTGGAGGAAAGTCAGCAAACACTGGGCTCTGAGCTGGGGAAATCAAAGCCCTCAGCCTGGTTTTGCAAAGGCAGACCCACCACTGTCAGCCCCCAGGTCAAGCACAAAGAATGAGGGGCCTTTTCTTTGTACTCAGCCTTCCCTTAAATAAATACGTTAAAAGGCACGGGTTTCCCCCACAGCTTTGCGGTAAAGAATCTACCTGCAATGCAGGAGATGTGGGTTTGATCCCTGGGTCAGGAAGATCCCCTGGAGGAAGAAATGGCAGCCCACTCCAGTATTCTTGCCTGGGAAATTCCATGGACAGAGGAACCTAGTGGGCTATATAGTCCATGAGGTTGCAAAAAAGTCAGACATGACCGAATGGCTGAGCACACACATGAGGTGTGATTACCAACCACCTCCCAGCACTTAATACACACCTCTTTCCTCAGACCTTAACAATACTGACTGTACGTGTGCGCGCACATGTGAGCAAATGTGCATTTGGGGGTCGGTTTTGTTATTCTGTGAGAAGACGACTATTTTTCCGGCAATGCACCTGTGACAGAATGCTGGTAGAATGGTCTAGCAATCAAATCACATCACTGCAGACAAGTTCGCCCCATCTGAAAATCTGTGCAGTGGATGTGCCTTGGCGGGGGTGGCGGTTAGTTCTTCCGTGTGCGCGTGTGCTCAGGTGCTTCAGTCGTGTCCGAATCTTTGTGACCCCGTGGACTGTAGCCCACCAGGCTCCTCTGCCCCTGGGATTCTCCAGGCAATACTGGAGTGGGTGGCCATACCCTCCTCTAGGGGATCTTTCCAACCCAGGAGTCAAACCCATGCCTCCTGCATCTCTTGCACAGGCAAATTCTTTACCACTGAGCCACCGGGGAAGCCCCAGTTAGCACCTCCAGCTGCGGCCAAATGCTGGGCTCCTAGCTTTCAAGAGGCAAAGAGAAGGGGAGATAGCAGACAACAGGAAATAACTCCAGTTGGCTTTTCACCAGGCTCTGGGGCCACAGAGGGCTAAATAAAGTACAGGTAGGGGAAATTCTCTGGCGGCCCAGTGGTTACAACCCAGCATTACCAGTGCTAAGGGCCTGGGTTCAATCCCTAGTCAGGGAACTAACGTTCCACAGTTGCTTGATGCAGCCCCCAAAATAAAGTAGAAATGAAGGGGCCTTTACTAACAGCTGGTTCTAGAGAAGCTCTGAGTTGAGGACACCATGACCCTTTTCTTAAAAAAAATAAAAGATTTTTTATTTTTTTAAGGTTTTTTTTTTTTTTTTTTTTTGATGTGGACCATTTTTTAAGTATTTATTGAATGTGTTACCATACTGCTTCCATTTCATGTTTTGGCTTTTTGGCTGCAAGGCCTAAGGGATCCCAGCTTCCCCAGCCAGGGATCAAAACCGCACCACCTGCATTGCAAGGCAAAGTCCTAGCCTCTGGACCACCAGGAAGATCCCCATCACGATCCCTAAAAGACTTGTTTGGACTTCCCTGGCGATCCACTGGTTAAGCCACCATGCTTCCATTGCAGGGGCATGGGTTCCATCCTTGGTCCTGGAAGATCCCACATGTCATGCAGTGCAGCCACAAAAGAAATAGAAAGAAAGGGGGGAAAGGGCTTATTTTATCTTTAGAGCAGCCTCATGGGTACTGAAGAGTCACCATATAAGGTACAAGCAAACCTATACTGAGCTAATATGAAAAATCCGCCAAAGTCCTAAGGTTCAGCCAGCTTTGCGATCACTCACCTTGCATTTGTCCTTAATTCCTTGGTTAATTCCTAATCTCAGCTCCTCTCCCCACCTCAAGAGGAGGAGAGGCAGTGTCTGTCACCAGAGTCCTCAAATACGGCCAACTGTTAAAGGTGATTTTTAAAAAAAATTGAAAAACCAGAGCGCCATCACCACGTTACCTGTGAGCCCACAAGGCCCGTCTGCAAAGCTCCCGGGGGGTGAACATACCTCTCAGTTTGTACATCTCCCCGTTGGCAGCGTACACGACCAGCATGTGGGGCGCTTCGTCGCTCAGGGACACGATGGCGCCAGAAAGAGACAGGGCCCCTCGAGGCTTCTGGTGCTTGCTCTGCTCATTCACAAAATACTGCAGGATGCCAGCCTCGAAATCCAGCACGAAGTACCTGGGAGGAGAGATCACAGGGCGTCGGTTTTCCCTCTGAGCAAAGAGGAGGAGGAACAGAATCCTTCTGTTGACATCAAGGGTCCCAATCCAGGATGCTGAGAGCCAGAAGTCCCTGCAAGACACCCACACAAGCCACGAACGGAGATTGTCGTGGCTCCTGAACAAAGGCCAGGCCCATTTGGGATATGGTGCGATGCCCACAGATACACATAAGCCTCAGGATGGCAGAGAAGAGCAAGGCGCTGGGACACAGAATCTGGTAACAGGTTCGACGTGACTTCACGGGAACACCTGAAATTCACACCCCGGAAGTAGCAAGCTGGGCTGGACTCCGGGGCAGCCTGGAAGCTGTATGGGGCCTGAGCCCCGGTGCTGGTCCAGCCAGAAACCAGAGGTGCTCACAGAGCTCTCTAACCTCCAGCGGGTCCTTCCACGGAACACTTTTCACACAACAGGGCGAGAATTCCCTTCGCTCTGGGAGGCCGCAATGCCGCTGGAGTCTATATCCAGGGGAAAAACAGGGGAACTGATAGTTGTCTGAATGGCTCAAACAAATCTTAGGAGCTGAGTACCTGGCCTATTGACAGTCACAATCTATCAGTAGAAAGTAGTCCAGACAACTTCTCCTTCTCCACAAGCTGTCTTCATCAGAGACCCGTATTCCCCTTGGAGCCCAGAGGCTCAGCACAGCCCCTCCCAGCTTTCCCTGCCTCCCACTGTCTGCTCCACCCAGGCTGGCTCCCCCAGCTGCCTCCCACCACAGGGCTATTGCTCATGCTGTTTCCCCAACTGGAGCAGTTATTCAAAACAACACTGAAACTCTGTGCAACTGGGTTTCACATCAGCATTCAACTGCACCATCAGTGGGTTTGTCTCATTAGAGAAAAGTCCAGACGCTAGCTGACCTGCAGGCACACCCAAGCCACAGAACCAGTCTCAAAACAAATCACAGTGCAATTAAGGAGGGGAAAAAGTCAGTCCTTCATCAGTTTGAAAATATTTGCCATCCCTGTGTCTAGAACATGGTTCCTTCCCCTATTTATACTGCACAGTAACTTCAGGAACAACTCAAGTGCAACCAACTTGAGAAAGCTTCTCCTGACCAGGTCAAATCCTCCCACAAGTTCTCACCCAGAACTTGCCCCTCATGGCCTTGGCCCCCGTGAAAATCTACATTTACAGGATTATCCAATTCAATGTCTGGTTTCAGCCCCCTCCCCTGACTCTACCCTACCCAGAGACAGACAGTGCCTGACACCTCACTGATACTCAGTATTTATTCAGTGAATGAATGAAGGGGAAAACTACCAGATTCCACAGTTTTCAATCCAAGCACCCAAGCAGCTGGGTCACCACTGTGAACTCGCACAGGCACTAGAAAATATGTCCCATATTTGAGGGTTACACAGTGATGCTCACAAGTCAGATACCAAGCATGCAGACAATTCAGCCAGTCTGGAATCTGCAGGCACACACAGTCCATCAGCATGTAACTGTGGTTCTTGACACAGAAATGTACTGTTCTTCTATATTAATTGGTGGTAGTTTAGTCACTAAGTCATGTCCGACTCTTGCAACCCCATGGACTGTAGCCCACCAGGCTCCTCTGTCCATGGGATTTTCCAGGCAAGAATACTGGAGTGGATTGCCATTTCCTTCTCCAGGGGATTTTCCCGACCCAGGAATTGAACCCGGGTCTCCTGCATTGCAAGCAAATTCTTTACCGACTGAGCTATGAGGGAAGCCCCTATGTTGATTACTTTTTCAAATGGCTACTGAGTTGTTAGGACATAAATGTAGGTGAAGCTGTTTGCAGATGATTGCTTTAGTAAATGAAACCACAGGGCATTTTCTTAATCTTCCAAGCACCACAAACCAAAAGTTTACAAACTTCCACCCTGATTCTCACAGTATCCAACAGACAGCCATCATTATCCCTCATTTTTCAGGTGCTGGGACTCAAAGAAACTCCAAAATCCAAGTCCTGCTTGTCTGTGTTCACATCCACACCTGGTTCAGTTCAGCTCACAAACTCTCATTTGAGTCTCCCACAAGTCCTCCTTTACCACCTGCTTCGGGTCACCTCTCCTTATCCACTGAGGTGCTTCATTCTCCAAACCTTCCTGCTCCAAGAGAGCGAACCCAGGCTGAAAGTCCCCCTGCCTGCCTGCTGAGGGGCCAATGCATCCCCACCCCCACAGAGCATGCGTACCTGACAACCCAGGTCTCAACCCTCCAAAACTCCAATTCCTCTAAGAAGTCTTCCACTTTTAATTATTTGTAACATTCCAAATATCCTGGCCAAGACTATCTTTTTTACCTCTCTCCTCCCCCCAATCTCTTTTGGGTCACAATAGTAAGGCTATACTTCTGGCCTCCATCACCATCGTGGATGAATCAAGATACAAAGATGCCTTCGTGGGCCCAGCAGCCACATCAACCTCACCTGGGAGCTTGTTTGAAATGTAAATCCTTGGGCCCCATCCAAGCCAGACTGGATCAGAAACACTGGGGAAGGGGTCAAGGAGGCTTCCAGGTGACTCTGATGCAGCTCGAGTTTGAGAAGCACTGGCCTAAACTAACAGCTCATCACCAAATCCCTGCCCACTTCTTCCAAGAGACATGAGATGAGAGGACAGAATGTATCTCCCAGTTTTCTTTGTCAGGATGTGTGGCCACGTGAGCTGTGGCAACAGAATGTGAGCGGAAGTAACGCAGGACAGGAACACAACAGACAGACAGACACTCACACAGGTTGGAGTGGAGACATCCTGTGGGGCCACTGGGGATCCACAATGAGTGTGGCAAAGACCCCCAGAGAGAGTAGCCTGGGCCCCTGAATCACCACCTGGAGGAGAGCCACCTGCTAAAAAACACCCTTATCGTTTCTACAAGGATGAGAAAGAGGCTTCTGCTTATCTTATGCTTCAGAGCTGTGATGGCAGTCAGCCTGACAAATTCACCAAAAATCTTTCCAAAATGTCTATTTTCATGTCCTTCTACTCCTCTTCCTGTGATGTTGAAGCAAAGTTACATAGCTCAAAATAACCTGGAGTTAAATCTCCCCTGTGGGTCCTCTCCACCATTCTGTGCAAAACAAAGCTCTCACCCTAAGAAAAAAAAAGTGGACATTAAGGTTGATTATGCCCAGCTCCCAGGCAGTCCAGCCTCTGGCTGGTCTCCAAAATTGCTTGCCCCAGCCGTTTAAGAGATAACTACTCCGAACAATTATGGAGAAGAACAGGCCCCCTTAAGACAGTAGATTTCCACATACATGCCTATATATACTTACTCTTTTCTTGTGTTAGTGGAGCAACTCACTAATCTGACTGCTGCCCCTTCTCGCCTCATTAAAGGTGGTCTTTTCCTGCAAGGTGCTGGTCTTGTTCTTTTTCCGAACCCCACCTTCTCTAACTCCCTTACCCTGCAGATGTGAAAACCAAATTCTATCCATGAGAGATGAGTTGCGGTGATTTTTGAGCCACCAGGGGTCACGTTATTCAAATGCTGACCCTGCCTTCTCTTTAGGAGTCAGAGGTTTCAACGTGACCTGTATTTCCTGTCACAGTGACTGCAGATATGCAGACACAGCTCCCGGCAGGTCAGAGCGTTGAGAGCAATCATCTATACAAGTGTAGGGAAGGAACCTCATCTCCGACTACAGCTTTCTGTGTCTCCACCCCCCTGCATCCCCCCAAACCACCCTGGCAGAAGCGCAGTGTTTCCCATCTGTAAACACGCCCCCTTTACACAGAGGAAAGCAGAAAAGGTAGCGTATAATTTCAACAGGCTTCAAGGAAAAGGCATAAGCCAAGTTGCCCTCCACACCCTGACCCTCCCCATCCACCAGGTACCCTTGCTGGAAGGGAGAAAGGCTCAACACCTCTCCCTTTCTGCTCCGTCCGCTCATCACCCAGGCCACGTCAGCCTTTCCGCCTCCCAGAAGCAGCTTCACAAATTCATCTCACTCACACCAACCATATATTTGGCAAAGGACATTACTAAGAAACTGGTACCAAAAAATGAATTGAATTCTGGTTTTGTTTTTTTCTTCCTCAATCAGGATGACAGAATAACCCAATAAGCACACATTATGCAGGCTATGGGAACACATGAATGATTTTTCACATTACCTATTTCAAAATGACATCTTAATTCTAACCCTCTGCCTCAGGCAAACACACACACACACACATACACACTTCCCCTGCTTCCTAAAATAGTTTCCGTGAAAATACAGGTTTAGATCAGGTGCACTAAAGAAGGTTATCAATAATTTATTTTTTTTCTAAAGGCAGTTAAAAATTTGATCCTATTTGGAAGGAAATGATGGGAGAATATCGGATTAAAAATTGCAACAAACAAAAAGTGTTCTTCCAGGACAGCCTTCGAAAGTTGAGTTAGCAGCTGTCCAGTGTAGGCAGGAGCTGCCCACCTAGCATTAAGAAACACATGGCCTGGGGGTCACATCCCCTGGGAGGAAGGAAATTACATGTGGTTTCCCCGCAGGGTCAGGGCTCCGTCAGGCACTGTTGGCATCAGAAGCTCACAGCTTTCATCCTAAATTGAAAAGTTAACTGCATTTCAGGACAAGGCTTCACCAAATCAAGTGCAAACGCCAGATAAACTCCTGAAACTTTCTTCAAGGCCTTTCCTTCTGGAGAAACGAGTAAGAGGAACCTAATTCCTAGAGTGGGTTCTATTTAATTAGCATCTCGAGCTTCAGTCTGCATCTTGACTGATGAGCAGGTGAGTCTAACTGTATATGAAAGGAACATAGTTTAGGGGCTATGTTAACCAACCAGGGAGGGTGCTAGGGAGAAAGGAGAGGAAAAAAAAAGGAGACATCAAACCAACCTAGGAGACAAGCCATCAGTCCTGATCAGGCCAGCCTCGGAGTGGCAACCTCGCTCTGTTCCAAAGCTGGGACCCGTGGGGAGTGGCAGGCCCACTTCGAAAGGGCTGAGAACAAGCCACTGCTTCGGAAACAACACGTGAGCGCGTGCTTGCACATAGACACACCTGCGTGCACACACACGCACATTCATCCGTACGCACACAGTCACGCTCACTCGCGCATGCGTACATACAAAGCAGCGGCCCTTAGGCATAACTGCTTTCCAGTCCTTGCATCAAGGAGAGTCATCTGTCAACACCTGTAGCCTTTCATTCCCACCCCCACCTGCCTGACAGTTTCATGAAGGTTCAACTTCAGGATCTAAAAGCTGAAAATCTGACATTTTTACTTTGGGAGGGGGTAGGCGAGCTAATCGCCATCAGCATCCAGTTAGCCGAAAAATAAAGGGAAAGGGTGGGGGGGAGATGGGGAACAGGGCGGGGGAAGCATTATTAATGCCAAGAGGCAGAAATCACAAGCAAACTACAAGAGAATTACAAAGAGGAAAAATTGCAATGAAAAAACTCTTTTGAAGAGGAACTTCGCCAGACAGGCTGCTACTCACAAAAAGCTAAACCATTTCATCTACACTTAAAAGTGAAAATTAAAACAAGAGGAAAGGGCTTGAGAAGGGAGGCGACTGCCCAGCCCTTGACGCCTGAGCAGACACCTTTAACACCCAGGTTACTATTTCTAGAAGGGCGTCAGGACCCCTCCCACTCCGTGCGGGCTCCACCCTTCCCGCCACGCCGGCACGAGGCCTCGCCCACCCGGGCCCACGACCCCGCTAGGCGCTGTTGTCCCGCCTGCTGGGACCCGCCTCACCTTCCCAGGCCCTCGGTTTTGTTTCTACCTCCACCCCCCACACTAATTATTTATCAAGAGAAGCTAGTCTCCAGCCCAAATATTCACACATCGTGGTTCAGGAACACAGCTCAGTGACAAACTTCCATGGACCTCACCCAGACAAATTCTTTATATTCCAAAATCACTCTGTACTCTGAAAGACACCTCCTCGAAATCTTTCACAGAATCATAATTTCTGTAGAAATCTGCATACTCCAGGCCCTCTGTCTCCTGAGAAGCTCCTGCTCGGACTGCTGGGGCCCACCTGTGCCTGTTCTGACCAGGCAACAGTGACCTTGTTCTTCAGCAAAAGACCCTTCTCTGGGTTGGGTGACTGACTACTTGACTCTTCTACAGATGAAAATTTCAAGGGTGGACAGGTAAACAGCACGCTCCAGATCTTATAGAGATGAAATTATGGCATAGATTTTAATCAGGCCATGTAGCCGGTAAGGCCCATGGCTCAAAACCATTACAATAGTGTGTTTTCTCTATCTGCAGTATTTGCAGTGAAAATACCATTTTCGCTGCAAAGGTGCAAAAACACAGGGTCGAAAGTGACAGAAATAGAAGAAAAAAAATAAAACACAATCAGATTAGGAGACTTTTAGAATCCTCCTTTTGCCCCGAGTTGGACAGATATGTAGAAAATGAATGGGAGCATATAGATTCAAAACAATATATTCCAAATTTTATTTTAAATGTTACAAATAATTACATACCCAAATGAAAAATATATACAAACGTTTTAATATAAACTTCTTTTTAAATGGGCATGGAACATTTTGCAAAATGTTGGCTAAAAACAGCATCAAAAAGTAAAAATTTTATACGGCCAATCTTTAGACCTGACAATAACATCTGACATGTTAAAGACTTAAAAAAACTAGTAGTTTTAATGATACATTTTATATATATATAATTATATCATATAACTTAATATATTCAGGGGCTTCCCTGGTGGCTCAGAGGTTAAAGCGTCTGCCTCCAATGCGGGAGACCCAGGTTCGATCCCTGGGTTGGGAAGATCCCCTGGAGAAGGAAATGGTAACCCACTCCAGTATTCTTGCCTGGAGAATCCCATGGACGGAGGAGCCTGGTAGGCTATAGTCCATGGGGTCGCAAAGAGTCGGACACGACTGAGCGACTTCACTTTCACTAATATATTCATATTTTTTAAAATATGGGTATTTTTAAACTGTTAGCATGGGGAAGGCACCAAAACTGGAGAGGCAAAACCATAAAGAAAAGTATTTACACATATTTCTAAATTTTAAACAATCCCCAGTTAAAAACAAGCCATAAATAAAACAAAAGACAACCAATAAGCAGAGTTTTAAAAAAGAACGTTCCTGCCGTTTGGGTCAGCTATTCCCTGCTTCTGAATCAGCAGGGAAGCTAGTTTAAAATGTGGATTCCTAATTCCCATCCCATAGAGAATCGGAATCTTTGTGGCTGAGATCAGGAAATCAGGAATATGAATTTCAAAATTTCCCTAGTGTGTGTTAGTCTCTCAGTCCTGTCCAGCTCTTTGGGATTCCATGGACTATAGCCCTCCAGGCAAGCATGCTAGAGTGGGTAGCCATTCCCTTCTCCAGGGGATCTTCCCCACCCAGGGGATCAAACCCAAGTCTCCTGCATTGCAGGTGAATTCTTTACCATCTTAGCCACAAAGGAAGTGCTAAATAAGTAGGAAAAAACCAGTGCAAAATCAAGTCAGGATAAAAACCTTAAGCGTGTTATTCACACCCTCTTTTTCCCCCCTAGTCTTTCAAGTTTTTCCTCCTAATCATTCATTCAGCAAACATCTGAGCACCATGGGCCCATCCAACAAAGCGGAATGTATTGTTTAAATATGAGCTGACCTTATTTTACCTGTGTGTGAAAGAGCCGAAGCCCTGCTCCTAAATCACAATACCTTAGGCAGTAGGTATCTTGGCTCTGTCACTTTGGGAGTATTTTTAAGAAAGATTTAAGGGAAAATGACGTCACCGGGAATGGAGTTTCTGCATAACCGGGTCATCAGTTAGCATCATGTAGGTTCACCTGGGCACAGCGGCCCCAGAGACCAGAAAGGCTGCTGCCTCGTGAACCACCTCACCTGACAAAGCAGAAGCGTTAAGTCAAAGTGAACTTTTAACACAAGATTGGATGCACTGCACCTGGATTTCATGTATGATGAGATTCCATCTACCTCTGAAGACAGGTCATTACATACCCGGAGCAAGAACTGAGACCTTTCTAACAAGAGTTAATACAGGCACCTTCTGAACTCCTATTCACTCAAGTTTCCAAGGCCATTGGCTAAGAACTTCAACTACTACTGCTAAACTGTAAAATGTCAAGCCCCATCTTGATGCTCACAGTTCATTTTCATTCTTGCCATCGTCAACACAAGGAACTTACCCAGGAATCCTTGAGATGGGTGGAGTGCTGAATCAAGTCTCTGATTTACAGTAAAGCCTTGAACATCAAATTACACAGTGTGTGGGCAGCCTCGTGCCCAACAGGACGAAGAGAGATGGAAAGCTGGCCTGTGGAGACCAGCGAAGCAGTTAGGATCAGAAGCAGGCCCCTAGGCTCAGGATTTTTGCCCCTAAATATTCAAAGGAATACGCCTGGAAAAGGCAAGGCACCCCACTCCAGAATTCTTGCCTGGGAAATCCCATGGGCAGAGGAACCTGGCGGGCTACAGTCCATGGGGTCACATGAATCAGACACAACTTAGCGACTAACCAACACAAATCTAGTGAAATCACACTCTAAACTCCACTGTCCCTGGATCAAAGCATCCTTTACTTTTCCCTACAGGCTACATGGCCTAGAGGAAAGAGGTGTGATCTGGCAGGAAGACGCCTGGTTCGACCTGTGGTTTTCAAACATTTGCTACATCGGAATCACGTGCAAGTTTGTTAAAAACACAAGTTCCTGGGCCCCTCCCACAGATTCGGGAGGTCTGGGTGGGGCCAGAGAATTCCAGCAAGTTCCCAGGTGATGTTGATGCTGCAGGCAGGACCACGCTTTGAGAGTTACTGGTCCTCACTCTGTGACCTCGGCCACGGCACTCATCCACTCAGAGCCCCGATTCCTGCGTCTGCAAGGCAGAAAGCTGGCTCATTCTCTTCTGAACTGTTGTTCCACCATCACTGTGCCTCAAGGTATAAAACAAGAACTTCCAAACAAGAAATGTCCACATCACATTTCCAAATGCAGACAGTGAATCGGATCCCATGCGCATATTACACCGTATCAGCAGTTTAGTTAATTGGCAACACAGCCAGCAAGACAGAACTTAAAACAAGAGTCAGTGTTTGCTCTTTTCTTGGAGGTGCTGTGGCAATATGATTTGGCAAGGTTCTCACGTGTGGTCAGCTAGACCACATTCTGTGATATGGATAAAGCACTGTGGATACATTTACTCATTCTATGGTTACAGAAAAGAGAATTTACATAAGCCCAGCTAAATTGTAAAGAATTTGGCTTTGGTTCCAAAACCAAGTCTTATTTCCAAGAATTCACTCATTTCTTTAAAAAAGAAAAATATATATATACACATACATTTTTTTTAATGAGTACCAAACTTGCTAGGCACTGTATGCTAAATGCTAAAAATAAATAGGAGGGGACTTCCCCAGTGGTCCAGTGATTAAGAATCTGCCTGCCAATGTGGGGGACACAGGTTCGACCCCTGGTCCCAGAAGATTTCACATGCTGCGGGGCAACTAAGCCCCCGTGTGCCCCAACTACTGAAGCCCACACTCCTAGAAACCACGCTCTGCAACAAGGGAAGCCACCACAAGGAGAGGCCCACGGGCAGCAATGAAGATCCAGTGCAGCCAGAAATAAAGCAAATAAAATGAAATTTTAAAAAAAATTTTAATACATAGGAGGTGGGGGACTAGGTCTCTGATTTGATGGAGGTATGGAAAATGTGCCAACAAACAATAAGGTATTTACAAAAATGAACACATAACTTTAGCTGTGCTGAGAGTCTCGTGTTAGGAAGACAGTAGAATGTGACCTAGCTAGAGCGTTCCCAACACAAAATGCCCATGAACTGGTGAATGGATAAACAAACTGTGATATATCCACACAATGGAATACTATCTAGCAATAAAAAGAACATTGATAACGTGCTACATGGGTGAACCTCAGAAATAATACGCTAAGTGAAAGAAACCAGATGCAAAAAGATGACATGTTGTATGATTTCATGTATATGAAGTTTCCAGAGAAGGGAAATTTATAGAAACAAAAGCAGATGAAGAACTTCTCTGGCGGTCCACTGTTTAGGGCTCCATGCTTCCACTGCAGGAGGCATGGGTTCTATCCCTGGCTGGGAAACTAAGACCCCACATGCTAAAAATAAACCAAGACACAAACAAGCAGACCAGTGACTGTTTCGAGCCGAGGATGAGAACAGTATTAACTATATGCTGGCTATAGGCAATTATTTTGGTGATAGGAATGTTCTGAAACTGGATTTTGATGATAGTTGCACACTATAAATTAGCTAAATATTACTGAATTGTATGCTTGCAATGGGTAAATTTTCCAGTGTTCAAATTACACTTTAATAAAAGTGTTTTTAAAAACTTCAGCAATCCTGGCAATATCCTAGACCAGGGTAGAGGTGTCAGAATTACTGCCAGGGTACAATTGACAAGACCTGATAATGGACTGGGAATTTCATTTGGGGGCTGTTACACTTCAGAAGGAGGTGCTGATTGGCAATTGGATGCATGGATCTGGAGTCGAGATAGGATCTGAGCCAGGGATTAAAGATGAATAATCGATAAGTAGCAATGAATAGCCAAGAGAGCTGGAGACACAACTGAGACTGCGCGGAAAGAGAAGACAGGGAGGAGAAGGCCCAGCATCAAGACATGAGGAACTCTTATCATTAAACAGGAAGAGAGATGAAGAGAGCAAGACGGAGGGACAGAAGGAAAACCAGAGCCCCAGAAAGAGAACAGTCACGGAGGCAGGAGTGATCAGCTGTGTCAAGTGCTAACAAGACGTCAGTAAGATAAGAACTGAGACATGTCTTCTCTGTGACCATACACGGATCTATTTGTATATTTCAAGATTCAAGGATTTCCATGACCCTGACTTTACCATAAAGCAAATCAGTTCATGTTGGTATGCAAGCCCAAGACAGACAGGGAGAGAACTTCTCTTTTCCTCCAAACATGTATTGTCTAAGTCCACCAGCTGCTTCCCGATACTCATGTTCCGTTTTTACTGGGATCAGTGGAAAGACAGATCTCTGGGTTGAAACCAAGGGTTACAACCTCAGCTCTGGCTCACTTAGCTTGTGGTCTGAAACTAGATGTAGTGGGGATAGCTGACTATCTGTCCTACCTATAAAATAACCATTTTCTCTCTCAAATCAAGAGAACTCCAGTTGTTATCAATGCCAGAATACATTTCCCAATCTTCCTTTAAGCTAGATGTGGCCATCTGACTAAGTTCTAGCTCATGAAGAACACTGATGGATTGGACTCCTTCCCCTCCTCTACTTGCTTTCTTGGAAGGTAGACATAGTGGCTGGAATTCCAATACTCTTTTTGAACTTTGAGGACATGGCCACTCCCTAGGGATGGTGAAGGAGAAAGTTAAAAGGAGCATGAGCCTCTGAAATCTGTGGAACCCCCACACCAACCCTGAAATAATTAAGAAAAAAAAATCATGTATGTACAATGGAATATTATTCAGCCATAAAAAAGAATAAAATAATGCCATTTGCAGCAACATGATCACACTAAGAGCAGTAAATCAGACTCAGAAAGGCAAATCACATGGTTTCACTTCTACTGTGGGATCTCAAAAAAGATACAAATGAACTTATTTACAAAACAGAAACAGAACTACAGACATAGAAAATTTAACGTTTAGTTCAATTCAGTTGCTCAGTCGTGTCCGACTCTTTACGACCCCATGAATTGCAGCACACCAGGCCTCCCTGTCCATCACCAACTCCCGGAGTTTACTCAGACCCATGTCTATCAAGTCGGTGATGCCATCCAGCCATCTCATCTTCTGTCGTCCCCTTCTCCTCCTGCCCCCAATCCCTCCCAGCATCAGGGTCTTTTCCAATGAGTCAGCTCTTCGCATCAGGTGGCCAAAGTATTGGAGTTTCAGCTTCAGCATCAGTCCTTCCAATGAACACCCAGGACCCATCTCCTTTAGAATGGACTGGTTGGATCTCCTTGCAGTCCATGGGACTCTCAAGAGTCTTCTGCAACACCACAGTTCAAAAGCATCAATTCTTTGGTGCTCAGCTTTCTTCACAGTCCAACTCTCACATCCATACATGACCACTGGAAAAACCATAACCTTGACTAGACGGACCTTTGTTGGCAAAGTAACGTCTCTGCTTTTTAATATGCTATCTAGGTTGGTCATAACTTTTCTTCCAAGGAGTGGAAGGAAATTTTAATTTAACAGAGGGAAAAGGTGGAGGGGGAAGGATAAGTTAGGAATTTGGGATTAACAGATACACACTACTATATATAAAATATAATCGACACGGACCTACTGTATAAGAGCTGTATAACAGGGAACTATATTCAATATTTTGCAATAATTCATATGGGAAAAGAATCTGAAAAAGAACAGATAGATATAGATGTATGTATAACTTAATCACTGTGCTGTACATGTGAAACTAACACAACATTGTAAATCAACTACACTTCAATACAATGATAAATAAAGACTAAACAAGAAGGATCTCAAGGTTAACAAAAACAAAAACACCCGCCTACCCTCTCTGAGGTAGGTATGATTACTACCCCTTACTAACCACAAGGAAACAGAGAGGGTCTCTCGCAACCAGAGTCACACAGCCCATCAGCAGAGATGATGTGAGCCCAGGCAGTATTCCCCCAACGCCTGCACCACCCTGCCTGTCTCAGAAAGCTACTAGCACACTACACCCCCCACCTCAGGACAGGGTGCCTCAGCCTTCCAGAACCTTCTAAGCAGAGGTGTAGGGTGGGAGGGACACGCTGCTCAGGAAATATTGACTACTGAGACTTCACATCAAAGGTGGGATGTCCGGCTTCCCTGGTGGTCCACTGGTTATGAGTCTACCTTGTAATGCAGAGGACATGGGTTTGATTCCTGGTCCGGGAACATCCCTACATGCCGTGGAGCAACTGAGCCCATGAGCTACAATTACTGGAGCCTGAGCACCTACAGTCCATGCTCCACAACCAGAGAAGCCTGAGCCACTGGACAGTAGCCCCCTCTTGCCGCAACTAGAGAAAGCCCACGCACAGCCACAAGGACCCAGTGTGGTCAAAAATGGGATGTCTGCTCAAGCCAGGGAATCCAGCTGCCTGGGGTCAAGTTCTCCTCATGGGATTCTGCAGGCAGCCAACACCTAGGAGACGGGAAGGAGAGAAGATCAAAGTGGTAAAATCTAAATGGCACGGTCCAAAGAATTCTCACCAGGCTGATGGGTTTCACCCCGGAGAAATCACGCCTCCTGCTTCTTCCAGCCGCCGTGGGCAGCCAGCCCACCTGCTCTCTCCCTGGGTCCTCCACACTTGCTGTGATCCTGCTTACACCCAGCTTTAGTTTATGGCTTGCTTACCTTCCCCAGCATGAGCCCAAGGCTACCAGCCCCAGAGGAAACCGAATACTCAGCAGGAGCATCGTAGTCACCTGCGGATCTCAGGGCTGGGGAGGAAGCACAGGACCAGCCTGGCAACCAGTCCCAGGCACTCATGTAATAAGCTCAGGTGACAGACGGGCAGATCAGATCCGGCTGCCGCCAAGGGCCCTGGAGAAACACACACATTCCCAAAGGGAAATCACGTGCTGGCTGGCTCTACCTGGCATGTCGTTAAACTAACGTGAAAGGGTCCAACATACCCAAACAAGATTAAAGTCTCAACTGCTTCTCCAACACAGGCTCCAAGGCCTCCCAGCAACATGAGCATAACATCAAGGCCAAAATAAAGCCCGAGGCCACCGGGTCCTCCTGGGAGTCATGAGCACAGTATGCTCTCTGTGGACACAGTCCCAAGCGGGGGACACAGAGGTGCAAGTATCCACACATGCCCACTCTCCACACACGCTCTCTCAGGGAGTCTGAGTCAGTATCATTTCCCACCTGGTCTGATCTTGTCAAGATCTGCACCTGGGGAAGCCCCCAGTGTTCTGCCATGGAGCTCAAGGAAACACGGAACTGCCCCGATTTTCTGGGGAAGAGGCATGTCGGTGCCAACAGCCAGTCAACATGCACACTCAGTCGTGTCCGACTCTTTTTGACCCCAGGGACTATAACCCGCCCAACTCCTCTGTCCATGGGATTCTCCAGGCAAGAATACTGTGAGTGGGTTGCTGTTTCCTTCTCCAGGGGATCTTCCCAACCCAGGAATCAAACCCACGTCTCCTGCATTGCAGGCAGTTTTTTTTACTCACTGAGCCATCAGGGTGAGTGGACAGAATTCCCAGTTTGAAGTTTTTCTCAAAAGAATTTTTCTAGAGGCCACTACCAACATGTCAACATTGGCCGAAAAACAAACATACATGCAACAAAGGAACCATGTTAGAAAAGTATTTATCTCACAGGACTTTTCTGAGAATTAAATAAGTTATTTTCTGTAAAATGCTGAGAACAGTGTCTGACGCATAGCTAGCAACATATATATTAAATACATATAGAAATTACATATACATACAATTATTTCTCAAATAATATATTAAGGCAATACTTAGCAATTACCTTAAAAAACTGTGGTCTTATTTTTTTCATTTTACAATTAAGGAAAGAACTTTTATTGTTTTTGTTGTCAGAAACAGCAGGTTACGGAATTTAGTCTACTCTGTTCTATTTGCTAACAGCTCTGTGACATAGATATTATTTCTATTCTACCAAAAAAGAAGCATTCCCAGCTGGCACAGTGGTAAAGAACCTGCCTGCCAATACAGGAGACACCAGAGATGCAGGTTCGATCCCTGGGAAGGGAAGATCCCCTGGAGAAAGAAATGGCAACCCGCTCCAGTATTCTTGCCTGGAGAATCCTATGGACAGAGGAGCCTGGCGGGCTACAGTCCATGGGGTCGCAGAGAGTCAGACGTGACTGAGTGCACATGCCATGCAGAAAGGAATTCTAGTCTCATTTGTTCGGGGGCACATGTCTGTGATCTCATACTGGATACACACAAGTGTATACACTGGATACACACAAGTCACGTGACGACAGCAAACCCATCCATGTCAGAGCACACGGCATCCCATAAAGAGTACCCCATTCCACAGCCTCCGGGCCGCTCACCTCAATAGTGAGATTAAGGCCTAACGAGAGGGGAGCATGGAGACTAGTAAACATCAACCGAATCCCAAACATCAACGATATTTTCTGAATCTACTTTGCAATCACCACTACACCATCTCCAAGACAAACATTGCAGCCTTCTTAGCAAGACAGCCTAGGCTTCCTTGCCAAGAAACTGTCACTTGATTCACTGTTCTGATCCCTCCCATCCCCCAAAGAGGGGAAAACAAGAGAGAGGGATGATAAGCTGTGTATTCTCCACCTTCTGGTCCAGCCTGAATTTTGACCCCCAGTGGCCACTGTTCAACCTTATTAATCTCCCCTCCTGTGGACACAGCATGAGTTTGGGGGTTGCCCTGCTAAGCTGTGTGAGATTTCACAAACGCACAGAAGACGGAAAGACCAAGGTCAGGCAGCATGCCAGCTCCTTCTCTTGGCCCGTCGATTACCTGCCACTTCAGTTTGCCCAGCAAGAGCAAACAAAACAGTCCACTTCACGAAAAGCCAATCTCTGTTCACTGCATTCTTCGAGCTTCTTATACCCTCCTCTGCTGCTGCTGCTGCTGCAAGTCGCTTCAGTCGTGTCCGACTCTGTGCAACCCCACAGACAGCAGCCCACCAGGCTCCCCGTCCCTGGGATTCTCCAGGCAAGAACACTGGAGTGGGTTGCCATTTCCTTCTCCAATGCATGAAAGTGAAAGGGAAGTCGCTCAGTCATGTCCAACTCTTAGCGACCCCATGGACTGCAGCCTACCAGACTCCTCCATCCACAGGATTTTCCAGGCAAGAGTCCTGGAGTGGGGTGCCATTGCCTTCTCCGTACCCTCCCTCAACCACCTCTTAAACTGTTTTTCATAAAAGATATATGACCCACCTACTCCTACCACTCCCAACCAGAATGAATCTCTTTCATCAACCTCCAACCCCCGCCCTGCAGCAGGCCGACTGAGCTGAAAAAGTGGGAAATCGTTTGGCTTCCTATTAACATTGTTACTATTATTATTACCATCCTCACCATCATCAGTTCCATGACTGTCTCTGACACCTCACCTGGAAACTCGGTCGGGGCCACATCACTTGATGGGAGAATTCCTCTGGGCTCAGCACAGAATCTCATATATTGAGCACTGTAATACATGTCCCCTGATGGGCCAGGGTGACGGTCAGTAAACAAAAAAATGTCCCTTCATTATCATTCACTGTCCTCATTTATCTATTTTCACCACCATCACAACCATAATATAAAACTCTCTCTAACATTAGCACCATTCTCCATCATCAAGGACATTTTTAGGTCTATGAATATGCCTAAGATGCCACACCAGTATGGGAAAATTAACATTACTGACTCTGCCTCTTACCCAGTGTACTTATCCCTGATTAAAGACCAGACAGTCAGCAGAATAATCAGTCCCCAATCATTCAAGACCTAGTTCATCTGGGGACCACCCTGAGCCCCCAGTCCCCAGACCATGAGCAGATCAGATTCGAGTTTCAGGGATAAGAGCGGCTGCACCTGATGATGATGATCGTGGTGTCATGGCTAACGGAGAACTCCCTCACGTTAAACCTGATTTTGAAGACCCGTCACCCATTGAAGACAGCTTGCCTGCCAAACCTACTTGTGTAGAAGATTTTATGTCGAGAGAATGCTCACAGCTCTGGGAAGCTAAACATTTCCCCAACTCTCTGGAGAAGCAGGGAAACTGCACAGCCTGCCTCTGAATTACTGATGTCATAATTTATTGAAAGGTCTCTACTAGGTCATAAGTCACACCCCATATGCAATGCCAGGTACCTACTCCAGGGTCTCTGCCTGTGGGGAGGGGGGGCAAGCAACATGGAACCAGTGGTCCCCGAGAATCTACTTTTCCAGGATCTTATAGCCCCAAACCTGACCAGCACCCAGCATCAACACACTTATCTGGTGACCTCATTTCATCATCTCCTAAAGTAGGGAGGTATTCTTCACTGTTTCACCAATATGAAACCTAAGGCTGCTCAATTTTCCCCTGATTTCCAGCTAGTTGATAGAGGGACCAGGACTAGGACCAACTATTTTTGGTCCACTGCTTATTTCATTCAATAAAGAGCTTTCCCCAACTCATGTTTACATTCATTGCCAGGCATTCTTCTAGATGCTGGGGACAGAGAAGTGAACAAGACCGATAATTCCTGCCTCACGGAGCTGACGTTTCAGTGGGAAGAGAGAATATAATATGGTGTGTCAGTAAGTGCTTTTAGAAAAAAAATACAGTGTCAGAAAGTGGAGAAAAGGCTGCCATTTGGAGCATTCTAACTTCCCCAAGTCAGGGAAGGTTTGTCTATATGGAGGGCTTGAGCCGAGACCAGGAGGAAAAGGGTGAGGTGTGTCAGCTGAAGGGAAAACTGTGTTCCAGGCAGTAAGTACAATATCGGAGGTGGGAGCAGGCTGGGCACGCTGCAAAAAAGCAGGAGAAACGCAGGTGTGACAGGAGCAGGCGAGCGAGGGAGCCAGAAGCCAGAGGGCCTTGCAGACTGTGCCAAGGACCTCAGATTTTACTCCCAGGAAGACAGGAGGCCTCCGGAGGGCACTCACACTAGAGGGTCACTCCGGAACAATGCTTAAACGGGTGGCTGGAGAAGCTGGGAGGTCCATTAGGAGCTAACTGCCAAAGTCCATGCAGAGATGCACCTCAATGGACCACATGTAACATGTACACATAAGCCACGTAGAATTTTCCAGCACAACTAAACAAACAACTCTGTTCTCCTCCACCTGCATCCTGATAGCTTGTTCATCTATTAGCTGCCTCCGAGACAGGGTGTCCAGCCTGGGATGAGGGCACCAGGCGTTTCCACCGTGTCAGTGGCCTGCTTGTACCGGCCACAGTTCACGGTGAGGACGCGGTTAAGAAAGGACCGGCATTGACTCTGGTTTCTATTATTTTAAGATGTTTGCTTGATGCTCCACAGTCTGTGATTCTCTGGATTGCGGCCCTCAGTTCCCTGATTCGATACTCTGTTCCCATAGGCCAGGATGTAGTTTAAGTACCAGAAGATATTGATCTCCAGTAGGTGACATTGGCACTGGGGACAAAGAAACGGAAGAGAAGACGGGCAGCTCCCCTCGGGCACTGCACACAGCTTGGCTCCCACTTAACTCGTGATTTGTAACCAACAAGAAACCTTGGGATCACCTCTTCAACAGCACCAAGAGCCATCCAATAACACTGACTTTAGGTCACTGGAAAGAAGTCTCACCGTAGAATGAGGTCTCTTAAAATAATGTAACCTTGGGGCTTCCCTGGTGGTCCACTAGCTAAGACTCTGCACTCCCAATGCAGGGGGATAGGTTCAATCCCTGGTCAAGGAACTAGATCCCACATGCCTCACCAAAGATCCTGTGTGCTGCAGCTGAGACCCAGCACAGCCAAATAAATAAGTAAAAATAAATTAAAAAAAAAACCTAAACATACAGCTGTGTGGCTGTGAGCATAACTGACGCCATCTTGGGCCCAGGCAGCTCTTCCTGCCCCCCCCCCCCCCCCCCCCCGCTGACCCCACCCAGGACTGTCCTGGGTCGTTAGGGCCTTTGTAGGTAAGAGATATTGTTTAATAATCACTAGGACCAGGTGGCCTCCATGCCCTGTTAGTCCCCAAACAATGAGAAGAGACCTTGGTTGACATATTCCTGGCGCCCATGCAACCAGGTACCCTTCATAAACTCGAATTAGGAAGGCATGTCCTGTTTCTGAGCATCTACCCCACCCCCAGGTTATCTAAAGCCATCCTAATGTCCCCTCGGAGGTACAGAGTGCAGCTGGGAATGCTTCTAGATCACTGTCCGTGGGGTCTCCACCCCATCCTGTAAGTTCCCCGTAATAACCTGGTCCATGGGTTATACAGAGCGGCCTGCCTCGTTTTCCCACCTGAAGATACCTCTCAGTTCAGTGGGCTCTCTTCATACCCTTCACCCTCCAACAACAGCATCAGGACTCTTAGTGACGCTGGGCTTCCCTGCTAGCTCAGACGATAAGAATCTGCCTGCAATGCAGGAGACATGGGTTGGATCTGGGTCGGGAAGACCCCCTGGAGAAGGGAATGGCACCCCACTCCAGTGTTCTTGCCTAGAGAATTCCATGGACAGAGGAGCCTGGCGGGCTACAGTCCATGGGGCTGCCAAGAGTCGATACAGCTGAGTTGAGAATGCTTTCACTTCTTAATGATGTTAATTTTCCTTTCTATAGGCTGAGCTAAGGAACCCTCCTCCGAGGCTGGTGATGCAAGTAACCTGAGGCTCACATGGCCTCCTCCAGGGGCAGCACCTGGCCTCCGCTGGTCCCTCACGGCTTCACTTCCACACCCACTCTCTTTCATATCAAAGGGCTACATCCTCTTATCACCATGACATCCTGTTTCTAACCAGTGTTCCCCACCAAGGGAAATATGCTGGCATTCAGCCAGAACACCTCTCAATTTGGTTTCTGGTCTTGTGCTCTTTTGTGAGGCTGTTTTTGAGGCACCTGGAAATTAGTCCTGGGGAAAAGAACAAACATAATGGAAAATAAAAGATTCCATTAACTCGATGACTCTTGTGGCTGATGAAAGCTATGCCTGGTGCCGCTCAAGGTAAAAAAAAAAAAGGGAGCGGGGAGGGGGGACGGCTTACTAAATAGCCTCCTCTCAGCAAATTATTTCATTAGCAAAAAAACACAAATTGCATTCCTACAGTGAGCAACTGACTCAGCAGAGACTCTGGTGCCCAGCAGTTTCCGGTCAAACAGGCACTGTGATTCCATAGACCCTCACTGTCCACATCAGCTCTTGTTCCCCGGCCGTTCTCCACATCCCAAGTGAGACACAGGCGACTGTGCTGTCTATGAACCTCACATCCATCTCCCCGAACTGCCGCCACTCTGAGCGGCAGCCTTGAAACCAACCACATAACATCCATTAAAACAAGAAGAAAATCTGAGCAGTTAAAGGCACTGAAAAGCAAAGCCTGAGCAAAGCAAGTGATTGATGCCCTGGAGAGATGAGGACCACCAGTAGCATCCTCATCCTCTGGCCTTTCAACACAGGGACATGGGCTTCAGGCAGGGACAGGCAACTACAGAATTCAGGGGCCAGGACTCCAGAGATGCTCCCCAATCTGCTGTTTTCGGCAAACACAATGTGACCCAGATCAGAAGCAGTACTGTTGAAATATGGCTTGGTCTTCTACTGCAAAATGTCACTTCCTTCAACAGCAAGCCTAAGTCTCCCAAGACTTACCAATATTTATAGCATGCTTCAACTGCCTTCAACCTCAATTTAATCCACTTCATGAATTAAAGGGCCTCTCTTTCCTTTATCCCAATCATTCTGTAAGCCAGCAGGCTCTCATTTCAAACACAGACTGGAATAAAAAGTTCTCCTTAATCAAAGAACATTGTTTCAAGGTCTGCCACACTTGGGCTATTACTTTGATTTTTTTATCACAACGGCTCGGCCTTTCAGGACACCAAAGGAAGGTTCCTATAAAATGCAACATGGAGCCCGGCCAGTACCCCACGGCCCCTGCCCTAGAGCCGTACGGACATGCACAGCTGACCTCAGGGCCGATGGCAGAGGCCCTAGAAAAGCAATGGCAAACTTCTTCTGGAAAGGTCCCAAAAGTCACTATTTTAAGCTCAGTGGGCCACAGTCTCTGCCTTGACTACTCAGTTCTGCTGAGTACCTGTAGACGAGTGTACTGGTGCAGCCACTTAGGAGAACAGTATTGAAAGTCCTTCAAAACCAAAAACAGAGTTACCATACGATCCAGCAGTCCCACGCCTGGGCAGGTATCCGGAGAAAATCATACGGACACCCAAATGTTCGCTGCAGCACTGTTGACAACAGCCGAGACAGGAAGCAACCTAAATGTCCATCGGCAGAGGGATGGATAAAGAAAACGTGGTACATATTTATATAAAATGGAATATTACTCAGCCATAAAAAAGAATGAAATACTGCCATTTGCAGCAACATGGATGGAATAGAAATGATCGTACTGAGTGAATTAAATTAGAAAATACAAATATCATAGTATCACTTATAGGCGGAATGTACAACTGATTCAAATGAACTAATTTACAGAACAGAAACAGACCCACAGACATGGAAACCAGACTTGTGGTCACCAAGAGGGAGGGGAAGCAGGGGACGGTTGGATTGGGAACGTGGGATTCGCAGACGCAAAGCAGTATGTACAGGATGGACAAACAGCAAGGCCCTACTGCATAGCACAGGAACTATATTCAATATCCTGTGATAAACCAGCCTGGAAAAGGACATGAGAGAGAATATAAGTACAAATAGATGTGTATTTATATAAACAGCTCAATCACTTTGCTGTACACGAGAAATTAACACTTATAAATCAACTAAGCTTCAATAAAAAGTAAGTAAAAAAAGTGACAACTGATGTACATACTACAGTCCAACCAGAATTTTGTGAACACCACGAGCATTGAGATATCCTAGACTCTCTGCTTTTAATTTAGAACAAAGTAGATCAGGGAGCATAAACAAAAGCATGAGTCCTCTGTAAACCACGGCAGAGGGCAGAAATGGCCACATGACTGGTACTAATTTATAAACACAAATAAATAGAAAAGCAAAGTCAAACTGTTCAACATTTCTATGCATGTATGAATTTAGGCTATCTTGGATCACAAGCTAGCTTAGAAAAGTGACTAGACAGGAGCTTCCTCAGCATTCCAGTAAGACTCTGCTTTCCAAAGCAGGGGTTCAGGTTCAACTCCACATGCCGCAGAGTGTGGACAAAAACTTCTTTAAAAACTAAAGCATGGGCCCTAGGGTGCATGGGCTCAGTCGTCGCCGCTCCCCACCTTTAGAGCACAGGTTCCACAGCCGCGGCACACAGGCTCAGCTGCTCCACAGCACGTGGGATCCTCCCAACAAGGGAACGAACCCGTGTCCCCCGCATGGACAGGCGGATTCTTTAGCATGGAGCCACCAGGGGAGCCTCCAGGACAGTAACACAGCATTTCATAAATGGCTGTTGAATGAGAACAGGGTAAAAACGATCTCGAATGAGACTCGCCCTCTCTGCCCTCCCAGCTCTTGTCTCGCGGCAGCCCCTCAGCACAGAGGGACCTTGAGGGCATCATGCTAAGTGAACCAAGTCTGGGAAAGAGAAACCTGTACGATACCACTCCTCTGTGGGACCTAAAATAAAGCACACTCACAGAAACAGAGAGTAGACTGGCGGCCACCAAGGCGTAAGGGGTGGAAGAATGGAATGCTGGTCAAACCCCCCAGGTACGTGTTTACACCTCAAATACAAGCTCCCAGTTATAAGATGAGTAAGTTCTGAGGATCTAATGTACAGCATGGCAACTACAGTTGACAATACTATATCATATACTTGAAAGTTGCTAAGAAAGTGAATCTGAACTGCTCTTACCACACACAGTAACTATACAAAGTGACGGATGTATTGGCTAACCTTATTCTGGCAATGATTTTGCAATATATTCATGGATCAAATCATCACTTCCTACACCTGAAAGTTATACATTACATGTATGTTAATTATATCTCATAAAGCTAGGGGAAAATCTCCTCAGCATGGATCCAGCACTGTCTCCAGTAAGTCAATAATTAATGCACAATAAGTTTTTATGTACTCTGTGTGTGTGTGTGTGTGTGTGTGTGTGTGCACGCGCGTGCATATATGCACACTCAGCTCAGCCACATCTGATTCTTTGGGGCCCCACGATCTATAGCCCGCAAGGCTCCTCTGTCCATGGAATTCTCCAGGCAAGAACACTGGAGTGTACTGTCATGCCCTCCTTCAGGAGATCTTCCCAACCCAGGGATCAAACCTGAGTCTCCTGTGTCTCCTGCATTGGCAGATGGGTTCTTTACTACTAGCACCATCTGGAAGCCCATTTACTCTCACTGACATGGTTCAAATTCTACCAAAAAGTCTAAAACTCACATTGATAGATACTAAATTCTTCTCAGAGGGCCTCCATCCTGGAACATCAGAGAATTAGTCAAAATGCAAAAAGCAGTATACAGATTTTATACAACTTCTTGCCCACATATTTCCTCATTTCCAGAGTAACCGTAAAATGTTCCTTCCTGGTTTTTCTTTCTGGTTGGGTGGATCTGGCGGGTTTTAGAGAGTGGCCGCTCCCCTGCCTCTAAAATCAGAGGGGTCAGATGTGACAAGAGAATTCCTACAGACATTATACTGCCTTTGTTTTCGTGAGCAGAGCAGAAATGAGATACCCTACAGCTTCTTCAGAAACCAACCTCCCTCTAAATTGACTCAAAGTCAATTTTTTACCACCATCCCCCCAAAACGATCATTTCCCAGAATCCACCGCTCACTGCGGATTATGTTAATCCATGCAATAAAAATGCAAATGTCTGTTCCACTCAATACTCTTAAAGACTGAAGTGGACACTTTCACAATCACCTTTCCCCCTCAACATAAAAGCTCTACAAATCTGTGATTAATTACTTCTCAGGCACCTGTTAATCTCCCTTCCTCTTTCCAATTAACCAAACCAAAATCAGTGGGTTTTCATATTCATGCTGAAGAACCCAACTGTGTTGATTCATCGGCCTGGCCCTTCCCTGAAAATGACCACTTCTCTCTACTTTTGTACCTTTAACTCTTCAGCTTAATACTTTTAAAATTCCTTTTCATGTTCTTTCCCATTATGATTTATCACAGGATACTGAATATAGTTCCCTGTGCTATACAGTAGGACCTTGCTGTTCACCCATTCTCTATATACTAGCTTGCATCTGCTAATCGCAAACTCCCAATCCATCCCTCTCTCACCATCTCCCCGGCTTGGCACCCAGCAGTCTATCTGTCTCTGAGTCTAAGAAGCAGATTCTTTATATGTGTGATTACAGTTTCAAGTATTAAAAGATTCCAATTAAGTCTGTAAGGTGCTAAAAGTCCTAAGAACTCTTGTTACATTTAGAAGTTAAGTGAGTGGCAATAAAGACGTGAAACCATTCTTAACATAAAAATTACTGGATTATAAATAAAATGATCTGCACAAATTGATCTTGGGTTTGCTAGATTTAAAATCTTACAATTTTAATAAACTGAATAATCATTGAAAAAGATACATAAATTCCAACTGACTGTCGATGTTCCTTTCCAAGTATAAAAGACATCCTCTGTTACTAAAAACACACTGTCAATTCACTTAGCCATGATGTTATGATTTTAAACCTTCTTTCTGGGTTTTTTTAAAAACAGTAATGATGACAATGTAAAAAGACAGCAAGACAAGTCTCCTGGAAAATTAAATGAGCCCTCTTAAGAGGCATATGCTGGAGATGTTCTTGATCTAAAATCCTTGTCAGGACTTCCCTGATGGTCCAGTGGCTAAGACTCCATACTCCCAATGCAGGGGACCTAGGTTCAATCCCTGGTCAGGGAACTAGATCTCACACGCTGCAACTAAGATGGAAGATCCCACGCATTGTGACTAAACTGGCACAGCCAAATATTTTTTTTTAAGGTTTGGAATTAAAAATAACCCCAGAAAGGAAAAAGGTTAATGAGATGGTAAGGTGGTCATTACTGGCAGCCCTGCCAACTAAACAGAAAACAACAAGGAGCAAGCCAGCCATCCTGGTCTCAAGGCCTCCGGCTGGGTGGCCAAACCTGTAAGGATGGAGGTGAGTCAGTGGATGGAGCAGACAGATAAGAAACGGCAACAGGGGCGCACACACTCTGCTCTGTAGGGCCAGTGGGGACGCAGACTCACTACTGCTAGATCACCTAATTCTTCAGAAAGTGTTGAACAGTTGCGCTTTATATATCCAGATTTTTGAGTGAAAGCATTTGACTTTTAAATCATGGCAACTTAATGTCTGAAAATATCTGCATGAGCAAGACAAAACAGAGAGACCACCTCCACACCAGGAGCCTGTTCAAGACTCCCGATCTCCAGGGTAAAGGCCACAGCGTGAGACTCAGAGCCCTGATCCCACCTGCCGGGCAGCCCCCGCCAGTGACAGCGGAGGCCAGACGCCCCCCGGCCCCTGAGACCACCCCACTCCCTGCGTCTGGCCCTCTGCTCCCCCCGCACCTTCCATGCACATCACCCGGCCCCGCCCACCGGACACACCCACCTCTGTCCTGAGTTCTGCGCTTCTCCCCCAGGGCTGACTCAACCCTTGGCCCTCTGACTCCTCCACAGACTGGCAAATAACACCTTACTACCCGTGGACGTCTGACACATCAAACACACTCAGCACAGCGCCTGGCAGAGGAGAAGACCAAACCGAAGCGCAGACAGCTTCATCAGCCTTCCTTCACTGCAAGTAACAGACACCAGTCTGAAGAAACCAGGGGTGACTAATGGGTTCAAGGCATCTCACAGAAGACAAGGGAGGTGGCCAGGCCTTAGAAGGCCCCAGGAGCAAAGAACTGGAAATCCAGCCAACAGAAAGGACGTGTTCTCTCTCTGATTCTAATCTCTGCTTCTCCAGAGATAAACGTAACTGTTACAGCTCCCAAAGTGGCCCCTTGGAGAATTCTGCCAAGAACCCACCTTGGTCACTTGTCTCTCCAACTTAAAATTTCCAAGAGAGAATAAACGAGGGCCCATGGGAGGCAGTCCACAGAGCAGGAGGAATGGCTTCCAGAATGTGTCTCCAGCGGGGATTCCTATCCTGGGCTGGAAAACAAGGCTGGAGATATAGGCAAAGCAGGACTGCCCCCCCAGACCAAGCCACACGGAAAGTCTCATCAAACACGCTTTTTCAGTTGGTGGTGGTGGTCGTGGTTTCTTTTTTCTAAATTAAAATACAGTTGATTTACAATATTTCACATGTACAGCAAGGTGGTTCAATTATATATATACACACACACACACACATATATATATTCTTTTTCAGATTCTTTTCCATTTTAGGTTATTACAAGGTATTGAATATAGTTCCCTACGTTATATAGCAGGTCCTTGTGTTTTTAATCCATTTTATATACAGTAATGTGATTACTGTTGATTACACATTCCCAGTTTATCCTTCCATCACCCAACACATTATAATTATCCACTGCATTATTCCAAAGAGAAGTCCACATTCCCGCACCTCCCAGAGCAGCAGAATGATGACCATAAGCTCCTAATGATTGGTCATCCCCAGTGGAAAGTCACTTGGGAGATGTAAATGTAAGAGGTTTCTTGTTTTGTTCACTTGTTTGGGTTTTTTGGTCATGCCATGTGGCTTGTGGGACCTTGGCTCCCCGACTAGGAGCTGAACCCAGTCCTTGGCAGTGAGAGCACAGAGTTCTAACCACGGGACCACCAGGGAATGCCCAGGTAAAGAGTTTTTATAACAGAAGGAACAAAACGTAGGACTACAGAGAAAGTGAACAGATTAGTGGTTACCAACAGTTTGGGAGGAAAGGGGGAGGAACCAACATATGGAGCACAGGGCATTTCAGGTGGTGAAAGCGTTCTGTACAACACCGTAATGGTGGACAGAACATGCATTTGTCAAAACCCAAGGAGCATATGATATAAACAATGTAGCTTGGTGGATGCAAATTAAGACAGAAAATCATTCAGAATGTCAGGGGATTTCAGGAAAGAAGCCAGACTGTGACAAGAGAATCTAAGTATACTACAAATGTATGGAACACCCTCACTAAAGGGAGTGGGAAGAAGTGCTCACCTAAGTAACTCTGGAAATGAGTGAAGCCTGTAAGACTAAAGACAAAGGAAACTACACCTGAGCGCTGTATTCTGCTTGATAAAGTAGTTTCCCAGAGAGCTTTCATTAACAATTCTGATACTGCTGTACATGGACAATGGAATTGAACAATTAAGTAAGCAAATGTCAGAAGGTAAAATCCAAGTTTCTCACTGTTAAACTGGGGATTTACAGATAAACAAGAGGATGAGTCTAGAGTGATCCATATGGTGATGTATTAGAGTTGGCGATATCAGTAATGTCAAACCAGAGTCAAACTAATGTACAGATACAGATGGTTACACACAGAAATACACACACACATACACCCATATACAGCTTAGCACACACAAATAATTTTTTCTTCTGTCAGCTGAGAAGTCCTAAAAGAAATGACACCCTATTAGCAACAGGCACACCTAGCACCTGGATCTTGGTTTCTAACACCATTCTCCAATAAAAGAAATCCAGGCTCCTTGGAGAAATGGCTGATTCTAGGACTGAAGCAGGAAATACACAAGAGGAGTGTGGAGGGTCTCATAGTGCCAGAAAGTAAGGAAGCGCTTCAAAACAAATAAAAAAGTCCACAGGATGAGGGACGCATTAAGATGACAAAGAAGCCAACTGAAAGAGGTCAACATCAGAACAATTTTAGCAACAAAATAAAGTAATACTGGACCATAACCCAAAGTTAAAAGTAAATATCCAAAAAAAAAAAAAAAGTAAATATCCATGATTCCACACTGATATGAATAAATGATTAAATGGAGATCAGATAAATCACCATGCAAAAGGATTTTAAATAAATTATGTAGATACACTTCCCTCGAGGAAGTAGAGCCTGCCTCTCCTTAAGTGTAGGCTGCACATAGTGACTTCCTTCTCAAGAGCACGGGAGGAGAAGGGTGGAAAAAGAGAAGCTTCACAGCAGAGAAAACCGACAGTCACTACTTCCTAGCCTGGCAATCAAAGCTAACAGCAACAGTCACAAATCACGTTCACACATGCACCCCCTCGATATGACAGGATGAAAATGGCTCTCATCTCCGTGCTCTTCCTCTCAAAACCCACCACCCCAGTCTAACCATGAGGAAAACATCAAACAAATTCCAGCATGGGGCATCATACAGTATATCTGATGGCACTCTTCAAGCTTGTCAAAGTCATCAAAAACAAAGTTGACGAAACTGTCACAATCAAGACAAGACTAGTAAATGAAATGTGGTCTCTAGAAAGATTCTGGAGCAGAAAAAGGACAGGAGGTTAAAAAAAAAAAAAAAAAACTAAAGAAATCTGAACAAACCATATACTTTAGTTAATAATGGGGTGTCAACGGGACTTTCCTGGTGCCAGTAGTTAGGACTCCATGAGTCTACTGCAAGGGAACAAGGGTTCAACCCTTGGTCGGGGAACTAAGATGTCACGTGCTACATGGCAGAGCCAAAAAATAAATATATAAATAAAGTATCAATCCTGGTTCACTAGTTGTAACAAATGTACCACGTTAAATGAGATGCTAATTATAGAGAAATTGTGGGGGTGGCGTGGGGAGTATACAGAAACTCTGTGCTAGCTGTATTTCTGTCAACCCAAAAGTGCTCTTTAAAAATTCTATTAATTGTTTAAAAGTGGGAGGAAAGAGAAGAAAGGCAGGCAGACAAGGAATTGGGCTATCAGTGTTCAGAGTGTTACGGTGACCGAGCCCCCAGTCCAGCTGGCTTCATGTGTAGCTCCATCTTGCTGGGGTGGAATGCTTTTTTTGTGTGCGACTGAGGTTTTTTTGTCTTGTTTTAATTTTTGGCCATGCCACCTGGAGTAGGAAATGGCAGCCCACTCTAGAATTCTTGCCTGGAAAATCCCACGGACAGAGGAGCCTGGCAAGCTACAGTCCATGGGACCTCAAAGAGTTGGACATGACTGAGCACACATATGCTATGCCATGTGGTTTGAGGGGTCATAGATCCCTGACCAAGGATCGAACCCGTGTCCTCAGCAGTGACGGCATCAAGTCCTAACTACTGGACTGCGGGGGAATTCCTTTGAAGCGGAGTTCTTCATCTCACAAAGGCACCCATATCTGGCCAAAACTCCTTAACTTGAAGATACAGCTACCAGCCACCAGCAGCAAGAACTTTCCAGAGCACAGAACAGAAGCTATTTTTAGTGACACCAGGAATTTCCAGAAAAATCTCAAGCGGTTAATGTGAGGGACTCACAGGGTATAAAAATCACTTGGAACTTAAAAGGAGCAAGTGTGAGATGAAGGAAACCCTCGTGTGAACACTTCACAGAGAAAGAACAAGGGGCAAAGACCATAAAGGACTAAATAAGCATTCTGCATTTATCTGATCTGGTTCCCATGGGTAGCCACTCTCCACTTATTGGAGAATTCTTGCAGGCCAGCAGCCAAATCCCACAAAAAAGCTAAGCCAGCCAGTCTGGAAAGGGGGCAGGAGGCCACCAGTTTTGCTTAATTAACATTGTCTCTGGCTAATAGCTAGCTGTCCCTGGCTGCCTCTTCAGAAGTCCTCTTTCTCCCCAACACCACTGTGTAGCCTGTTATGAATCAGAGTGCAAATGTCACTTTGAAAGGCAGTAAACAAATAAACACAGTCATTAAAATGAGAGGAGACCGGAAGACTGTGAGGAGTCAAGGCATGAGGCCACCAAATACTATCTTTTTTTCTCTTGTATTTTTAAAAGCCAAAATTATTCTCTACCACACAAATTCATGTAAAATAACACTTTTCTTTAAGAAGAAAATTTGAAAGTGTGAAATATATTGGTCCTTTATGGCTTTAACTCTGGAGTTGAAAAGGAAACGCTGCCAGACATGCTCCAAAGCAATGGGGCAGCAGTGTTAGAGACCTCCAGGATGGAGCAAGCCCTGGTAAGCGCATGGCCCCGGCATGCACACATTCCATCAGCATGGGCTCAGTAGCAGGGAGCGTGAGTGCACTCGAAACTTCCTGGAAGACAGAAACGCCAAGTGCTAGAGCATTACGACTCTCTCAGGTAAAATCCTGGATAATACAATTTCTACTGTAAGACTGCAAACACAAGCCTCACTTGGAACACAGGTACCAAAAGCAGCCTAATTTAGTCCATTTGGAAATTATCTTCGCCAGAGTAAAGATGTGAAAAATACTTGAGTGATTTGGTGATTTTACAAGAACAGTTATCTTATTCAGTTAGATCAAACTTTTTCCCTTAAGGGCCAGATGGTAATTTTAGGCACTGCAGGCTGTAGGGCATCTGGGACAACTACTTACTGCCTTTGTAGCACTCAACAGCCATAGACAGTATGAATGAATGACCGTGGCTCTGTTCCAATAAAACTTTACTGACAACAGGCAGCAGGCTAGATTTGACACACACGGTGTGCTCTGCCAACTACTGAATTAGATAATTCATTCTCATTCTCTCTCTCTCTCTCAAATAGTTGCCATCCATTCAAATTTCAGTAACAGAAGGAAACTTTTTCATTCACAAGTCAGGAAGAAAAATCTACATGAATCCACTGTAAGTCTCCTTATTTCCTAAAGAAACTCGGTGGAAAGTCACACAACTGTAAACAGTACTGTAACAGGCAGCAAATCTGACTCCATATGGGACCTATTCCACTAGCTCTAACCTTTGTGCTCTGTGGTCTGTGCTTAGCCTGCACCTTTTGTAAAAGAATGTCACCTACAGCCTGAAATACACAGGCCAACCCATTTACAGGACTCTGCCTCCCAGACTTGACCTTTAAAAGTATTAACACTCTTCCATTCATACAGAGATAAACAGTTACAGAACAGAGAATAACCTTTGTCTTGGTGGTGGTTTACAGGAACTGTGACCAGACCTACCTGGGTAATAGGATTCCTGCATCAAGAAGTTGCAACTACCTGCCACACCCTCTCCTTTCAGTCTGAAAGAAGCCTGAATTCTAATTCGGGTAAGACGGTTCTTTGGGACATGAGTCCACCACCTTCTCAGGCTGCTGACTTTCTGAATAAAGTTGCTATTCCTTGCCCTAACACCCTGTCTCTTGATTTACTGGTCTATCGTGCAGTGAGCAGTATGAGCTTGGACTCAGGAACAGTACCTGGATGTTACCAAGCAAAATGTGGCCAAGAATCACTTCTCAGGGAACTATTTTCTCTAAGAGGAAGTGTTTGGGAGATGCACAGACCATATGGATCACACTGAAATGTCTCAAGGGCTCAGAAAGCTTATCTTTCCTGTGGCTGTCTTCCTAACACTCTGCCTCATGTGGAAGCTTTGACATGGTTCCTAGAATGTATGGAGCAAATCCAATCTCCATAATATGGCATAGAAGATCTCCCAGGGCCCTCTGCATCTGGTCCCAACTTCACCTCCAGCCATTCTCTACATCTCCTTCCATCCCCAAACTATACCCTGACAATATCAGAGGATGCATTACACCTCAAATACATCATTTGTCCATGACTGTTCAAGTCTCTAAGCCCTTATCAGAGTGACCATGTGTTGTCCAAAATAGAGCATTTCTGAGAGTAAGATGAATGCTATTAATACCTTTGCTGGGACAAGAAGCACAGTAAGGCAGACTGTAATACAGAGTCATTTAACCTTCATTCATGATGAACTTCTCTGTTGTGAAAACCATTGCCAACTCATTCCTCTCTGCCATTTTTGTGCTTCTGCTGACCTCTTTCTTGCAAAGGTAACCACTCCGTCATCTTTATCTCTCTGACAGCCTTTATCACATAGTATTATATTCATTTTTTCACCTATATGTTTGCTTTGAAGACTGTTTCCTCTGTACACTTGGCTTTATGCTAGAATTGTCCTACAGTTAGCAGTCTCCAATTGCTTGTTCATTTTCTTACAATAACAAAAAGCCATTCTTTGTCTATCATAAACCAGTGGTTCTCAGCTCAGGTACTTTGGCTTCTCAGGGGATGTTTGCAATGTCTGGAAACATTTTGGTCGTCATAACTCAAGCAGAGACTACTGACATCTAATATGTGGAGAAACGCTCCTAAACATCCTACAAACACAGACATCACACCCCCACAACAAAACTTAACCCAGCCCAGATGCCAACAGTGCTAAGGTTGAGAAACTCTGGAATAAATTCAAAACTTCAGCTCACTTCCTCATAAAGTTACTACAAATTCTGGGTGACAGAATAAGAGGTCATGAAAATTTTCAGCCCATTTGCCATAAACATATTTAGAAAGCCAACGCACCCAAAGAGTCAGTGTAATGTAAGACAAGGAAAAATACACAGACATACTATAAAGATTCACAAATTGGCTTGAAGAGTAGTGTGGATACAGTGTTACACAGAGCACTCTGAATGTGACTCTTAAGCATAAGTTATTAATCCAACATATGAACGGTACGGAAGTAGGCAGCAGGAGAAATAAAGAACAACCTCAACCATATACAAAACCAAAGATGAAATAAAAACCACAAATTCTGGACCACTCCTGAGTCACTGACATTTGACATCTATAGTAGATTAAAACTAAAGAATCTCTCTGTCATCTTTCGGTGCTGCCAGAATGGTGCACATGAATGTCCATTGTTGATTCAAGAATATCAACAATGCTGAACAGAAAGGCAAACACCAGGTACTTATTAGGCCGTGCTCCAAAGTCATCATCAGGTTTCTTTGATGATGAAACCTGGTTACACTGGTGAATTTGAAATCATCAAAGATCATGGGCTGGGAAAATTGTGAACCTCACAGGGAAGCTAAACAAGTGTGGAGTGAGCAGCCCCAGGTTTGATGTGCAATTCAAGGATCTAGAAAAATGGCAGAATAATCTGCTCCCATCTCATCAGTTTGGTTTTACTGTACTGACAACCTCAGCTGGCATCAAGGACCATGAAGAAGCAAGACAAAAATACACAGGAGGGAAAATCCTTGGATTCTTTCTCCGGGGATGTAATACATACAAATAAAATGCCTCGGGGGTGGGGGGGAACTAAAGAATCTTTTTAATTCCTAAAGAAAAACTCGGCCACCAACTACTTAACTGCTTCCCTTAAAACAAATCTTTTATGCTTCCTTATTCACAGGAACCTGCACTCTCCAATCCTTGCTTGAGGACTTGCCTGGTGGTCCAGTGGCTAAGACGCTGTGCTCCCAATGCAGGGGGCCTGGGTTTGATCCCTGGTCAGGGAACTAGACTCTACATGCTACAACCAAAGATTCTGCATGCTGCAACTAAGACCCGTTGCAGCCATATAAGTAAAAATTGAATCCTTGTTTAGTAAAATTTCCCAATAACTGAGTCTAAAACACCCTACATATATTTCTGCCTTCATAAGCTAAACAAACTATGCCAAATTTGCTTCTCCTCATTGCCCAGGGTCACCTTAACTACTTTATTATTGTACTAATATAACTAACTCTCTGAGCCTGTTTAGAAGGGGCAGAAGGCCAGCACTTCCTGAAATGGCCCCTGATGGCTGATTTTCTCCTGTGATCATTCCAGGGTCACCCACTAAGCTGTAACCATCATTCCTGCTGCAGTCGGTATACCTGCATGCCCCTTCATCTCCAGCCTTTTCTAATTCAACTCTTGTGGAAATTTTGTATGATGTAATTAACTAGAAACACCTTATCTGGGTAAGAGTCTGAGTGAATGGATGATGGCAGAATTCTTTCACTAATGCAGTAAGTCCCTAACATACGAACAAGTTTCTTGCCAAGAATGCTTCTGAAAGTCCAATTTATTCATAAAATTCAAGAAAGTTGAGGGCTTCCCAGGTGGCACAGCAGTAAAGAATCCAACTACCAATGCAGGAGACAAGGAGACGTGGGTTCGATCCCTGGGTCGGGAAGATTCCCCTGGAGTAGGAAACAGCAACCCACTCCAGTATCCTTGCCTGGAAAATTCCATAGAGGAGCCTGGTGGGCCACAGTCCATGGGGTTACAAAGAGCTGGACATGACTGAGCCCACACGCACCGACAAAGTTAGCCTAAGTATCCAATTAAGACAGTCAGCTTTATAGCAGTAGACTGCAATAGGTTTATATTACTTTTTACAGAAATAATACATAAAAACAAGCATGAATGCATAAATACAAAAAAATAAAGAAAACCTTTTTAATCTTACAATACCTAGAGTATAGCAGGACAGTACAGTGGCTGGCACACGGGCTGGCATCTAATGAACGGGCAAGAAGCGTTGCTGACTGGAGGAGGGAGAGGAGGCTGGAGACGGCAGAGCTGAAGGGTCGTCGGCAACAGCAGAGGGAGGGCCGGCTGCAGCTTCACTCACACCTGACTTTTGCGCCTCTGAAAGTTTGCAACTGGAAGGTTTGTATGTAGGGGACCTGCTGCACTGAAGCAGAGATTTGCACTGTGAACTCTCATATCTTTGTACGTTCATGCCTTGGAGTTTCTCTCATTCACCACAACCCCTAACCCTTGCTCAAGAACTCGGAGGAAACCACACAGGTGAGGGGCGAAAAGTTTCAAAAGCCCCAAAGGGCTATGTTTCGTGATCAAAATGAAGAACAAAGACAGAGAATAAATTAAACATGAGCCACAACCAGTAAAATAAGGTCATGAAACCCCCGAGGGAGGAGATCACGTTAGTTACATTTATAACATCACCTCTATCCTGAAGCGCAAAATCCTTAAGGAAAATAACTGAGACTTGCAGATGTTATTGAAAACCCTACAGAAAAATGGGCACTCAGGTCCTTACAAAACTTTGATTCAGAGGTATTGATTTAAAAAAAAAAAAAAAAACAGGCAACACATAACCAAAGCATTCTGTTCATTTGGCATCTATCTTAAACTGCCTGGGTTGGGGGGCAGGGGGAGCCTGCGGAAAAATCACTAATTCAGAGTTTCAGGGATGACTCATATATCAAGGTGACTTTTAAAAGTTTATCTGCATGCTGCCAGCCAATAATTATTGTGTGAACCACCCCTCCCCACGCCCCAATACCCTGCTCTTGACTCAGATGACACACGCCCTGGCATCTATCTCAGACTTGCACAACGCCCAGAATACACATTCAAACCCACAAAACTCCATCGAGACTGGAAGTTTAACTTGAAGGTACCAAAAGATGTTGACAGGAGAAGATAGAAATACAAAAACTACTGTTTAAAAGACAACCCATTATCAGGTGTTTATGGAATATTGGTACCATGTGATCAGAGACAAGAAAAAAACAAAATTCAAAACATGTATTCCACAAAGAACATCAGAAAATTCATACTTGTAGAAAAAGGGCTAAATATCTATGACTACCTTTGTATCCATATTCTTTTGTTCCTTTATTTTTTTAATTAAAATACGTATAGTTGATTTACAATTTGTGTTTCAGGTACATAACAAAGTGATACATACATATAAATCTATTCTTTTCCAGATTCTTTTCCATTATAGGTTATTATAAGACATTGGATATAATTCCTTGTGCCATACAGTAGATCCTTGTTGTTTTTCTGTTTTATACACAGTAGTGTGTACATCTCAATCCCAAACTCCTTAATTTACCCATCCCTCCTCTCTTCTTGAAGGCAGCATTTCCCAAGGGTATTCCATACAGTTTCAAAAACAAAAGAAGTCCCCACAGTCTAAACAAGTTGAAAGATTGCTTCCTACTTTACCCTTGTATGAATTAGGATTGCATTCAGCTATATCTTGTGAGTCTCTCAGAGAGCAAAGATATCAAATCAGTCAATCCTGAAGGAAATCAACCCTGGATATTCACTGGAAGGACTGATGGCGAAGCTGAAGCTCTAATGTTTTTGCCACTTGATGCAAAGAGCCGACTCACTGGAAAAGACTTGATGCTGGGAAACCGAGGGCAGGAGGAGACAGGGACGACAGAGGCTGAGATGGTTGGACGGCATCACCGACTCAATGGACATGAGTTTGAGCGAATTTCGGGAGACAGTGAAGGACAGGGAAGCCTGGCGTGCTGCAGTCCATGGGGTCACGAAGAGCTGGACACAACTGAGCAACTGAACAACACGTCATAAAAACTCAACTACAACGATTTAACCAAACAGGGCTTTATTTTTCGACCGGAACAATTCGTCTAAGATGGAATGTCTAAGGCCCATGGAGCAGCTTCAGGATCTGCTTCCAGCTTCCTGATATGCCACTCCTAGCATGTGGCTTTTGTTCTCCTGGTGCAAGTTGGCTAGAGCTCATTCCAGCAGGAAAACTTAGAACAGATCATGGCACAGGTGTGTCAGTGTCCCTGAACCTTGTTCATCGAGAAAGCAATAGCTTTCCTTGGAAGACACACCCTGCAAGACTTGACTGACATCTCATTTTGGCCAGTACTGGGTCACTTCTAATGGCAAAGGAGTCCAGGGAGGTGAAAATTTCTAATTAGGTACACTGCTACCTACAGCAAAACCAGAGTACCAGAAAGAAACAAGAGACCAAATGGTTATTTAGAAATTTAAAAGATCCACCCCACATATCATAGAAATCCCAAGATGCATGTTTGATATGAAAGTCGCTGAGAAATTGTGCTGTAAATAAACCTGTTTAACTTTTTTTTAACACAACACTTCTCAAACTTATTTGAACACAAAGTTCCTTATTTCCTTTGAACAGCCTGTTGGAACACCATTCGGCGCAACGGATCTTGGAACATACTGCTTTGGAAACAAAAAGAAGAAAAAATACTTGTAAGAAAGAGTCTGTTTTCATACTTAAGGTAGAGGAAATATGCTGCATTAGCACAAAGCGCTCTGGAAATAAAAAACGAAGTGACAGATTTCTACAATCAGAAGCTGACGTGTTTCCATTTGTTATGTGAAGCCACAATTCTGGTGAGAAAAATCCTTCTTTCCCCTTGAGGCCTTTATAGGCATCTCCTCTCTACCATCTCTTCTCAACTCCAGAACTTCTTTTAAAACTCTGTAACTTCCCCCATCTGAACATTACCACTTGGCCTTTAAAAGCCCATTCTGGAGTTTCTCCAAGACTTCACTGCTCCTTTGGTTCCGTGTCTCATGCTTTAACTACTTTTCTTTCTCCTGCCATTGTCTTACAGTAACAAATCAATTTGAGGTTGTGCACTGAGTGAGCTCGTCCTGTACATTTTTTTAATGATGTTTAGCATTTATATTTATTGACTTATTTCTGGCTGCCCTGGGTCTTTTTGCTGCATCAGCTCTTCAGCTGCAGCAGATGGGTGGTGCACGGGCTTCTCACTGCAGTCAGTGGCTTCTCCTGTGGAGCCCAGGCTCGAGGGCACGCAGCCTTCAGTAGCTGCAGCTTCCAGCCTCCAGGGCACAGGCTCAATAGTTGTGGTGCACAAGCTTGCTTGCTCCATGACACGTGGGATCTTCCTGGGGCAGGGGTCGAATCCGTGTCTCCTGCATTGGGAGGCAGGCTCTTTACCACTGAGCCACCAGTGAAGCCCTGCCATACAATTTTTACTTCTATACAATTTTAACTCAATTTTTTTTCAACCACCATTGCAACAGGGAAGAACAAAACCTGACTCCATGTTGGATCTGTTTCCTTCAACCTTTGCTCTGTGCTGCTTTTGTCACTACAACCCCTAAAAGGATGCTGCCTGTAGCTCTAAGCATGCATAATGGCCTGTGTGGGGAACCCTGTCCCTCTGCCCGAATGTTCAACTAAAGTGCCTTTGTTCAGTTCAGAGGGAGACCTTCTGACCCTGCCCACCTGTGAATGGCAGCCGGAAGGAAGAAGTGAACACATCCCCACATCCCCTTCCCGAGGCTGACCAAGCCAGGAGATATTTTGCAAGACTTATGGCCATTTAACTTTACTTCCTCACCACCTACACTTCCCCTCCTCTCTGTTCCATAAAAGAAGCTGGCATCCAGACCCTGATAAGATGGTACTCTAGGACTCTACTCTTCCATCGTCTCGGATGCCCGGCTTTCCAAATAAAGTCGCTATTCTTTGCCTCAACACCTATCTCCCGATTATTGGCCTGTCATGCAGCGAACAGACAGAGCTTGGACTCAGTAACACCATTCTCTGATAGCTGACAGAGGCTGCTGTTCATTAAATGCTGTTACAGATGCCAATGCTGTTTCCAAGAATAAATGTTGATATTTTTAGGAAAAACACAGGAGAAGCATCACTTTTCATCCTGATACTAAAGCTTTTGAAAGAAAGCCACTCAGTCATACCTAGTTCCATTAAAATAATTATTTATTTTAATTCACTTTGATATTTTTTTTAAAAAGGGGAAAAAGACTACGTTTTTCTCATTTTCAAAGCCCATCAATTTTCCACAGAACCCATCGTATTTCCTTGACAAAAAAATCCAATGTTTCTCTTTTCTGGAAGAGAGGTAAGAAAATGTCTTTTACTTCCTGAAGGAAAAAAATTAAATAGGTCAAATATATAAAACTTTCATGGAAAGGAAAATGTGTTGCAGCTCCCCAGTGGAACTCCATTCTCTATAACAGGAAAGGTTTATTCACTGCTGACTTGAAAGAACCAGACATGGCTATCACACAGTTAGGAGGACACTGCCTGAAACTGCCCACCCTGGCCAGGCCCCACAATAACCATTTGCATGAGCTATTTTATGACAGGAGGTCCTAGTAAAGAACATGAAACTAGTAAGCCACCACCAACCAGAAGAATTCCGGAAAGGTCAAAAAGAGACACCGTGTATCTGACCACCTCCCAGAATCCTTCTCGCCTCCATCCATCTTGGCGGAGCAAGGCATGTGCCACCAGGAAGGACTCTGTCAGAATGAATGGCCAAAGACAACCTGGAAATTAATCCAATCAAAATAAAACCCAGGACTGCAAGCCACGTGGCAGGCCAGTTCTCCTAGGTTCTCCCAGGCACCTTTCCAATAACACCTTTTGCTTTGTCAGCTCATGTGTCTCCTTAGACAACTCATTTCCAAGTGTTGGACAAGAGCCCACTCTCAGGCGCTGGAAAGGGTCCCCTTCCTGCAACAATACCACTTTACAGAGACACTGAATGGAACTGAACCCTTAAACCAACTGAACTGAGCTGTTCTTCCTGTGCTCCTATTTTCTAGAAACCAGAAGAAAAAAAAAAAAGCAGTTGGGAATATTCATATCTCCAGTAGACAGGCCTCTAGAAAGTCAAAGGACCATGAAACATTCAGATACCATAAAAGATCTTTGAGTGCCAAGTCCTGGCCGTATGGATTCTCCATCCTTTTCAGAAGCTCATCACTCACAAAAGAGAAGGCATAGCCAATTCGCTCCAAGTCAGAAATTAGGACAGCATCACTTTAGGTCCAGCAGAACACTTCCCAAATTGCTTCCAGAGGGCAGACAGGATCCTCCCAACCATCGGGGGAGCTAGAGAACCACACGGCTACTTGTTCCCATCACGCCTCTCTGCCCCACACCAAGCTGAAGCTCCTTCCTGCCCCCAGCCATCCTTTCCCACAATCTTAGACCCACATCCCCATCCTGATTCCCATCTCGATTCCTGTTCCCATACCCCTGGGAACCACCTCTTACCCAGCCTCTCCTCCTATATTGGCTGAAATGGCCACTTTCGATGGCAGCACACCATGCCCTCTTCTTCCACAAAGCCAAACTAAGAGCTTCCACCCTTGGGTGACACTTCCTTCTTCCTCTAACAGTCCTTCCCTTCCATCAGTTGAAGACCTTGCCACTTGGCTCATCTTCAAGACACCAAGTCCAGCTGTCATTCTGAGCGACCTTAGAAGTCCCGAGGCACGCTGCCTAGTTGACTGCTTGTCCTCATTCTGAAGCTTCTTCTCTGCATTACTGCTTTCCTCCCAAAGATCCATCCTGGACCTTCCCATCACCACTCAGAACTGCTCCACCTCTGGCCAGACCTCCAAACACCTCACACCACCTGTCTTCACCCTCTATAAACTCCTTCCCTTTCAGATCTCTCATAGCTTCACTGACGACACCAATGCCCCCATTTAACCTGATGCTCCAATCTGCTGGTCCCTCTGTTTTCCACTTCTCTTGAGTCCTTTGTCTCTATCTCCTTCCTCCTCCATTTTCCATCGACCACTCACTGGCCAAGGACCTCAATTACCCTGTGCTCCACACACACTCACCCAGCCAGATCCCATCACCTCCTCTCTGCCCTTCTCCAGGACATTCAACACCAAGGAGAAAACCACACATTTGCTAAAGCTGATGGTGTAACAGGTTCATGGGTCTTCATTCTCTAGAGACCCTCAGAGCTGCCCAGAACACCTGCTCGGTATTTCTCCTCGGCCCTTCAAAGGGCCTTTTCACACCTCCTCCACCTTACGCAAACCGTGGAACCCACCACTTCCGCCTTTTCCCTCTCCACTCTCAGAAAATGGCCTCACTTCCTGCTTCGCAGAGGAATGAAGCAAGAATGCCTTCAATTTCCTCCTCCTCACTCCAAGCTCCTCTTCCTCTGTGCCCTTTTCCCCCCCTCCTGTCCTGCTTGGGACTCCATCCACCCCTGACTTCCCAGGCACGGGCTCCTTTCTGTCACCTCTCCCTCATGCCCTCAAACTGTTCTCCCATCCTCCCCTCTGTCATCACTTGAATGCGCCAAGACTACCATCTCGGGAAAAACATCCTGCTTCCAACCTACAATCTGCTCTAATTATCATTCTCTTCTTCACAGCCAAGCTTCTAGAGACGTCTCCGCCATCTTCTCTCCCCTCTGCTAACTCTGGCCTCCTTCCCCGCACCTCCGGCAAAACTCACACCAGCCCGGTCTTAGCTGCCAAACCCCACCAGCACATTTCAGACCGACCCCCTTATTCCTCTCTCCACTTCCTAGTCCCCCGCACACCCCTCCTTGTCCTTGTATCTGGCTGACCCATCTTTTTCCCCTGCCTCCATCACTGCTTTTCAAACTGTAAGTCTTCAACCGTCAAGAAATCAACTCAGAGCAGAGTTTCTCAGCCTCAGTGTTACTGACATTCTAGTCACATTGTTCTTTGTTGTGGGGGCTACCCTGTGCCTTAGAAGCTGTTTAGTAGCATCCCAAGTATCTACTCACCAGATGCCAGTCACACAGAGCAAATGTCTCCAGACATCATCAAAGTAGCATCACTCCCATTTGAGAACCACTGGCATAGAGAGTTGCAACCCAAGTATTTTTTTTAAGAAAATGAAATAAAATAGAAACTACTAGGATATATCTCTTAAGAAAGAATAAAGACCTTTCATTAAACATTGGTCTCTGCACCTTGTTGGAACTTGTCTACATGTGTATATGTGGAACAGAAAATATTTCTTTTGTGAGTCAGAGTCAGAACACTTTAAACTAAATTCCCTGGTGGTCCTGTGGTTAGGATTCTGCACTTCCACTGCTGAGGGCCCAGGTTTCAATCCTGGCCTGGGAACTAAGGTCCAACAAGCTATGCAGCACAGCCAAAAAAGAAAACGAACACTTTAAATTCCACTGCTTTACATGTGGGTGCTCCCAAGGTTCGGTCCTGGGTTCCCACCCTTTTAAAATCACCCAGCAATGCAAAAAAGGCAGAGACACACACAATGAACACTCAAGTACTCAGCACCTATCAAGAAAATAAAGCATTATCGACCAGATAAGAGCAGGGAACCGCGAAGACACCCCTCCCAGACTCCTGGAGGAAACCACAACTCCAATTTAACATTTCCCCCCCAATTTTACTGTGTTGGGATGTGACTCCTTAAGCAATATATAATACATTACTCAAGTTTAAAATGTTTTACACACTCTTCTGCAACTTGCTCTGTTCCCCTAACATTATGTTTGCGGGATTCATGCATCCTGTTCTACACCACAATTTATTCATTCTGTAGTTGATGGACCGGACCCTTGGGCTGCCTGCAATTCGTGTGCATAGAGACAACGTCACTGTTAACCCTGGTGTGTGTGTGCTCTGTGCAAACGTGTGACACATCCACTGGAATCTGTGCTCAGGAGCAGAATTATCGCCCTTCTGGAGAGGACGTTCATTATTATTACAGCATCCAACAAACCGTTTTTCTACGGAGGTTGTAATATTAAAGAACATCCTCTCCAGAAGGGCGATAATTCTGCTCCTGAGCACAGATTCCAGTGGATGTGTCACACGTTTGCACAGAGCACACACACACCATCTATCCATTTTCTGTTAGACTGTTATCTTTGTCTTACTGCCATTAGCAGTTCTTTCATATGCTCAGAAACCAAGGGCTGCACCACTGGTGATACGTGATCCTATCTCCTCCCTGTTTTAGGTGGGTCTTCCTCCCACTCCCAGTCATCATCTCTTCTCCCATGGCCTCTGTCACCGTCTCCATGGTGACCACTGTCCGCTCCTCCCCTGGCGGCCAGGTCGCCCTTCCAGCCTCCAGATTCATAGAGCCCACGGCCTCTTGGTCCTCTCTCCTGCTGCCAAGTATCTCAAACGTAACCGTCCCAAAGAAACCTGCTGCCCCTCCCCTCCTCTGCCCCTCCTGCATCCCTTCACCGGCTCAGAGAAAACACTGTCATTCATTCCCACAGCCAGTGAGCCTTTCATCTCTTGCCTCCATCTTGCTCATCACCTCCTCCTGTTTATTCAACTTCCTCAGTACAGGGATTTTATTCACCGTGCTCCACCTCCAGGATTTATTTCTGGACACTTCCATCTCTCAGTTGGACCATATACCATAACCCCCCTGTTGCCCTTCAACCCATATATATTCTTTAGAAGATAAGCAGACCTAAAAATCCCACTGTTATTTACCCAAGAGAAATAAAATATAATTCCCCCCAAAAAGGACTTGCATAAGAGCATTTATAGCACCTTTATTTATCAAAACCAGTAACTAAAAGCAACCCAAATGTCCAACTGAAGACTGGATGAACTGTGGTTCATCCATACAATGGAATCAGCAGTAACTAACTTAGCAATAACTAATTGAGCAATAAGAAGGAGCTTCTACGTACAAATGCAATAATGTGGATGACTTCCAAATTATGTTGGCTGAAAAAATGTCAGACATAACAGAGCCTCTACTGTATGACATCATTTATGTGAACTCCAAGAAAGACATAACTGGAGATAAAAGTCAGAAAGTGGCCAGGGTAGGGGTGGGGTGGGGTGGGGGAGGTTGGGTGATTGAATGGAAGGGGACATGGAGGACCTTTCTGAAAGAATGGAGATGTTCCATATCTGGTTCGGGGTGGTGGTAACACGAGTGTATACAATTGTCAAAACTCATCAACCAAACTGGCCAATGACTAAAATCTGGCCATTTTACTGTACATAATTATATTACCTCATACACACACACACATTTATTTATTTATTTATTTATAATTATGTGTGTCTCCAGCTAGAGTAAGTTTGCTAAAATTAAAATCTGGAATTAAAATTGGAACTCCCTGGCAGTTCAGTGGTTAGGACTCCCTGCTTCAACTGCAGGGGGCACGGGTTCGCTACCTGGTCAGGAAACTAAGATCCTACAGGACTGCACAGAGTGGGGGAAAAAAAAACTGAAATCTGATCAAATTATTTCTTTCCTTACATTTTTTCTGAAAGTCCTGTGACCTTCAGAAGGTCGTATCTACCTACGTCTCCGATATTCACTCCTAACCCTTCTTTCCTGACCCTCCCTATGCTATGCCACTCTCACACTGAAGTTCTTAAATCTTCCCAAATGAATGATGTCCCTTTTCACCTCTGGACTCCTCTGCTTTGCGCAACCCCACAACCCTTGATGTGGCCGGCTCCTATTATCTTTCAAGACTCAACGTGGGGGACTTCCCTGGTGGTCCACTGATTAAGGTTTTGCCTTCTAATGTAGGGGGTGCAGATTCGATCCCTGGTTGAGGGCTAAGATCCCACATGTGTTGTGACCAAAAAACAAAACAAAAAAAAGAAGCAGCAGTAGCAATACTGTAACAAATTCAATAAAGACTTTAAAAGTGGTCCACATCAAAAGAAAAAAAAATACTTAAAAAAAAGGACTCTGTGGATGTCACTTCCTCCAGGAAGTCCTCCCAATCACTCAACATTAAATTAGACACCTTTCTTGGGCTCCTGTCACACCCTGTGCTTATTGATACCACAAGCCCTTTGACTCTGAAATGTACTTTTCCACCTGCTTCCCCAGGACATAAACTCCCTGAGGACACAGCCTGAGAGCTAGTCACTGCTGGATGGGACGAGAACTGAGAAGGCCAAATCCTCAACGTTTGTTCAATAAGAAAGTGAAATACTCAGAGCATGTTTTCTCCTCAAGCTAAACATGGAGATGGAAACTTACAATATTAATGCTGAAGGAGAAATAACTTCAAAACAAAAAAAAAAATAAATATTTTATATTGAACACTTCAATAACCACTTAGACACAGGCGTCTGCTGCAAACAAAACAGGAGAGGAACACACACAGACCCAGCTAGCTCTTACTCCGAAAGCTAAGAGAAAAGGAAAATGAGAGTCATCTTGGGTAAATAAATAAATCTCAGGGAAGGCATACTGAAGATACAAGACTCTTTGATGAACAGAGAAGTGGTCACTTGTTCAGTTGACTTAAGGGAGCTGAGCGTTCGTGCAACAGACCTCTGTGAACTGTGTAAATTCCAACGGAAGCAGCGAAGAGCTGAACAATGATCTGGAAATGTACCCAGAGTTCAAAAGCATCATGTCTAGACACTTCGAGCTCCCCTGAGAGGGATCTGGCTGCTTGCCTGCTGAAGATCCCGGCTGACCCCAACTGCTTACTTTCCATAAGCGTTTTTAGATGTATGGCTAAGAAGTCACCTTTAGAAGAAGCAGCCTCCACCACCCACCTTCTCTCGTGTCTCAGCAGGGTGCCGCCTCCCCTTCACAAGAGAGAGAAAACGCACTCATGTGAAGTTGCAAGTGAAATGAATTCCTTAAATATCAGGAAGCAGAGAGTATAAGTAAAGCTCTTCCTTCAGCACTTCTTGCTGCCAAATGAATTTCCGAAGCAAAAATGCACTGGCTGTATTTCTTCAAGGGCTGTCTGATTTGCCAAAATACTTTTGACTATTCCAGAACTGTTATGGGCTGTCAGTTATCACCAAACCTTTCCTTTCTTCCTTCTCCTCCCTGGCAAAAACTCAATATGTGGCCTGAGATGAAGAGTAACACCTTTAGCTTTATAAATCTCAAACTCTCCTAGATGCCACGTGAACCCCTGCTCCATTACCTAGACCTGAGCCTGGCACCCGAAACCTTCAAAACAACACATTTACAGCACAGGGATATTTGAGGTGTCAAAGTCAAACACAAAAATGGAGATAAATGAACCATGATTGACAGCCACTGTCAATCAAAGCAAATACATGGTCCAATCAGCCAACACAGTTTCGTCTTTTCTGAATATTTCTATTGTGATGAGATGGGTTAGATAGCATCACTGATTCAAAGGACATGAATCTGAGCAAACTCCAGGAGATACTGAAGGACAGGGAAGCCTGGTGTGCTGCAGTCCATGGGGTCTCAAAGAGTCAGACACTACTCAGCAGCTGAACAACAACAATACATATTATAAAATGTTCCATTTAACCGTTTGTAGGTATATAGTTACATGGAATTATATTCAAAATCTTGTGTAACCATCACTATTATCTATTCCCAAAACTTTTCCGTTTTCAATCTTCTGGCTGTGCTTCAGGGCATACAGGATCTCAGTTCCCCAACCAGGAACAGTACCTACGCCCCCTTCACTGTCAGCGGAGTCTTAACCACGGGACCACCAGGAAAGTCCTCCAAAACTTTATCACCCCAAGCAGAAACTCTGTACCCGTTTAGCAGCAACTCCCCATTCCCAAGCCCCTGGTGACCTCCGTCTCTAGGAATTTCATATAAGTGGAATCCTATAGCATTTGTCCTTTTGTGACTGGCTTATCTGACTTAGCACAGTGCATTCAAGTTTCATCCGCACTGTAGCGTGCATCAGAACCTTACCAGCCTATGGTGAACATGGTCCATTACGTGGAGGGACCACTTTTTGCTCATCCAGTCATCAGCTGACACTTGGGCTGTTTCTACTTTTCGGCTCTCGTGACTAGCGCTGCAGTGAACACTGTCATACAAGTGTCTGCTCAAGTGCCTGCTGCCAATTCTTCCAGGTATACACCTCGGAGTGGAACTGCTGGGTCACATAACAGACAGTTTTTTCGTAGTTTAAAAGGAAAAAATTAATTTTTTCCTGATTATAAAAGCAAGAGGCATTCATTGAGGAAACTCTGAAGAATAATTATACCACCCAAAGAAAACCACTGTTAATGTTTTGAAATATGCCATTAAAATCTTACAGTCTAGTTATACACATACAGAGTCAGACATGGATGGATATTTTCACTGACACCAGCTTTTTCCCACTTGACACTATTTTAGGAGCATGAACTCTGCTGTCATTAAAAGTTCTTCAGAAACATCACTTAATATCTGAATAGTATTTTATCAGATGAAGCATAACTTTCTTAACTATTCCCCTATTTAGACTATTCCCCATTTTTCATGGTTATAAATAACATCAATGAACATCTCCATGCATTATTATTATTCTGGTGGACTTCTCTGATTGCCATCAGATGATATATTACAATAACTGGGTCGAACCATGTGAACACTCTTAAGGTTGATAAAGACTGTATATCTGGGACTTCCCTCATGGTCCAGTGGCTAAGACTCTGCACTCCCAATCAAAGCAGGGGACCCAGGTTCAATCTCTGGTCAGGGAACTAGATCCCACATGCTGCAACTAAGAATTCACATGCCACAACAAAAGATCTCACAGGCTGCAACGAAAGATCAAAGACCCTGAATGCTAAGGATCTTTGGCAACTAAGGCCCAGCATGGTCAAATGAACAAATACATATTTTTTTAAAAAAGACTACATCTGTCTTCCATCAGTGTCATATCAATCTGCCTTCCCACCAGGAATGCTAAATGTAATGCTTTAATGCAAAAAGAACAGAAATTATTAAAATTAAAAATTGTAAAAATTATAGTAAAATATTATCAAAATTAAAATAAAAGAATAGAACTGTTTTTACACTATGTGTGGTAACAACTTTCTTTTCAAGAACATAGACACAGTGGGGAAGGAGACAGTGGGACAAACTGAGTGAGCTGCATTGAAACATGCACATCACCATATGTGAAATAGACAGGTAGTGGGGAGTTTATGCCCAACATAGGGGGCTCGACCTGGCACTGTGACTACCTAGAGGGCGGAACCGGAGGGAGGCTCGGGAGGGGGGCACGCACACACACTTGTGGCTGATTCACACTCTTGTACAGCAGGGACCAACGCAACATGGTAAAGCAACTATCCTCCAATTGCAATACATTTTTTAAAAAAGAATGTGATCAGACTAGATGATCTGAGAGGTTAGCTTCTATCAAAATAAGTTTTCAAATGGAAATCCCTATTCTAAATTAACAGACCTGCTAAAGCACTAATACATTCACATAGAGGCACATGGAGAGAAGGCTTTGTATAAAACCACCTTCTTCCTTATAGTGGCCCCCACTTCCTAATGTTCCCCTGTCATTTTCACCCAAAATTAGATAGATTTAAAAGCAACTCTAATGCCTACATGGAGAAGGAAATGGCACCCCACTCCAGTCCTCTTGCCTGGAAAATCCCATGGATGGAGGAGCCTGGTAGGCTGCAGTCCATGGGGTCGCTAAGAGTCAGACACGACTGAGCGACTTCACTTTCACTTTTCACCTTCATGCTTTGGAGAAGGAAATGGCAACCCACTCCAGTGTTCTTGCCTGGAGAATCCCAGGGATGGCAAGAGCCTGGTGGGCTGCCATCTATGGGGTCACACAGAGTCAGACACGACTGACGCGACTTAGCAACAGTAGCAGCTAATGCCTACAACATATTTACTTAGAAAAATCCAGAGCTTGGGCTTGAGTAGAAAGAGCAGGTCCACCCTCCACCATTTTACCAACAAACACATTAAGAAACCAAACGGTGATTTTAAAATAAATCCCACAAGTGACACCCACTTGTCACTTAGAGACAAGCTCCATCCCAGCCAGGGTGGTGGTTTCACATGAACAGGGAACAAGCCACACCCACAAAGCGGACCTGGGAGTCACTATGCAGAAGGTCATTCCCTAAACTTCCCTTCCACATCAGCCAGCGAGGGTCAAAACCCACTAGGGACTTAGGTCTATGCTACAGTCCCAGTGGCAGGACCAGTGACCAGGGGGCCCAGAGTCCCCGCAGACGCGCTCTGGAGACCATGCAGACCAGAGCTTCCAATGACAGTCAGCAGGAGACACTGGATCCAGTACTCAAGTCTACTAGTCCACTTGGTTTTGGCCAGGAAACGGTGTTTTGTTTTATTTTGGCTTTTTTGTCCTCTTTTGGTTTGCTTTTGAATTTTGAACCAGATGTCAATCTTTAAAAAATAAGAGCTTCTCACAAAAATCCACATCTGGTTCCTCTTAAAATACCCGAAGATACCTTAGGCCCACACTGAACCCATGGCAGCGAGACGCTAGAGCTGAGCGGCGACTCCCCGGTCTGACGTGGGGTGTGGACCCACAGCCCGTCTTCCTGACTGCTCAGGACCCCAAGACTGCCACCCTTGACCTGGAGCTGGAGGGCCTACGCTCTGCAAAATGTTTGCTCTTATGACCCTTGTCTGATGGGAATAATGTGTGGTGATTTTTCAAAAGTCTGCAGATCCCATGGCAAATAATAAAATCCAAATTACTGAAATGCATAACTGAACTCAAACTACCTTGTGCTGTGAGGCATCTCCTGAAACAGCAGACACTATCAAGTATTAAGTAGGGAGGAGGAACTCAAAATTTTTATTTTACTAATAATGAAAAAGATTAGAGACTACTCAATTAAAAAGTCTGTAGGACATCCCCAGTAGTCGAGTGGATGAGAATCCGCCTGCCAATGCAGGGGACACAGGTTCGATCCCTGGTCCGGGAAGGTCCCAGGGCAACTAAGCCCGAATGCCTCAACAAGAGAAGCCTCCACAGTGAGACACCCATGCACCTTAATGAAGACCTAGCACAGTCAAAGGTAAATAATTTTTTAAAATCGACTATACTTGAATAAATTTACTTTTTAATTGAAGTAGAGTTCTGTTGTGTCGATCTCTCCTGTACGGCACTGTGACTCAGTTATACACATACATTCTTTTTTAATATTCAAAATAAATTTTAAAAAAAACTTCTTTTAACTTCCTGCCTCCTGTGTGCAAAACACGAGGCTTCCTATTATGGACACAATAATAAGTGAGACGTGGCTTCAGCATCACGGCAGATGGACAGACCTGCCGTGTGAAAGTACCGCCACAGAAGGGGGCAAGGTGGTAACAGCTCCTGCCCGTGCGAAGCACATGAGCCGTTTTCAAAGGACAGAGCACCTGGGACCCCCCTAGTGGTCCACGGTTAGGATACCACGCCTCTACTGCCAAGGGCACAGGTTTGATCCCTGGTCAGGGAACTAAGATTCCCACAAGCTATGCAGCACAGCCAAAAAAAAAAAAAAAAGACAGCACCTGCCAGGCTGGGGGATGCAGAGGGTCAGATAGGAAACGAGATGGGCGTGGGCACTGGGGCTGAGGATTGGGTACCACTGTACTAGAGCATGTATCTGATTGGAGATCATGGAAAGTTGCTAAGAGCTTTAAGGATTTCACTGGCTGTGGGACGGACCCCACGGAGATGGTGCTGAAGAATACAGGCGTGGGTTCAGGGAGGCCAGTAAGAAGATGACCATGAGTGTCCAGGCCAGAGTGAGGAGCATCTAAACCAGGGTAAAGGGCAGGAAGAACAGGGTAGAGAGGCAGCGAGGGCTCAGATGGCTGTTTAAGCATTGGACAGAGAATGAGACCGAGTCACAGAATCTCTGGCTTTAGCAATTCAGCTGATGTCATAGCCATGAAGCCAAGACAAGAAATATGAGAGCCAGGATTAAGGAGTGAGGCTGAACAGGGCTTGGGGCTAGGAGGATGGTGGAAGTCTAAAGATGGGCAAGACGTGAAATCGGCCCTCCAAACAACCTCACGGGGCAGAAGAGACTCCCGTGTAAACACTCCACGGACAGAGCCAAGTGTGATGGCCAGGGAGGAGAGACAGACGAGACTGCCTTGGGTCGTGCTCCCTAGAAGAAGAGCCTGCTGTGGCAGTCCTTGCACCAGTGGGTGCTGGAGAAAGAGCTCTGAAGAGAAACTTGTAACAAAGCGAGGGAAGTTGCATGGACAGGAAAAGGTGAGGGCTGACAGCAGGCCAGCTGCGGTCTGATCTGGCAGGGAGCCCCGGAGTTAACTGAACTATAGACTTTGTGCTGCCCGGAGGCTAAGGGCTGGGTTTTATACCCCAATCACTGACATCAGTCACTGATGTCAACCACTCACTACAGGGCACCCCAAGGTACGGAATGAGATGTTTCCTTCCAGTCGTCTGCAGGGTACGGAGCGGCTCTCCAGCAAGGCAGAATCTTCCAGTGAAGGATCCAGGCATGAGGTGTTAGCAACTGGCCCTGCTGCAGCCAAGCGTGGGGCACACAGGGCCAGGAGAGGGGATCCAGGCAGGGTACCAGCAACATCTGCTACAGAATCCACTCCAGAAGTCCATGAGAACAACGCCGAGCGAGGAGGAGAGAGAAAGGTCCTTCTTCACCAGGAATCTTTCCACCTTTCCACCTCCCTGGAAATTGGCAGGAGGTTAACAGATTTACCTCCCCCAAGGTGCTTGAGCACCTCTGAAAAGCCTCGAGCATGGAGTGCAACTTTACAACCCAGGCTGAAGGCTGCTCTCCCGGGCACTGGGGTGTCTGTGCCCTGGTACAAACGGCAGCCTGTGGTTCCACCTGCCTTCTGCCCAGGAGCCCTCCAGCCGCAGAGTGGGTTTCTCTGACCACACCCGAGCAATAAACGGGCAGCCATCCTCGGCCATATAACTGACAACATTCCTCCAATTTTTATGATGCTTTTTATGCTCACCTTATAAAGTTTCATGTTTTACTTTCCAGATTTCATTGTGTGCACTCAATGTGTCCCAGGAGCATGGCCAAGCAGTTTTAATTTTCCAAGAAGTACTTCTCTGCTTCTCCTTTCCACTACAGCACAGCTGAGAGATTGGAAAAGGCCCCCAAAGCAAGATTTCTGGGCAACCTTAACAATCTGCTCCCAGATATTCAAGCAGCGATGAGCTTCAGGAGAGCTTCCAACATCCTGGCTGAAGCCCCAGACCCTGTCTTCATGTATTTAGAGGGGACATCTCTGGCAATACAAAGCTGAACAAGCAAATTCCAAAGGAATGAAATGAACCTTATAAGAAAAGACTATCTGATTATCCGAGGGCAGAGGTAGAAAGTACTCTGTAAGATGCCAGAGAAATCCTGAATCACTAACCACATCCAAAAGGAAACTGATGCTCAAATCAACTAATTCATTAATTATGATTTACCCTTTGATTAAACTCACAGATCAAGTTTCTGACAATACTAGGTCAGAGTTTTGTGGAGGACAGGTTGGTTTCTTAACCAACACAAATCTGCCTCAATTGTCTTTCCTAAAATACACGCATTAATGATTTCATGAATAAATGCACTCATCAACAGGAAAACCAGGTGACTGAAGGTTACAATAGCAATGAGCTACCCTTACAGAACACCATGCATGTGCCCAGAACTGTGTGAGGAGCTGGAGTGTTTATCCTCCTCTTCACGCTTGGGAAAATGGTGTAGGAAACACTAAAGGATACTGAATCCCTACCTCACACCACACACACAAAAGTCCAAAAAGATTAAGGACTTAATTCAGAAAGGTAAACATCCGGAACTTCCAGCAGAAAATAAAGAATATCCTTCTAAGGGGAACCCTCTTACACTATTAGTGTGGAGGTTCATCAAAAAACTAAATACAGAGCTACTGTATGATCCAACAATCCCACTCCTGGGCAGATATCCAGACAAAACTATAATTCAAAAAGATACATGCACCCCTATGTTCACAGAAAGCACTATTTACAGCAGCCAAGACATGGAAGCAACCTAAATGTCCAACAACAGATGAACGGATAAAGAAGACATGGTACATATACACAATGGAATACTACTCAGCCACAAAAAAGGAAATAATGCCATTTGCCACTACACAGATGGACCTAGAGATGATCATACAAAGTGAAGTAAGTCAGACAAGAGGCAAATACCATATGATGTCACTTATGTGTGGAATCTAAAATATGATGCATGTTTAAAATGAACTTATATATGAAACAGAAAAAACTCATAGACCCAAAGAACGGACTTGTGGAGGGGGTGCAGGGGAGGGTTGGATTGAGAATTTGGGATTAGCAGAGGCAAACTATTATATATAGGATGGATAAACAGCAAAGTCCTACTGTAGAGCATAGGGAATTATATTCAATATCCTGCAATAAACTGTAACAGAAAAGAATATGAAAAAGAATACTTATATAACTAAGTCACCCCGCTGTACAGCAGAAATTAACAAACATTATAATCAACAATACTCCAGTCTTTTAAAAGAGTGTATTTCTAACCAGGAGAGAAAATACAGAAATCCTGTCACAGTAAAATTAAGAACCTTTTGACCTGAGGTTGCCATCTGTGGATTGACTGGGTTTAGATCGGAGCTGGGAGCTACTCTTAGGGGAAAATCTGAGTTGTCAGTTGTGCTGTGGGTTGATGCAGTGATCTGAGAATCAGCAGTTTTTAAAAAGTAGGTCTCTGCAGGAAATTCTACTTCTGTTTGTTTGTGTTTGCATCCCAGGCGTCTGAGATGAGCCTGCCAGGAGAGATGGCTGTTTCTGTCAGTGAAGGGAGCAGCTGTCAGCACTGGGAAGCATAATAAAGATAACACAAAAATAATAAGAATTTGCTTTCCAAATGCATCACAAATAAAGTTAAAAGACAAGCTACCAATTAAGAAAAGATATCTGTAGCACATACATCCAACAAAGGATAAGTATTCAGAATATATAAAGAACTCATAAACTGGATTTCCCTGGTGGTCCAGAGGCTAAGACTCCGTGCTCCCAATGCAGGGGCCCCAGGTTCAATCCCAGGTCCAGGAACTAGATCCCACATACTGCAACTAAGACCTGGCACAGTTAAATAAATTAATTAAAAGAAAAACAAAAACAGGTTTTTTTTACACTATAACATAAATAACCTACTAGATAACAGAGCAAAAAGACACAAGATGGAATTTCACAAAAGAGGGGGGAAGAAATGATTCCTGAACAAATGAAAAGCTGCTTTCTTTCTGAGAGTCATATATACACAAATTAAAACACCAAGGAGCTACTATTTACACCCAGGAACTTAGCAAAATTAAGAAGTCTAATCACAGACATAAAAAACAAATGCACGGTTACCAAACAGGAAAGGGAGAGGGAGCAGAGGATAAATCAGGAGTTTGGAATTGACATATACACACAACTACATATAAAATAGATACATAAAAAGGTCCTACTGTATAGCACAGGGAACTATACTCGATATTCTCTAACAACCTATATTGAAAAAGAATCTGAAAAAGTATATATATATGTGTGTGTGTATATATAACTGAATCACTGTGCTATACATTCAACACTAAAACAGCACTGGTCAACCAGTTATACTTCTATTTTTTAAAAAGATAAGAAAAAATAATCACCTATTCATTCTATGACAGTATAAAACTACAAAGTGGAAACAAACCATAAATAAATGATTTTTTGGACTATATGCAATATTAACAATCTCATTTTACTGATGAGGAAACTGAGGTTTAGGAAGGTAGGATAACTTCCAAGCAGGTAAATGAAAGTAACAAGGCTGGGCTTTTAATTAATGCCCAGACTTTTAACACTATGCTAGACTACAAGGTTTCCACCAGGAAGAAAAAAATTACAGACAATTCATAAGATTCAGCTCTTCTTACAGAACACCTGTGCCTTCCAGGAGTGGTAGGACATAAGCAGCATTTGTTCAGGATTTCTCAGCTCTAAAGTCACAGTTTTGGGGTTTTTTTTTTTAACATCTTCTTAACATGTGGTTATACTGAACAAAATCTTTTTTAAAAAATAACAGAAAAAAATCCTTTAAAATTCAAGGAAATTTGCAATTTAAAGAACACCTATGATGAAGCATCTTCATTTACTTTTTAAAACGCAGAGAGGATCCATGGTGAGAAGCCATGTCGTAGTACACTGATGGTTGGGCTGAGAAATCATTTTACGAAAAAGGTGATCAAGTAATCAGGTCCTGGGTCTTCTTTCCTGGCTGGCTCTCAGCTTTTGAGCTCTGTCTCACACCTCCACACTCTAAGCAGATGTGTTCCCTCCAGAAAGATTTTGCCTACCACACCCAGAGCTGGTGCCCCTCCACAACGCTCCCTCTATACCCCAGGACTCCATGCCACGTCCAGGGTCTCTTTCCCAGTCCACTGCTCCCCAAGGGAGGGACCCACCGAACACCGCCAGGTCACATGTGGCAGATGATGAACAACGAACAACCAACCAACCATCCTGCCATGACAGCCATCCACATACAGGGAGGGTGGGAATGGGAAAGACGTGACCACTACAGTCAGACTGCCCTCTGCTCCAATGTCCATTTTGAGATCAGCTGGCTCAGCTCAAATAAGAAGATCTTACTAAAACCTGCCTGCCTTTGGTGATTATTAGGATTAGTGGTGATAATGTATGTGAAAATGGGTCCCCATGTGATTTTTAAACTGCGGCTTCCCATCTAACAATGGGGGTGGGGGAGTGGGGGGCCTCCTCCATGGCTCAGCAGGTAAGAATCCACCTGCAACGCGGGAGATGCAGGTTTGGTCCCTGGGTCAGGAAGATCCCCTGGAGGGCATGGCAGCCCACTCCAGTATTCTTGCCTGGAGAATCCTATGGATGGAGGAGCCTGGCAGGCTACAGTCCATGGGGTTGCAAAGAGCAGGACATGACTAAAGCATCGGCATGAGCATGTGGTGGTGGGGCTGGGGTCACATTCTGCTTCAACTGGTCCAGGACAGGAAGGATTTTGTAACATCTTCCCCAGCACGTCTCCTGTGTAGGCAGGTTCCAGAATCCCTGTGCAGGAGAGAATGAGGCAGGTGCCAGCATGTACCCTTGCGGTATCCAAAACTCGTCATGCCACTTAATAACCTGGCCCCAGAGAGTGGGCGCTGGCTCCTTATCATCAAGTTGCACCAAGCTTTCCCCACCCTCTTCCTTCTGCCCCTCAAACATCTCGGTGACCTTGAAAAAAGATCTGCCTGAACTTTCAGATAAGTCACGTGTGTGTGTGTGTGTGTGTGTGTGTGTGACAGAGACAGAGAGATGGAGGAGGAGAAAGGAGGAAAGAAGGACGGAAGGGAGAGAGAGCAAAAACTTAGGGACAGGAAGCAAGAAAGTGACTCCTTTTTCCATCAGAGAATTTAGCAACTTCAGGTTCTGGTTAGTTCATTAACAGAAAAGCTAAACAGGAATTTGTTTTCAACTCCAACTGTTGCACCCAACTGGTCTTATATTTCTAGCACGTACTCAGCATAACGAAATCCTCAACAACAAAAATCATTCAGATTTTTTGGGGGGCAGTGTAGCATGTGGGATCTTAAGTTTCCTGATCAGGGATCAAACCCACTCCTCCTGCTTTGGAAGCATGGAGGGAGTCTTAACTGCTGAACCACCAGGGAAGTCTCATCCTTCTTTTAGGCCTAAGATAGTCAAATGTCAAAGGTGCCCATCCACCAGCCCTCCCATTCCTCCTGCACATAAACCCCCACTGACAGGAGTCTCAAGATGGGAGGGAAACGGATCAGAGAGAGGATGCCCTGGCCAAGATGCTGAGACTCTTAAGAGAGTGGCCCAAAGGCCTCTGAGCCCCTTTAACTCTAACTGGCTACAAAGAGCCTTTGTGCGTTGACGCCATCTGGCTGGAAATGAGAAATAAGAAACCACCTCCAAATTCCACGAGGAAGGCTCATCACTGCTTTGCAGCAATGATTTTAAAGCTGCTGGCTCAACAATAAGAAGCAATCAGTGCCCGATAAGACATGACTACACAGACAAGCCCCAACACGTTATGCTGACTAGAGGAAGCCAGGCAGTAGCGAGTACCCCCGTCTGGTTCCATTTATATGAAATATTAAACTAGGCAAAACTAACCTCCAGTGGGAGAAAACAGAATGGTGGCTGCCTGTGATGGGAAGGGCTGGGGCACCAGAACTTTCTGGGCAGGTGGTGATGTTCTGTACCTTGAGGGCTTTGAGTAGCAGGTGTATGTAGCTGTCAAAACTCAGCAAACGTACACTTAAGATTCACGCATTTCACTGTGAAATTTTACATCAAGAAAAAAAAAACAGCAAACAAAGATCATTAACGATATTTGTTCATGATAGGCATGTTAAAATATTTACAGGGCAGTGTACTGACATTGGTAATTTACTTAGAAGTGCATAAATAAATAAAAAGGGGACTTCCTTGTGGTTCAGTGTTTAAGACTCTGTGCTTTCACTGCCAGGGCCCCGGTTCAATCCTTGGTCAGGGAATAAAGATCTTGCAAGCTGCACACCACAGTAGAAAAAAAAGAAAGGAAGGAAGAAAAAGAAGATGGGTTGATGAATGGATACATGGGAAGCTATGTGCTAAAGCAGGTATAGTCAAATGTTCATCACAGGGGCTTCCCTCATGGTCCAGTGGTTAAGACTTTGTTCTCCAATGCAAGGGATGGGGGTTTGATCCCTGGTCAGAGAGCTAAGATCCCACATGTCTTGAAGCCATAAAACCAGAACACAAAACAGAAGCAATATTGTAACAAATTCAGTAAAGGCTTTAAAAAAGATCCACATTAAAAAAAAAAATCTCTGAAGAAAATTAAAATTTTAAAAATGTTCATTGTAGAATCCAAACAATCGCTATATGTGTGTTCCCTGTACAACTCTTATTAACTTTCCTATATGTTTGCAATTTTTCATAATAAAATGTTCAGGGAGCAAAGGGAAAGCTAGACATACAGGGGATGAAAAAGGTAAGCTAAGGCTAAGAAAAAGTACAGAAGCTACTGTACTTACTGGAGTTTAAGGCAGCTGTGAACTGCTCAGACAAATGGAAAAGAGAAACAGGGCAATGCTGAGCACAAGACCAGTCATTCACTGGGCAACCACCACACATTAGAAGTGTGTGTTAGACAGTCTGCTGACTCTGCCATCGCCATCTCCCTGCAGGGAAGCATATTATCATTTTATAGAGAAGCAGATTGAAACTCAGAGTGAAGTAATAACATACCTGTGGTCATGAGGCTGGAAACTGGAACTAGCTCTGCCAGCCTCAAAACTCCAGGGCTACAGAGGAAAAAGCAACATGAATTCAGCATTTCTTCCCTCTTTCCAAGGTCAGGACCGTACCAAGGGCACAGGCATGGCCGACGGCCGCTCCTACCCAGCAGTGCCACCTGCCACACAGTGTGTGACAGCACTGACAGTTGCCCTGAATTCCAGTCACTGAATTCTCCCAACAGTCCCCATGAGCCTCCCACACTCAATCCTCCTCCTGCTCTTTGTACTGCAAGAATCTATCTACCCACCAGAAGTTTAGCCATCATCTCTGTGCATACACCCTGATTCACAAATGTTGCAAAGCTCAGCAACATCCAACAGTTTTCCAGCCCACCCACCTTCCTACTCTGCAGAGGTTGGAAAGTTAGACACTCCCTTCACTGACTCCCTTGCAGCTAGATTCTTCCAAGGAAACACACTCATGCAAGATTTTTCTTTTTTGGGGTGGGGGCACAGGGAGGGAATGTGGATCATTTTAAAAGTCTTTATTGAATTTTGTTACAATATTGCTTCTGTTCTTTTTGATATTTTGATTCTTTGGTCACAAAGCATGTGGGGTCTTAGCTCCATCACCAGGGACCAAACATGCACTCTCTGCATTAGAAGGTGAAGTCTTAGCCACTGGACAGCCATACAAGATTTAAAAGGTAGAGGGGAATGACAAGAGACAGCAGCTACAGGTTAGGTCAGAACTTCCTGCAAAACGGTGGGAGGGGTGTCTGATGCCTTGGAGCAGCTGTGCAAAGGGTTTAGCATTCTGCCTCTAGTGTCAGAGGTACTGCGGCAGAAGTGAGTTAGAATCATGTTATGGCTGCAGTCTGGACCTAAGCTGTGTCACTGCTGAACATGAAACATCGAAGCCTGGTTCTCCCAAAGATACTTTAAAACTGTCCGATAAATCACCTGTCACTTAGATAGCTTAGAAGCAAGCTACTCTCTGTGACAAAGATCCTAACCTTGCCTGTGAGCAGCTCTGAGACTGCCTCCCAAGTTACAAGCCTACACCACTGCCTGCCAGGCAAGAAAACTCCCTAGAACAGGATGTTAGCTTCCCACTTTCCATGTTGGAGGGACGGCAGGAGAGGACGAAAGGAATAGATAGAGTACATGACAGTCTGTCAGCTTCTAGGAATACATGCACAGACTCCCAGAAGGGCAAACCTAGAAGAGACTTTCAAATACCCCAAGGACAAGAGAGCACACACAAAGTGAAGGCCTTTCAAGGACCCTGGGCTGGGATCTGGAATGAAGCAGGTCACTCTTGGAGGCCACTTCAGTGGGTAAGGATGATCTCATTCAAAAGCCATGTTGGCATGGTGATTTGAGGACAGTCTAATGATGTACAAAGGCATGTACAAAGGATTTTTTTAACTATCACAGTTTACACAGATGTAAATATTTTTTTTTTCCCTCCAAAGAAATATCCTCAGGGGCTCCTGGTTTATTGTCATTACCCAAAACCTTTAGCTTTGTTGAGACAAATCCATCTGCTCCATGCATGGTTACAAGACTGGGAAACAGCTGAAACCAAGTCAGGGCCATTTTTAATCAAAAATGAGGTAAGACCACAAAGCAGACAAAATTCTTTTCTGTGGCGGCTTGTCACTGGTTCTGAAGGCAATTCTAGGGGGGAAAAAAAGAAGAGCTTTCAAAATAATTTGAGCAATGGCAGCATTGTTGTAAAAAGGACTCCTGCCATTCTTGCATATACATTGTTGGGAATTCACGTTTAGGAAAATACATCTTTAGAGTCACATCATATAGAGGGAAACTGAAGTGTGGTCACTGTTTCTTGGTTTATTTTGTGTGCACCAACCAAGAAGAAAAAAAAAAAAAACCTGCTACAGTCTCCTTTTCATGAAGATGGCGCCGAAGGTGAAGAAGGAAGCCCCTGCCCCTCCTAAAGCTGAAGCCAAAGCAAAGGCTTTGAAGGCCAAGAAAGTAGTGTTGAAAGGTGTCCACAACCACAAGAAAAAGAAGATCCGGACGTCACCCACCTTCCGGCGGCCCAAAACACTGCGGCTCAGGAGGCAGCCCAAATATCCTTGGAAGAGCGCCCCCAGGAGAAACAAACTTGACCACTACACCATCATCAAATTCCCCCTCACTACCGAGTCAGCCACGAAGAAAATAGAAGACAACAACACACTGGTATTCACTGTGGATGTCAAGGCCAACAAGCACCAGATTAAACAGGCTGTGAAGAAGCTCTATGACACTGACGTGGCTAAGGCCAATACTCTGATCAGGCCTGATGGAGAGAAGAAGGCATATGTTCAACTGGCTCCTGACTATGATGCTTTGGATGTTGCCAACAAAATTGGGATCATCTAAACTGAGTCCAGCTGGCTAATTCCAAATATAAAAGTTTTCACTATGTTAAACAAACAAAAAAAAAACCTGCTACAGTCTAGCTTCTGGAACTGTTGGCAAGGGTGCAGGCAGACTCATGCCACCCTGAAACCTGGGGACCACAAAGGTGACTTAGAGCCACAGGGTGACTTTGGCACTGAATGGCCCTGTACCTAAGTCACTGTGATCCTGGCTTAATTTCTTCTCATAGTTGGCCCTGTGACTACTGCTCTTTTGCATGGCTTAAGTAAAGAGTGAATTATAACTCTTTTATTGAAAAAGTCTAAGACAAAGAAAATGATACTGCGTCTCACAAATCAGTCCTTAAAAAATATTCTCTGCCAAACCTCATTTATACCTTTTAGGGTTTACTAGATCTCAATGTACTTGCACCTGTCAGATATGTGGGTGCATCTTGCTCTTGAATAAAACCAACTGGTATGCATACACATCAAGGCTCTGCAAAAGTAAAAGCACAAAATGACAGGACTCAAAAGAAATGTACAAAAATGAAAATACAGTGGTATGATCCCAAGAGCAGTGAGATTCAGGGAGACTTTTTTCCCCAAAAAAGCCATTTGGTTATAATAACTGAGAAGTTATTGAAAAATGATGCAAAAGCATCTTTCCAACCATGGGTGCTAAATCTCAACTGAGATGTTTATGTCCTGAGGACTGGATTCTCCCCTCCATCACCCATAGAAGCCAATGGGACTTCAAATCTTGTTTTCTAAAACACCACTAAGCCAGAGATCAGCAAAAAAAAATGACCAATAGGCCAAATCTGGCCCACCATTTGTTTTTTGTAAATAAAGTTTTATTGGAACACAGCCATGTCTGTTTGTTGACATATTGTCCATGGTTGCTTTCATGCTACGATAGCAGAGTTGAAATTACTTACTATCTGGCCCTTAACAGAAAGAGTCTGCCAACCCCCGCAATAAACCAGAGTAAGAGCCACTGTCCCACACGGGGAGCTCACTAGTGCACCAGGAGAAATGTTCCTCAAAGATCAAGCACCATCCCAGGGGAGCCAGGGTGTGGCCCAAGACACCATTCTTCAAGAGTGGCGGAGTGTGGGACTCTCCTGGTGGTGCAGAGGTTAACTAGCTGCCTTCCGCTGTAGGGCGCACAAGTTCAATTCCTGGCCTGGGAACTGAGAGCAACATGCCTCAGAATAGCTAAGCCTGAAAGTCACAAGATACCCATGCATCGCAACAAAGACCCAATGCAGCCAAAATATAAATAAATAAAGCTTTCTTAAAAAAGAGTGGAGGGGTGTGCAAGAGAAACAAACATTTCACATCTGCCAGCACATCAAGGTCAGGTAGAACCACTGCCAAATGACCAAAGAATACTCTATTCTAAAGCCCTGAGAGGAAACGCCAATCTCCAGGGAGAAGTCTCACATGTGTAATGCAATGTAATCAGATTTAGCTAGGTACCTTTCAGAATTCAGAAGTGCGTCTTCTATTTCAGCATCATCAGAAAGAGTGCATCTACCTACAGATAGATCCGAAGAAGTTGTAAAGCTGATTTATTCATAATTTGAAAAAATAAAAGCAACTATTAAACCCAGTTCTCTTTGCAATATAAGGAACTCCCTGGGAGTTCAGTGGTTAGCACTTCTTCGCACTTTCACGGCCAAGGGCTCAGATTCATCCCTGATCAGGGAACTAAAATCCTGCAAGTTGCATGCCCAAAAGAAAAAAAAAAGTGACTTATTCTTTGCAATATACTAGAGGAAATTAACATCAGGCTCAGAGATAAGATATCCCAACACAATCTTTTAATACCCGGGGAACACAGGGTTCAAGAATAGCTCTCTTCACATTTTGCAATTATTCTCCATCACTCAAATCAGCTAATAAATAAACCAAAACACTGAATGAATTTCAGGGCACCAGCCAGATATTGAGAAACCAGTAGGTATTCTTTGCTGTATAACAAAGCCACAGGGCAGAAAGATCCTATTTAGCATCACTTTTCTGGAGTTTTTCCAAAATTGTCTCAGAAGCAGAGAGCCAGTTTCTTGTTCTAACTGTCACAAAGCCAGAGTATAACTTTGAACTAAATGTCATCTCTTTGGGGCTGCTCTCTTACCTGTGAGATGAAGGCAAGTTCATTTGAGGATCTTCAGGGTCCTGGAATGATGCCCAGAGAAGGAAAATGTCAGCCTCCGCCTGCCTCTTACTGTTTATTTCTTTTGGAAAATGCTTCCAGAAAAAGACAATGGTAAAACGTCAGGATTATTTCTGAGTTGTAACATGTGGTCACAGAGTTACTTACAATCAGGTTCTTTTAAATGCAGAGAATGAAAAAGTTGCCTATCAGTTAAGAAGACCAAAACTCTCCCTCCTGGGGATCAGATGTATTCCACGGTAAAAACAGTTCTTCCAAACTCCCTGGCACAGAGGGGACTGTCTTAGCGTCCGGCTGAAAATTTTAAAAATTACCCAAAAAGCTTCCATGAGCAACAAACAGATCAAGATCCAGTGATCCTGCAAATCAGGAGCCTCAGAGATTCCTTCCTGAGCTCGGTTTTGGGTTTCATCAACCTAACCAAGCACTCTCTCCCTGGAACTTCCCTGGTGATTCAGTGGCTAAGACTCTGTGCTCTTAATGCATGGGATCCAGGTTCAATCCCTGGTCAGAGAATTAGATCTCACATGCCACAACTGAAGATCCCATGTGCCACAATCAAGATCTGGCACAGTCAAATAAATAAGCAAATATTTAAAAATAAATAAATAAATAAAACACCCTCCTCATGTCGCTCAGGATGTCAGAGGTACCACATAAAGTAAGGCTGGCACCAGTCACACCCCGCTGGTCATTCAGACCCTCATATACCCTAATCAAGTTCAACAACATGATGTAAAATTTCTTCCACTTTTAATACAGTAAAATTTATAATGTAGTGTTAGTTTCAGGTGCGCAACAAAGTGATCCAGTTATACACACACACACACACACACATATATATATATATTCTTTTTCAGATTCTTTTCCATTATAGGTTATTACCAGATACTGAATATAGTTCCCTGTGTTATACAGTAGGTCCTTGTTGGTTATCTCTTTTATATGCAGTAGTGTGTATCTGTTAATTCCAAACTCCTAAATTGTCCCTCCCTACCCTATCCTCTTTGGTAGCCATAAGTTTGTTTTCTATGTCTGTGGGTCTATTAACATGATATAAAATTAAATTAGAACCCTGCATTCAATTCACATTCAGGATAACAAGAGCATTTGCATCAATTGGGATCCTAAACAGACTATGGAAATGGATGCAATAGGGGAAAACAGTTTAAATATTTTGTTGTCTGGCCAAATTTCTAACTCAGATCCAATTGACCAAAATGAGAAAGCAAGGCTACAATGGACACCAGAGGGTTGCAAGTTAGCTTACATAACGCAGCACTGTCCCCCCACCCCCGCAACCCCACAGCTTGCAACGATCCAGTTCCCAGTAAGAATGGGAGTTTTGCCGCCCTGTCTGCCCTTCATTGGCTCAGAAACCAAGTGTCTCCGAACCTTCCTGACTTCTGGAAACTGCTACAAGAGACTGTGTGACCACCTCCCTCCCTCTCAAGGGTATAACCCACGTTCACTCACACACACACACACACACACACACACACACAAGGTTGCTCTCCACTTGGGAGAAATTAACCACAAACCATTCCCTTTAATCCTTCTTCCTCATTTTGAAAAGAAAATACACTCCAAAGTCCAAAAATAACTCACCCCCAAAGAGTTGAAACACAACCTGCTTGTACACAAAAGCTGTCTGAAAATTAGCATAAACCACCTCATAGCTCAAAAATACCCAGGTGCCTCTCTCTGTTAATCCTTCATCAGGAAACCCGAGCTTTATTTTTTTATCGTCCAGAGCCATCTTAAGAGTCTCCATGTAGAACTCACTGCAAAAAGAATACTTCTAAGCAAGCCTATAACAAACAGAATTCTCAAGCTGCGCCTGGCTCAACCATCAGATACCGAAAACAAACCAGACAAACACAAACCCCGTGGCTGCCTTCCTGGCGTGACATCGTCACGAGCCACCAAACAAGGTAGGGAAGAACCCAAGTGCCAGGGAGGCTCCAGAAAAGTGGACCCCCCGCCCAGGAAGCTTGGGAGGTTGGTGGTCTGAACTGCATCTTAGCAGGCAGGTGTCACTTTATAATTTAAAATGTAATGAGAGAGGCTGGGGGGACGTGCAGAGAGTACATGGGAACTCCGCAGTTCCACTCAATTTTGCATGAAACCTAAAGCTGCTTTTAAAAAAAGAGTTTCTTTTTAAAGAGAGGAGATCATTCTCCATGGTCTTGTATTTCCTCTCTACTCTTTTCTGAGTTTTCTAAGTTTTTGTATAAGGAATAGTACTTTTTTAACTAGACAGAAAAGTCATTAAAATAGAGAATGAGGGAATTCCCTGGTAGTCAGTGGTCAGGACTCAGCATTTTCTCTGCCAAGGGCCCAGGTTCAATACCTGGTAAGGGAACTAAGACCTTAGCACTGCCAAAAAATAAACAAAAAACAGAGTATGACTCCCAAACAAGGATGCAATAGTATCTGTACAAAGAAAACAAAAAAAGACACAAAAGTCAAACTAAGACACTGAAAACAGGTACATCTGTCTGCTAATTATGCCTCCGTTGGATTAATTTAAGAAGTATTTAAAAAGCCTTAGAGCTCTTATGTTTCACTTTAAATAGCATATATTATAATCTTTCAAAAATTTTTGTTGACGTATAGTTGATGTATAACATAAGTTACAGGTATACAGTACAGTGATTCATGATTTGTAATGGTTATACTTCATTTAGTTATTATAAATTGGCTGTATTCTCTGTGCTGTTCTCTATTCTTGTTCAATTCACTCGCTCAGTTGTGTCCGACTCTCTGCGACCCCACGGACCGCAGCACACCAGGCCTCCCTGTCCATCACCAACTCCTGGAGTTTACTCAAACTCATGTCCATTGAGTCAGTGATGCCATCCAACCATCTCATCCTCTGTCATCCCCTTCTCCTGCCTTCAATCTTTCCCAGCATCAGGGTCTTTTCAAATGAGTCAGCTCTTCACATCAGGTGGCCAAAGTATTGGAGTTTCAGCTTCAGCATCAGTCTTTCCAATGAACACCCAAGACTGATCTCCTCTAGGATGGACTGGCTAGATCTCCTTGCAGTCCACGGGGCTCTCAAGAGTCTTCTCCAACAACACAGTTCAAAAGCACCAATTCTTTGGCGCTCAGCTTTCTTCACAGTCCAACTCTCACATCCATACGTGACTACTGGAAAAACCATAGCCTTGACCAGATGGACCTTTGTTGGCAAAGTAATGTCTCTTCTTTTTAATATGCTGTCTAGGTTGGTCATAACTTTCCTTCCAAGGAGAAAGCATCTTTTAAATTAAATATATTCTTGTAGATATTTTTAAATTAATTTTTACTGGAATATAGTTGCTTTACAGTGTTGTGTTAGTTTGTGGCATATTTTCTACAAAATAGTTTGTACTTCTTAATTCCCTACTCTCTCTTGCCCCTCCCCCCATGTATGTTACAGTCTTTAGGGAAGGTTAATTTCTGTAAACTGGCAGCAGATGTTCCTGTTAAACTTGTGAGTGTCCTCCTGTAAGATAATTAATTAAAGTAAGTTCCCTATTCTTGGTGCCATCAACTTGAGACTTAGGGTCCTGTAGGCTATCATCACGAACAATTATACTTCTGGAGAATAAATGGCTTGCCAAGCAAATAATAAGTTATTGTGTAACAAATACAGAGCTTCAGTTTAGGCGGATAGAAACCTTCTAGAGATAAAGAATGGCCATGGTTTCACAACAGTTTGAGTGTCCTTAATGCCACTGAACTGTCCATGTAAAAAAGGTTAAAACGGGGACTTCCCTGGTGGTCCAGTGGTTAAGAATCTGCCTGCCAATGCAGGGGACACAGTTTCAATCCCCCGTCTGGGGAGATTACAGATGCCGCAGGGCAACTCAGCCTGTGTGCCACAACTACTGAGCCCAGGCTCTAGAGCCTGTGCCCTCCAACAGGAGAAGCCACCGCAAGAGGAAGCCCGTGCCCCGCACCTCGAGAAAGACCCAGGGCAGTCAAAACTGAATGACAAAATAAACAATGTTTTTCATGGTGCAGTTTATGCTATACATATTTTACCATAAAAAAGTAACTTTAGCTTCTACCTAAACAGTTTTTGAAGACATCACACGGTAATGGGAGCCCATACGGTAGGAATGTCACAGATGCTCTGGCAAGGCGCCTCGGGTGCCTCTACCAGCAAGAAGTCTAAAATTAGGGTTTCAGTCTCTTCCATGTCACTAACTGTAATGCAACGTTCCTGAGACAAACCCCGTCCACCTGGTGATTTTCACAGAGGCACGGAGACGTGTGTCCAGGGAAACACATGCAAACCAAGGCAAGGTGAACTCCAAAATCATCCCTGCTGCTGATTCCATTCACCCTAACAAATATTTACTGAGAGCCCACTACAGTCCCACATTGTGCCAGGGCTTCGAGCAACACCTGCTCCCCAGGATCATGCGATACAGTGACATTTTAGCCAAACTACTCATTGCCTTGACAATTTCAAATAATAATATGGGGTGGAGGGAACGGACTGGGAGTTTGGGGTGAGCAGATGTCAACTATTACATATGAATGGACAAACAAGGTCCTACTATATAGCACAGGGAACTATATTCCATATCCTGTGGTAAACCACAATGAAAAATATGAGAAAGAATATACATATATAACAATCATTTTGCTGTACACCAGAAATTAACACTACATTGTAAATCAACTATGCTTCAATTAAAAAATATAAATAAATAAACCATCAAATCAAATAGCATTACAGGACACAGTGTGACTCATCTTTCTCAAAGAAGGCAAGTGCTTTCTTGTTTACTTTTCCATTTTTTTCCTTTGCACACTGAAATGATTCAAACTTACAGAGAGCTGAAAAACGATTACAGATAGCTACCGTGTCCTGCGTGTGTGCTAAGCCTCTCAGTCATGTCTGATTCTTTGCGACCCTGCGGACTGTAGGCCACCAGACTCCTCCGTCCACGGGCTTCTCCAGGCCAGAATACTGCAGTGGGTTGCAAGCCCTCCTCCAGGGAATCTCCCTGACCCAGGGGTCCAACCCGCATCTCCAGAACTGACAGGTGGGTTCTTTACCATCAGCGCCACCTGCACAGCCCAACTTCCCCTTCACCCTCGGTCAACAGTCACGGATGTTCTGGCACCTGCCTTTGCCTAGCTCTGGCTCTCTGCCTCTCCTCTCCTCCCCTGCCCCTTCCTCTCCGCCCCTCCATCCACAGCTAACCAGCTCCCTCCTCCTCCCCTTCCCTCTCCCTCTCTCCTTTCTGGAACCACTGCGAAGCACAGACATCTGCTTTTATTCTGAAATACTTTATTATGTATTTCCTAAGAACATTCTCTTATATAACCACAGTGCAACTGTGAATTTCTGACAGTTAACAGTGATTGAATAGAACTACCTAATATACACTCCATACTCTAATGTTGCCAACGTCTGAACCACTGGGAGAGTGGGTGGTAAAATACTGATACCAGGTCTTAAAATGCTGATTTGAAGGCTCCTTCCTCAGCCACCCAGTGGACTAACAGCCTCCCAGGAGACCTGGTTTACTTCCCATAGGACCGTTCCCAAAGGACTCCAGGCAGAAGGAAATTCTCCCTGTGTTATTTAATAAAGCTCTTAACAGCCACCTCACATTTAACCTGAATTCATGATGTAACTTAGGCCTATTTTCCATTTGTTTCAGTCACTGAAAGTCTCTGGATAAAAATATTTTCTTGTAATAAAATCTGAAGCATCACTCTCCACCCTGCTCAATTAGAAATTGTTCAAATCCCAGTAGCCCTTCTGCTCGATGCCTCGCTCAGCATCTTCAATTTAAAGCAATATCTCTCAAAAAAAAAAAATAAAATAAAATAAAGCAATATCTCTCAACATTTTTTATCATCATCAGTTTCCTAGGGAGCCTTTTCAGACAAATTTCCTTCAGAATCCTCCCCCCACAATGAAATTGATACAAGAGATAGACTGTACATCTATTTATGAACTTCTATCTATATCTGCATTTTATACATGTTATACATTAAAAAGTAACACATTTTCACTACCACCATCCCAGGAACCATTTTCTATCACCCCCATTTAGAATGCATGGTCTGGCATCATTCACAAGCTGGGATGGGGAGAAAAGGAGAGAGATCAAGGTGTTGCCTGTGTGAGACCAGACCCCAGTCCAGCCTAGGGTCCTTGGTTGGGGGTGTCTAACGGAAGGCTCAGAGGTCTAATGATCCCTTTTCTACGGATGTGGTCTGAGATCCACCCCAGCCCCAAAAGAGGCTCAAAATATTTTGAAGATTTTGCATATTCAAAGCTGGAGCGGAAGTCTTAGTGGATACAGGTAAATCTCCCCCTTGTTAAGGGGATGGATGAGCCTGGCTTATCTACAGGCTCCTTGCACAGATGTCTCCCCAGGACTCAGTCTACTGGGCACTCTTAAAGGGGGAGTTCAGGTCTAAGAATATCTTCAGTGGCCATCCATCCACTCAGTAGAATCAATGCACATATTTTGTCTTCTGGCTGTGCCACACAGCTTACAGAATGGAAGCCGAGCCCATGGCGGTGAAAGCACCAAATGCTAACCACAAGCCAGGGAATTCCCAGAACCAATGCATAATTCTTTATATCAATCTTCAGTTGGTAACCAATACCTTTACATTAATTCCAAACTGGACTCAGCTATACTGTCCAAAAACATTTCCAAGTAGCTCTAAAACTGGCTTTTCAGGAATTTACCTAAAATAATGGCAGGTGCCAGACAGTCAGGGAGAAGACCTCATAAAATAAAGTGAAGAGCACCCTGCCCTGTAATGTTTGTGTGCTTTCCTCAAAAACAGACAAACATCAAGCTTCTATGACTTTTTGCAGGTTATATTCAGGAAAATTAAGTATACAAATAAGGCAGTCTGTGAAGGAACACAAATTAAGGGGAAATTTTGAATACATATGACATTGTAAGCAGGAGTTACGCTTTCTTTCTAGATCACAGCTCCAAAATTATAAAATAAAGACTTTCTAAAGTCCATCAGGAAAATAAATAAATAAATAAAGTCCATCAGGACATAGAAGAACTGAAAAAATATCAATGAACTGGATCTAATTGACATTTATAGAACAATTCCCCCAATGATGAAAGAATGCATATTATTTTCAAGTATACATGGAACATTCATCAAGATAGACTATAACCAAGGTCATAAAACAACCCATATAAAAATTAAATAACTGAATTAATTCAAAGTATGTTCTCTGACCATAAAGAAATTAATGAGTAACAGAAAGATAACAGAAAAATCTTCAAACACTTGGAAATTAACACATTTCTAAATAATTCATGAGTCAAAGAGAAAGACTCAAGGGAAACTAGAAAGTACTTTGAACCAAACTAAAATGAAGATACAACATATCAGAACATGTGAAGGCAACTAAAGCAGTGTTTGAGGGAAACTTATAGCATTAAATATTTACACTAGAAAAGATGAAAGAATTTAATAATGCAAGCTTCTACTTTAAGAAACTAGGAAAAGAAGAAACTAAACATAAATAGTAGAAGGAAAGAATTTAAAAGATTAGCACAGAAGTAGAAAAATTAAAAATAGAAAACAATAGGAATTTCCTGGGGGTCCAGTGGCTAAGACTCTGTTCTCCCAATGCAGGGAGCCTGGATGCAAGTAAAGATTCCACAGGATGCAAGTAAAGATTCCACAGGATGCAAGTAAAGATTCCACAGGATGCAAGTAAAGATTCCACACGCTACAACAAACACTGAAGATCCTGTGTGCTGCAACCAAGGCCACGCTAGGCAAATAAATATATATTTAAAAAATAATAATAATAATAAAAACTACCAAGGAAACAAAAAGCTGGTTCTTAGTAAGATCAATAGATAAATTTCTAGCAAGACTGTCAAAGACATAAATTATCAATATCAGAAAAAGGAAAAAGGGAATATCACTATAGGTTTCAAAGACATTGAAAGGATAATAAGGGACTAATAGCAGTAACTTTATACATCCTATAAATTCAACAGTTTATAAGAAATGCACCAATTCCTCAAAAAGCATTTACTACCAAAACACATCCAAGATGAAACAGATAATCTGAATAGCTTTATGACTATTTTTAAAATGAATCTGTAGTTTAAAACCCTTCCAAAAAAAGAAATCTTCAGGCCAGATGGTTTCCCTGGTGATTTCTACCAAATATTTAAGGAAGAAATAACACCAACTCTACACAATTTCTTCCAGAAAATATAACAAGAAGGATACTTCCCAACTCATTTTAAGGCCAACATTACCCTGATACCAAAACCAAAGACAGTATAAGAAAACTGCAAATAAATACATTTCATAAACAAAGATGCAAAAGTCCTTAACAAAATATTAGCAGATCGCAACCAGCAACATAAAAACGTATAACACACCATAACCAAGGGAGGTTTATCCCAGCATAGCAAGACTGGTTCAAAATTCAAAAAGCACTCAATGTAATTTACCACACTAATAGTTGAAAGAAGTGATTAGAAAAGGGCCAGACAGTAACCATTTCAGTCTTTGCTGGCCTCAAAGTTTCTGTTGCAACTACTTAATTTTGTCATTAAAGAGTGAAAATAGACATGGGCAATGTGTAAACAAATGGGCATGAGTGTGTTTCAATAACACTTTACAAAAGCAGGTAGCATAATAAAGACACTCAACAAACTAGGAATAGAAGGAAGCTATCTCTACATAACAAAGGCCATTGATGAAAAGTCCACAGCTACATCATACGTGATGGCAAAAGACTGAAAGCTTTTCCTCCAATATAAGGAACGAGGCAAGGACACCCACGCGCACCATCTCTATTCAACAGAGTACTGGAAGTTCTGGCCAGAGTAACTAGACAAGAAAAAGAAATAAAAGGCATCCGAACTGGAAAGAAGAAATAAAATTAGCTTTGCAAATGACATGTATAAAAACTACTAAAGACGGCACAGAAATGTTAAAAACCTGTCCGAAGTAATAAAAGAATTCAGCAAAGTTGCAAGATAAAAAAATCAACAGGGCATGGGAGGCAGGACGGAGGTTCAAGAAGAAAGAGGCATGTATATACTTACGGCTGATTCATGCCGAGGTGCGGCAAAAACCAGCAAAGCACTGTAAGGCAACTATACTCTAATCAAAGATAGATTTGAGGGATATATAAATAATTTTATTAAAAATCGACAGAAAAAAACAGTTTTTGTTTCCAATAGCATCAAAATGAATACTTAAGAATAAATCTAAACTATTATATTCAGCATCTTTTGCTCAACAACCTATAATGGAAAAGAAGCTGAAAATACATACATATATATATACACACACACACACACACACACATACATATATATAGCTGAATTACTTTGCTGGACACCTGAAACTATCATAATATTGTAAATCAACTAAACTTCAAAACAAAATTTTAGAAGAATAAACCTAACCAAAAGGTGAGAGTCTTATACACTAAAAACTACATTTCTGAAAGAAATTAAAGAAGATGTAAATATATGGAAAGCTAACCCATATGTCTTTGGATTGAAAGACTTAATATTTTTTAAGACTTAATATCTTAAAGAAGCTCATACCAGCCAAAGTGATCTACAGATTCAGTGCAAACCCTAGCGAAATCCCAGTGGCATTTTTTGCAGAAATAGAAAATTCATTCTAAAATTCATACAGGATCTCAAGGGACCCTGAAGAACCAAAGTAATTTTTAAAAAGAACAAGGCTCAAGGAGTCACACTTCTAATATCAAAACACATTACAAAGCAACAGTGATCATGATAATGTGGTGCTGACATACAGACAGACAAGTGGACCAATGAAGTAGAATAGAAAGACCATACAGCATGTGGTTCTGCACGTGGTCATAAGATCTCTGAAAAAGGTGCCAAAAATACTCAGCAGGAAAGAGAATCTCTTCAACAAGTGGTATTGGGAAAACTGGATATCCACATGCAAAAGAAGGAAGTGGGGCCCTTATTTTACACTGTATGCAAAAATTAATTCAAAACAGATTAAATATCTAAATGTAAGACCTAAAACTATAAAACACCAAAAGAAAATACAGTCGAAAAGCTTCATGACATTGGACTTGGCAATGATTTCTTCAATATGACACCAAAAGCATAGGCAACAAAAGCAAAAACAGACAAACGGGACAATATCCAACTTTAAAACTCTTGGGCATCCACGGACACAATCAACAGGGTGGAAAGGTAATCAACGGAAGACGAGAAAAGCTCCGACCCCACCTCCAGTCCCAAAGTCTTCATCTACAGCCCCGAAGTCATGGCTATCAGAGGTGCCCAGAACCACTGCTCCCAAAAGCAAGTCCATCATCACACAAAACTCCCAAGGCACATAGCCTTTGTCCTCTTTACTCAACAAATGCTTACAGGTAATTTTACAACAAAGATCACCATAATTCTAGATAATAGAATGTATTTATTGAATAAAGTTGTAGGTTTAGAGTGGTTATAAATGATAATTCATCCTTTCTATGTCACAGAGAGAACAAGCAATATATCTCCCCCTTCGTCTTGTTTACGGATGGAAAACAAAATGGTTGACATTCAAAGAAAATTAACAACTAAACAGGAAAGGGATAGAAACACAAATTGCCCAAGCCTTTGGTTGGACGTTCTTTCCATGAGCTGCAAATACTGCAGCTTTACCTAGTTTCACAGACAGCTGCTCACAGGCATGAACAAATTCCACCAGTTAACATCTGGAATTGTTTATCTTACCACACCTGAAGCAGCTTTCAAAAAGCAGTGGATGAAGACCCCAGAATGGCTGCCTTAGTGGCCACTTGAGAAGATTAAAGTTAAGGCAAACTGGGTAATTTTTATTAGATGCGTGCTACATTCAGCCAAGAAGTATATGCTGCATGCCCCACAGTCTTTTTTTAAAAATAGGCCAGGAACCTGCTGGTGGTCCAGTAGTTAAGAATCTGCCTTGTAGTGCATGAGATGCAGACGATCCCTGGCTCAGGGAACTAACACCCCACATGCCACAGAAAACCTAAGTCCACATAGGTCAACCACTGAGCTCACGCAGTCGAGAACGCAAGCTCTGCGACTGGAGTCGCCTCCACACGCTGCCACTAGAGAAAGCCTGACCGCAGCAGGGAAGACCCAGTGCAGCCCCAAAAATTAAAACACAGGCCAAACAAATTCTTGCTAACTTTTTAACAAAGTTCCAAACTTGCAGAGAAGTTACAACAATGATACAAAGAGCTATTCATTCAGTTCAGTTCAGTTCAGTCGCTCAGTCGTGGCCACCGACTCTTTGCGACCCCATGAATCGCAGCACGCCAGGCCTCCCTGTCCATCACCAACTCCCGGAGTTTACTCAAACTCCTGTCCCATCGAGTCGGTGATGCCATCCAGCCATCTCATCCTCTGTCGTCCCCTTCTCCTCCTGCCCCCAATCCCTCCCAGCATCAGGGTCTTTTCCAATGAGTCAACTCTTCGCATGAGGTGGCCAAAGTATTGGAGTCTCAGCTTCAGCATCAGTCCTTCCAATGAACACCCAGGACTGATCTCCTTTAGGATGGACTGGTTGGATCTCCTCGCAGTCCAAGGGACTCTCAAGAGTCTTCTCCAACAACACAGTTCAAAAGCATCTATTTTTTGACGCTCAGCTTTCTTCACAGTCCAACTCTCACATCCATACATGACCACTGGAGAAACCATAGCCTTGACCAGACGGATCTTTGTTGGCAAAGTAACGTCTCTGCTTTTTAATATGCTGTCTAGGTTGGTCATAACTTTCCTTCCAAGGAGTAAGCATCTTTTAATTTCATGGCTGCAGTCACCATCTGCAGTGATTCTGGAGCCCCCCAAAATAAAGTCTGACACTGTTTCCACTATCTCCCCATCTATTTCCCATGAGGTGATGGGACCAGATGCTATGATCTTAGTTTTCTTAATGTTAAGCTTTAAGCCAACTTTTTCACTCTCCTCTTTCACTTTCATCAAGAGGCTTTTTAGCTCCTCTTCACTTTCTGCCATAAGGGTGGTGTCATCTGCATATCTGAGGTTATTGATATTTCTCCTGGCAATCCTGATTCCAGCTATTCATTACTAAAGAACTATTAACATTTCAACACAGTTGTTTTATCTTTTCTCTCTATAAATATATTTTTCCAGAGCCACATGAGAGTAAGTTGCCAAAAGAATGCCCCTTGACCCCTAAATCCTTCAGTATACAAATATTAAAATCAAACAATTAACATGGATACTGTACTGTTAGCTATAGACTGCACACAAATTTTCCGTTAGAATGTCATTTACACATACAAAGAAATCAGATCACAAGTTATATTTAGTTAGTACAAAATGCACACTTTGTACTGTTCAAAAGGAATTTACAGCTTCAACTAAAAAAGCAAAACTAAAGATGGAAACAAACAAAACAAAAAACACTAAGAATACCAACAACTGCTACACTGCAGGAAAGGAAAAGGAAGCCAGTTCTAGATAAGCAGAAATTCAGACAACTTCATGACATAAGCAACTGCGATTTAGTCTCTTTCTGGTTAGGCTATGCTTTGCTCATGTTCAAAAACATGGCTTCCCCCAGGGTTAAACTTGATTCCATGAGTTTAGTCCTGTTTCTCTGACATAGAGATTTTCTAAAGCACTTTTATGTCAATCCTATCTTGTGAGAAAAATGTGAGAAAAAAAAATGTAGTTTTGGCTTTTGATACTCTTTTCCTGAATTTCAGCTCACTCCAATGATATTCACGGAAACTGATGTTTAACAAAAATTTCAGTTATAGGAAACTCCAAATTAATTAAATGACTAAAACAGTGTTACAATGCACTTTGGGCCAAATCAAGGGCAGACTTCTCACAAAAAGGAAAAAGGCACAGATTAGCCAAGGCGAATAAAAATGATCGCAAGAATGTTGCTAGTATAAAAAGTGACAAAATGCAATATGATACAGATACAGATATAAAATAAGTGTGCAACAATACTCTCTCAACAGCATTCACAGCACAAACTGGCTTTTGTCCTGCTCCATTTTTTAGGGCTCAATCCATGAAATGAGTCAGCTGGAACACGTACACGGTAAAGCTCTGCGCTCAGTGGTTCGCCAAAGGGGTCGGGAGACCCATTTTTAAGGTATTAGTAATAGGGTGGAACTCAGCTACATAAGAATCCCAAAAGCAAAATGCATTCAAAACATGCAATCCCACTTCACCCAACGTCCACACTCTGATTTGGGAGTGTGGGTTTGGGAGGTCTCCCTGGCAATTAAGACTCTGGCCAGAGCTTCCTAAGACTCACAGGGTCCAAGAGCCCCCTCAGCCTGTCCTGGGAGCCCGAGTGAAGACAGGACAGGACAGACATGGAAAGACCTTCCGAAGGACTGTAGGAGGCAAGAGATGAGGCTGTGAAAGCTCTCAACACACAGCCCGAAAAAGAGCCTGCTTCTGACCGGAAAAACCCACCAAACATCAACGACTGACAGAAAGAGATTCCACCCAACGCTGGGCTAGAAAATCACGAATGACAGCACCGGGGCCCTTCTCGGGAAGGCCAGGGCTGGAGAGAGCGAATGGGGAATAACGCTGAGCGATGACAGCCGTGCAGTGGACTGAGTGGCTGCTTCACCCTGAGGCAAAGCCCTCAGTGATCTCTCCTATAAAATGAGGGGGGAGAAGGTCTCCAAGTTCCTGCCAGGGCGGTGAAAAGAAAACAAGCTCCGCGTCAGACCAATCCTGACTCCACAACTTACCAGCAAGGCAACTTAGGTCACTCTGAGCCTCAGTTTCTACACCTGCCAAATAGAGATCCCAGCTGTAACAGTCAGGGGTAGATATGGCTGTGAATAGTGGCTGAAAAATGAGGCTTATTACGCCCATCATAGAAAATTCCAGAAGACAGTAGCCCAGGATTTGTGAGGTGATCAACTGAGGCTTCCCAGGTGGCTCAGATGGTAAAGAATCTGCCTGCAATGCAGGAGATCTTAGTTCAATCCCGGGGTTGGGAAGATCCCCTGGAGAAGGGAATGGCAACCCACTCCAGTACTCTTGCCTAGAGAATGCCATGGACAGAGGAGCCTGGCGGGCTACAGTCCATGGGGTTGCAAAGAGTCAGACACGACTGATCAACCAACATTTCCACTTTTCTGATCAACAAAGTCCTCAGAGGTGTCTTCTGTCTCTACGGCCTTCATTCCAGTTGCCTAAAGACTCAAGATGACTGCTGCAATTCCAGACATCACGTCTATATTCCAGTTTTGGCCACATGTCTTTACTTTAAGAAGAAAGGGAAAAAAGGGGGAAAGGTACAAAGGAGGTTCCAGGAAACTCCTATGTGACAACTCTGTTCCCTATAAGGGGGAATGTGCGGTGCAGAGATAGTTTTCTCAAGGATAAAGCACGTATACAGCTAAAAACTGGGGCTCTATGACTATAAAAGAAGGGAAGACTGGATAGATCTGAAGCGCCTCTCATCTCACGTTAAGGATTAAATTGTAAATCTAAAGCATCCAAGGGCCCCTGGACCCACAAAGGTATCCCTTCCGGTTCTGGTAGCACTGACGTTTTATGACCCGTGCTGTCGGTGGCCTGAGAGTCGTTCAGGAAGCAGGCTTTTCCAACACGGTCTACTTTTACCGTTTAGTCTCTGGCCACAGCCTACAGACCACCTGAGTCCCAGCCATACCAAACCATCTCCCTCAGTCCACGCCTCCCAACCTTTGTACCCACAGAGCTTCTACCAGGGAAGCCCTCCCCAAGCCCCAGGCTGCACAATGAACCCCTCTCTTCAGTATCCTAGGTCTCCCCTCACCTGCCGCTTGTCTGCTATCCCCAGGTGGAGATGGGGCTCTCCCCTGGAGCTTCTTCTTGGATAGCATCGCCACCGCCCACCCTACCCCATATATCATAAGAAAGTGTTAGTCACTCAGTCACGTCCAACTCTTTGCAACCCCATGAACTGTAGCCCGCCAGGCTCCTCTGTCCAGGAGATCCTCCAGGCAAGAATACAGGAGTGGGCAGCCATTTCTTTTCCATGTGCCAGGCCCTATTCTAAGCCCTTTACATGAAGTTTGGAAGCTGATCCCAGCAACCCTATGACACACTCACTGTAACATCCCCATTTTACAGATGAAGAAACCAAGGCTCAGAGAGGTGAAATAGCTGGTCCCAGGCCACACAGGTATTTAACAGTAAACAGCAAGGTCGGGATGCAAGTCCAGGCTGCTGGACCGCAGAATCCTTACTCTTAGCCACCACACTCAGCTGCCCCGACTACCTGAGTAAGGGGTCCGCATGTCATTTCAGACCAAGGATGGTCAAACCACAAGCCCATAGGCCAAATCCAGCCCACCACCTGCTTTTGTAAACAAAGTTTTATTGGAACACAGACACACCCGCTTGTTTACAATGAGGAGTTGCCACGGAGACCGTGGAGCCCACAAAGCCAGATATTAACCGTCTGACCCTTTATGGGAAAAGTCTGCCAGCCCTGTTACAGGCCGTCAGCCCCGTAAGGCAGGACCCGTGCTGTCTTCTTCTGCTCTCACATCTCACACGGCATTTATCTATTTTTTTACTGAAGTGTGATTAGTTTACAATGTGTGTTAATTTCTGTGTAAAGTGCTTCAGCTACACACACGTCTGTTCGTTTTCACAGTCTTCTGTATTATGGTTTATTACAGGATATTGACTCCAGTTCCCTTTGCTCTAAGTAGGACCTCGTTGTTTATCCATCCTGCATCTAACAGTTTGCATCTGCTAATCCCGGACTCCCAATAGTTCCCCCTCCTCTCCCGCTGGCAACCACAAGTCTGTCCTCTGTGTCTGTCAATCTGTTTCTGTTTTCTAAATTTGCTGATGTGTGTCATATTTTAGACTCTACATATAAGTGATATCATATGGTATTTGTCTTGCCCTGTCTGACTGACTTCACTTAGTATGATCATCTCTGGGTCCATCCACATTGCTGCAAATGGCACTTCATTCTGTTTTATGGCAAAGATTCCATCATGTATATGTACCAAATCTTTACCCACTCAACCGCTGACAGACATCCAGGTTGCTTCCATGCCTTGGCTATTGTGAACAGTGCTGCTATCAACAGTGGGGTGCATGCATCTTTTTGAATTAGAGTTTTCTCTGGATATATTGCGCGGCATTTGGCATATACACAAGAGGCCCTCAACAAGTACGTGGGGTGTGAACCTTCCGTCAGGCCTAATTACACAGAGAGAGGTGTGTGTGTCTGCGGGCTCCCGCGCCCAGCTCAAACAGGACTTGGAAAGTCCCCCACTTCTGTCCAGATTCTAGTTAGCAACAAAGAGCCTGGGAAAACCTTTGTGGTGGCATTCCCTGCACGGGTCACAGCCCACCACGGTTCTGATGCAGTGACCGTCACAGGGATGTACCTATCACCTCATCCACCGAACTCCTCTGGAACGAGGGACTCACACAGAGCACCGGGTCCCACCCGCACTTGGGAGAACCTGAATCCCATGGCATCCTGGGAGGTTCCAGTCCCTGCTCGGGGTTCACTGGCCACGTGACCAGCACCGCCTAAACACTTAACACATCCTGGGAAAGAGTTAACTAAAAACTGATGCTGGGGACGTCCCTGGTGGTTCAGTGGTTAAGAATCTGCCTGCCAACGTAGGGGACATAGGATTGACCCCTGCTCTAAAAAGATTCCACCTGCCTCCGAGCAACTAAGCCTGTGCCCCTGCGCTCTAGAGCCTGCAACCCACAACTGCTGAGCCCAACTATTGAAGCCCACACGCCCTAGAGCCGGTGCTCTGCCAACGAGAGGAGCCACTACAAAGAGACGCTCACGTATCACAACTGAAGAGTAGCCCCCACTTATTGGAACCAGAGAAAACCTGTGCGCAGCAACGAAGACCCACTGCAGCCAAAAAAAAAAAAAAACTGATGTCGGGGCCTTTCAACTTGTTATATTTTCATCAAACGATTTCTAGAAAGGGACCAAACCACATACTAACACAGTCCTCTGAAAACTACCGCCCAACGTGAAGAAGTGACTCGTGACTCAAATGCCTTCAAAGAACAGGATCGTGCATATTTCCTGGTTGCAGTGTTGTTCCGGGTATCACTGTACAAGGCACAAATACAGCATTGGGTTGTGACCAAATCCCATCGAGTCCAGGTTATCAAACACCAAATTCTGGATGGCTTTCTTTCTAATTCTGTCTTGGCCGGCCCCAAATCTCATCAGGAGCCACCCAGAGGAAATATGGAGAGAGCCTCCCACGTTTTCAGCACAATCACCTCAGTCCTGCTCTCAGGACACAAAGGCCCACGTCTTTCCTCTCCTCCCAGGGTTCTCAAACTGCTGTCTGACGGGACACACCCTGCCAGGCCATGTGATGGAGACCAGCATCCACTACACAGATAAAACTGTCTGTCACCTGGGGCCCAGTGCAGGGGGAGGAAGGCCTGAGAAACATCTGTGGGTCTAAAATGACCACCAACTCAGCCTCAGGTTCCACGAAGTCACCCACTGGCCTAAAACACATGTGTGTGTGTGTGTGTGTGTGTGTGTGTGATAGTCGTTCAGTCGTGTCCGACTCTTTGCGACCCCATGGACTGTAGCCCACCAGGCTCCTCTGTCCCTGGAATTTCCCAGGCAAGGATACTGGAGTGGGTAGCCATTCCCTTCTTCAGGGAATCTTCCCAACCCAGAGATTGAACCTGGGTCTCCCACAATGCAGGCAGACTCTTTACTCTCTGAGCCACCAGGGAAGCCCCCTACAATACTAGACTCCTAGAAAATATTGTATGCCAGGCCCTGTGCTGGGCCTGATGCCTGCAGGAGCTCACAGCAACGCTACAAGGCTGGCATCATGCACAGATGAGGAAACCAGGCTCCACAGAGGTAAGCGAATTGCCGAGGTCATGCAGCAAAAACGAGGCAAAGCTGGACTGGCAAGGGGGTCTAAGCATGTCACCAGCCTGGGGTCCTGCAGGCTGTCCCCTCAGGAGCAAGGGGACTCCAGGAGAAAGAGGCAGTCTCGGGTTCCAAAAGTTCCCAAGAGGCATCACAGAAGGTGTCCGGGATGGGGAATGACCCACTCACTCATACTCTGATAGTGGGGGTGGAGAATGGTCCAGCCATTCTAAGTTTCTACACGAGCCTCTCCAAGGATCCTGCGATTCCAACCCCAGTACTGACCCAAGAGAAATGAAGCTCACGTCCACACACAGACCTGTACACGAGCAGTAGCTTGGTTTCTAACAGCCAAAAACTGGAAACCACCCAAACATCCGCCTATGAGTACACGGATAAGCAAACTGTGGTGTGCTCACAAATACACTACGACTCAACCACAGAAAGAAATCCAGTATAAATGGCTGATGGGGCAGCAAAGAGGACGAAACTCAGACCTTTCTGAGCCAAACAGACCCGACTCTGCAAAGCGTACGCTCTAATGGTTCCATCCACTGATACATAAAACCCCAAGAGACAAAACGAACTCATGGTGATAAAAATCAGAAACAGAGTGCAAGGGAAGGGGAATGGACTGGAAAGAAGCCCAAGGAACCTTCCTGAGGGGTTGCAAATGTTCTGTACCTTTTGAAGCAGTGGTTATATGCTATAAACAAGTATCAAAATTCAAATGGAACATCTAAGATCATACTGTATGCTTATGATGACTTGAAAAAGAAGCCTTTGGACTAATGAGTCATTCAAATGATAAAATGGAAAGCACAGATTATTACATGTATCCTTCCAAAACTAATTGCTCAATTAGTATTTAAAGAAACCCCAAAGAAACTCTGATTGGCCCGTTAAAGGAAATTAGGTTTACTCATGGGCACTAGAAACAATTTTCCACACAATATTACCTACTTAATATTTGCCCAAGGGCTCTGTCCAGGCAGACAGAGATGAATGAGCCCACCAATCTGGCCTAACAAGCCCACTTACACTCAGGACAGCAACCTGCGCCCTTCCCCCAAAGAGATGGCTGTCGCTATGGCAACCAATGGAAGGTAGGCAAGGCGGACACAGAAGGGAGCCAAAGAGCTTAAGAACCACTTTGGACTCATGACTGCGGGAATGCCATTCCCCACCCTCAAGATGTTCCTATCCTAATTCCTGGACCTATGACTGCTAATTTATACGGCAAAGTTGTTGACACATGCTAAGTCGCTTCAGTCATGTCTGACTCTTTGCGACCCTAAGGACCCAAGCCTGGAAGGAAGGCTCTTCTGTCCGTGGGATTCTCCAGGCAAGAATACTGGAGTGGGTTGCCATGCCCTCCTCCAGGGGATCTTCCCCATCCAGGACTCAAACCCTTGTCTCTGATGTCTCCTGCACTGGCAGGCAGGTTCTTTCCCACTAGCGCCACCTGGGAAGCCCTAATGGCAGCCTGGTTAACTTAAGGATCTTGAGATGGAGGGATTCTCTGAGCAGACCCTAAACACATTCATGGGAGTCGTCCTAACAGGGCGGCAGAGGGAGATTTGACAGACAGAGAGGAGAAGGAAACACGAAGACAGAGGCAGAAACTGGAGTGATGCAGTCACGAGCCAAGGAATGCTGGCAGTCACCAGAAGCTGGAAGCAGCAAGAAGAATTTTCCCTGAGGGTATCCGGTGGGAGCACGGCCCTGCCAACACCCTGACTTCCATCCAGTGAAACTAACCTCAGACTGCTGGCCTCCAGAACCATGAAAAAAATACATTTCTATTGTGTTAAGTCACCAAGTTTGTGGTCACTTTTTATAAGAAAACTAACACAGACTGGAAGCCTTAAAGTCATATTGCTTCTGCCAGCAGTCCACATTCCCCCAATATCAACTCCAACGTCTGAGAAATTAATTTATTATCTTAAAATTAATGAAAGCTTTTTTCTTAAAACAAAATGTCATAGGGACTTCCCCAGTGGTCCAGTGGATAAGACTTCAAGCTCCCAACACAGGGGGCCCAGGTTCAATCCCTGGCCGGGGAACTAGATGCTGCAAGCCACCACTGAGGTGTTCACAGGCAGCAACCAGAGAGCAGGCATGCCACAAGGAAGACAGAGGACCCCATGTGCTGCAACTAAGACCCAGCACCGCCAAACACATAGATAAAAATAAAAAAAAATTTTAATAAATATTTTTAAAAAAGAAAAGATCACAGACCATCTCGTTACCATGGGGCGGACAAAGACTTCCTAAACAGGGCTCCAAAAGAACCCAACGTAAAGGGAAAACATTGACAATGTGACTACATTAAAATTTAGAATTTGTGTCTATCAAGACCCTAGTAAGAGATAAACTCGCAAACCAAAGCAGCTGCTTTCTCTGTATATAGAACACCTGTGCCCACGTGTGCAGAAACCTATCAGTAAACTCAGACCCAGAACACACAGGAAATTTCACAATAAGAAAAAAGGAGATATTAGAAAGCTAATAACTTCACTAGCCATCAGAAAGGGCAAATCAAAACCATAAGGAGATATCGCCACACACCCACCAGACTGGCTACAATGACAACAGACAAGGTCAAGTATTGACGAGTCAGTGGACCACCCAGAACTCGCTCACGTTTCTGGTGGCATATTAACAGACACAACCACTCTGGAAAACTCTCTGGAAGTCTCTCGTAAGTAGGACATCTGTAACACCTCCACACCTAGGTACCCACCCACAGACAGGGAGGCGTGTACTTCCCAAAACTACTCATATGAGCCCAAAACTGGGAAGAACTCAAATGCCAACCTACAGTAGATACAAATATATTTTGTACATTCATACAACGGAATAAAAAACAGCAATGGACATAAACAGACCACAACACAAATGGGGCTAAGAAGCCAGACATAAAAGATCACATCACGATATGAAATTAAAAAAATAGGCCTAACTAATATACGGTATTGGGAGTCAGAATAGTGGAGCCTACATGGGTCAGGGATGACGGGAACGGATGGGATGAAGGGGCTGCTTTTTCTTGATCTGGTTGTGCATGAAAATTCACTGAACTATGTATTTTTATGAGTTGTGTATTTTTCTGAATGAATATATAAGACTTCAAATTTACCCTCAAAAATTCAGCTATTCAGAGATTATGTGGAAAGGTACGGGCCACTTTCCTTTTCCTCAATAACATTTTCAAACTGCAAAATGGATGCAAGTTCACCTTAGGGGAAAAAAATAATGGAAAAAAAGAGAAGGAAAATCATGCTAAGCATTCAGGGTATGTCACAAGTATGCGCGTGCGTCTGCATGTGTGTGTGTAATAGTCACTCAATTGTGTTCGACTCTCTGCAACACCATAGACTGTAGCCACCAGGCTCCTCTGTCCATGGAATTTTCCAGGCAAGGATACTGGAGTGGGTTGCCATACCTTCCTCCAGGGGATTTCTCTGAGCCAGAGATCAAACCTGGGTCTCCTGCATTGCCAGCAAATTCTTTAACCATCTGAGCCACCAGGTAAGCCCATTTGGTATAAATCTCAAATATATGTACACTTTAAAAAGGCAGGGGTGGGGGGCAGCCGATCCCACAGGGAGTAATTAACATATGGCATACATTACATATATTATATATAATGTATTATACACATACATGTATAGAGCACAAAACACATACAATATAATGTTATTCAGTCACCAGTTGTGTCCGACTCTTTGCAACCCCATGAACTGCAGCATGCCAGGATTCCCTGTCCCTCACCATCTCCCGGAGTTTGCCCAAGTTGATGTCCATTATATTAGTGATGCCATCCAGCCATCTCATCCTCTCATACCCTCTTCTCCTTGTATATATTATATAGGATAACATGCTATGTATATATTATTGTATATTTTATACATATATAATTGTATATATTATATACAATATAATGCATAGCTATAAATGCAGCTTTGTAATCTAAGCAATCATCTTTTATTATTATTGTCAGTGAAGCCATCTAATGTCCCTAAACAATGTGAGTGGAGCCTCAGAACAACCTGACAACACATACAGCAAGATGTGAAAATCCTTCGCAGTACAAGGAGACAAGAACATTAAACCAGAACAGTGATTTTCAACCCTGGTATCACCACCGATTGTCTCTAAAACCATTGGAATTCTCAAAAAGCATTCATTTTAATGCAGTATTACTTTGAAAGTTAATATATGCCCCTACTGACTTTGCTAAATGGGCCTAGTGGCTCCAAAACCCTAGGAAATTATGCCAGAGGCTAAACACTGTCTTCTCAAAGTATGTTAATACAGATCAAGTGAAAAACAAGCCCTGGATATCTGGTTCCCAAAGGTCCACCTTGGGTGGGTTGTGGTGGGTCTGAGGTCAGGATGGGCATGTCTGCTGAACCAGAAGACATGTTGCAGAGAACAGGGCAAATGATAAACATACTAACTCAAGGACAAGGCTATAAGCAGGTAGAGAATTAAGAACTACAATAGCAGTAGTAAATGCTGGCCAAAATGGAACTAAATCCTGTCTTCTCTGTCATTCATTTACTTGCTAATTCATTTGGTAATACTTACTGAACCCTTATTATACGCCACGTCCTATTCTAAACTCTGGGGATACAGCAGTGAACAAGACAGGCAAAATTACTCTGTCCTCAGGGAGTTAATACCTAGTGCAGAAAGACAAAAGAGTAAAACAGACAGCATGTCAGCTGGTGGTAAGGCTTTAGGAGGAGAAGCATGAAAGGGAGATGGGGTTGAGAAGCTGGAGGAGGAAGGAAGTCACTCCCGACAGAAACGCAAATGCCTGGTTCCAAGTTTTAAATGACCTCTTGCCCCTCAAAGAACCCATCATCTTCTCTGCAAAGAACTCTGTGATAATTATGCTAAAGGGACCCCACAGCCATCACAGCATTCAAAGAAGGGGCCAAGAGTTTTAAGGACCGGAAAGGGTCCACTAAAGAAGGGGCAAACTGAAGATCCAAGAATAGCTCCCACTTGCCGAGACCCTGAACTATCCTCAGCCCCTTATACAGCGGTGTCTTCAATGATCTCTACCGATCTGAGCAGCAGAGCAGAGGTAACACCATCTTGGACACTGAAACAAGTGGGAAAGCGGAAGCCCAGGGCAATGAGGGAACTGGCCCAAGGCAACAGGTGTGCTCAAGGCTGAGGTCAGGACTCGACCCAGAGTCCGCACTGCTCTAACTTTCCACACGTGTGCCCACTGGCCTGAGGTTTTCTTATGCCAACACTCGTCTTCTTCATCCTATTCAAGATTTGCCTTTCAGTGTTTTACTGAGTTCTCACCACCTCACCAATCACCCGAGAAAGAATCAGAGGCTGACTTCACATTTGCAGTCTTTTTTCCTCCAAATGTCAAAAACTGAATGGCAATGAAAACCCTCAAATATTTAAATATCACTTCCCAGATCCGATGAGAAATTATTTCCCCTGAAACACTAGATGTTAAAACCAACCCCACAGCAGTTCCGTTTTAGCCAAAGACTAAAACCAGCCTTAGGGCAAATGAGAGTTCATATTGTCAAATCCTTGCTAGATCTACCCCTCTCAAACTGAACACAGGCCAACAGAACTCTTGGTTGTCCCCCATCCTACCCACAGGCAGGTGCGTCCCCTGTGACCCTGGGATCCATAAAGGATGCCTCAACCTCCCAGCCTACGTACTCAAGAGTTATCCTTCTTGCAATGAAAGAGGACATTAAAAAAAAAAAAAAAAATGTACCAGCCTGTGGACAGTGTGAAAAAAAAAATAATAAAAAAATTAAAAAAAAAAAATGTAAAACTGAACCACTTTGCTATACACCTGAAGCTAACACAACATTGTAAATCAACTATATTTCAATTTTTAAAAGTTTAAGTTATCCTTGGCCCCTCTTGCTCTCTCATCTCAGCATCCAACCCATCAGGACTGTCCCTCCTCCCCACTCCAAATCTGTCCCTTTCTCCATATCCCTTGTGCCCAATGTCCAAGCCCCTGGCATCTCTTGCCTGGACTGCCATGCTGGCCTCCTCTCCGCTTCCTGATCTGCGCCTGAAAATCTCTTCTCCACACAGGAGCCAGAATGAGCTTTTGAAAGTCCCAAACAGACCAGGTCAACTCCCTGCCTAAAATCCTTCTGTGAAACTGTAACAGTCTTCAATCCTCCCCCTGCCTACAAGGCCACCTGTGATATGGCATCTGCCTGAGGCTCCCCAGTCTCTGGGGTTTACTCTCCCCCTGGTACACTCATTCCATATGAAACTAAAAAGTGGGTGAAAAGATCGTGCGCTAGATTAAAACGTGAATATCAGCAAAGACACTAGATCCACACAAATTTCCACAAATACATGTCTTTATTTCACCATCTTTTATATATATATATGATATATATGTGTGTATATATGATATATATCATCATATATGTATCATCTTATATATCATATATATATATATATATATATATATGAGAAGGAAATGGCATCCCACGCCAGTATTCTTGCCCAGGAAATCCCATGGACAGATTGCCTGGCGGGCAAAGGAGCTCATGGGATCACAAAGAGTTGGACATGGCTGAGCGACTAACACTTTCACACTTTCAAAAATGTATATTTGCCATGCCCTGTTGCTTGTGGGATCCTAATTTCCCATACTGGAATCGAACCCAGGCCCGCAGCAGTGGAAGCATGGAATCCAAACCACTGGATCACCAGTGAATTCCCTAAATATATTTTTAATCGATGAGCACCTACCTCCTTCTGAAACTGTGTTCATTTGTTACAGGTATTTACACTTTAATGGGGCTTCCCAGGTGGTGCTCATGGTAGGAACCCACCTGCCAATGCAGGAGGTGTGAGCAAGGATTTGATCTCTGAGTCAGGAAGATCCCCTGGAGGAGGGCATGGCAACCCACTCCGGTATTCTTGCCTGGGAAATCCCATGGACAGAGGAGCCTGCTGGGGCTACAGTCCATGGGGTCACACAGAGTCAGACATGACTGAAGCAAGTTAGAGTGCATGCACTTTTTAATGCCATCCTACAAATCTCTATCATGCTATAATGTCTGAAAGATTTTCTTTAAAGAACTATACTAACGGGTTATAGAAACTCCTTACTGGGGATTCCCCACCCCACCCTGATTACGTAGCACCCTCTCAGCCAATGAGGGCACCAAGTGTCCTGGACGTGCTCTCCTAGGCGAGCCCCACACATGTAGCTTTCTCTCCTGCCATCCCACTTTATGTCACTGATCTTGTGTTCTGGCCACAATGCCTTCCTCGGGACGTGAGGATGGGGATAAGAGAACTACAAATAAATTAAGGCAGAATATGATACTGAATGTTAAAATATAAGGTTTACAACAACCTGGGGATGTGCAAGCAGACACCAGAGTAAAAACTGTTAGTGGGTGACTGGTGTGTTATCAACAGACAGCAGCCTCCCCAAACACTTCGTGGCTGAAGATCCATCATTAACTGCAGACAATTTGAAAAAAAAAAAAAAAACACACAAAGGAACATGCCACGAGGCCCCCAAATGCAGAGAGCTTGACTCAGCCCAACTATTCACACCAAGGCATTCCCCTGGGGGGTGGGGGGGGGTGAGGGTTCCTTCCACTTTTGAATCCTGTGACCCCTCCACTACATGATGAAAAGATGCCTCTGTGTTTTGCACACGGCAGAAGCTCCAGAATAGCTGACCCAGTGCCTGGCACATAGTAGGGCCTCCATAAAATAGTGCCTGAATAAGTAAATGGATGAGTGAATATTTTTCAGAGTTTCCATCTATGCTCTCCTCCCTGTTCCCTTCCACGGATCCAGATCCCCCTTTATAAGACCCCTTGAGGAGAGAGAAGCCTGCAGGCACAGCCATCACAGATGTTCTCCAGATCACTGACGCACCTTCCGCCACACTGGGAAACAAACCCCAACGCTGAGACACTGACCACTAGGAAGAGACGATGCTTTTGAAGGCAATGGTAGGCTTTGAGACCGATGCGTCTACTGTGGTAAGAACAAACATTGGCAGGCAACTATAACCCACAGTAAACAAATTCAATAAAGATGAGACTTCGGCAGGATACATAGTACATTTCACCTGTGTAGCCTGCAATCAAGTATATGTTGTTGTTGCTGTTATTAGTATTATTAGCATAAATTTTCCCTCTTCTCAATCTGGCCTGCAACCTAAATACTCCAGAGGATTTAATTACACAAAAGCATGAGTTAGTCCAATTTCCCCTAAATCCACTCCAAAGAACAAATCCTTTAATATACACTGCAGGTAAAATGCCATCCCCAAGTGAAGTAACTAATCCAGTGTAAAAGCTCTGTTGGCCTCATAAATTACTTCGGGGGGGAAAAAAAGGAGCATTAAAGGTGACTGTGCAACACACAATTCAAATGCTATCACAAGCAAGGCACCAGCCAGGTGCCATTAACAAGGCAATTACCAGGACCTGAAATCAGATTCAGTCCTCTCCTCTGTCTCCTCTTTGGCACTCTACCTATATCCTTTTCAGCTTTCAAGAATTGACACTGGGGCTATTTTGGGAAATAAAAGGACTCAAAAGTTAAGGTGCAACTTCCTCTAACACAGTACTAGATCTCCAAGGAAACTCTGGGGAAAGTTCTCTGCCTACAATATCAACTCAGTTTCCTTACTTAGGAGGTCACCCTTCGCCTGCAACACAGGAGACCCTGGTACAATCCCTGGGTAGGGAAGATCCTCCGGAGAAGGAAATGGCTACAAACTCCAGTATTCTTGTCTGAAGAAGTTCACGGAAAGAGGAGCCTGGAGGGCTACAGTCCGTGGGGTAGCAAAGAGTCCGGACACAACTGATCCACTAACACTTTGTCCTAGTAGAGCTTCATGTAAATAACTGCCTGCAGTTTCAGCTGGAAACAATCTGAAACTTACACAGGGAGAGACCGCCAAGTACTCTAGCAACTAGCAGAGATAAGCAAGAGCTCCGGGGATGTGATGGAAATCTCGCAAGCATCTTTAAGAACCACAAGACCTCATATTCAAGGACTATTAAGGACCTGACACAAATCTCATCAACAAACTCTCCAAAAAGTCCCATTCTCCTGGCGTGGATATTGGTATTTTTGACTTGCTTTTGAAAAACTATACACACACACACACACACACATATCTACACATAAACGGCAGTATCCCATCTGCTCTTTTCAAGTGTTCCTTACTCCCTCGGTCCACACACACCGCGACCCCTTGCCCTGACACCCCTCTTTCCACGTGTCCCAACTGGGAGAGCAGAGTGAGCAGGGAACTTCAGGAAACACCTTAAGGGAGAAAATAAACTCAAACAGCGAACTGCCCATTTCGAAAGGGGAGAGAGTGTCAAAGAAAAAACAACACTAAACTTCCGTCGCAGAGACTGGAGCCTCTCGGCCACCACCTGGGCGGGGGGCTAGCGCGTGCCCCGGAAACTGCCGAGGATAACTGGCTGACGTCTGGGGGTGGTGGCGTCTTTAAACAACAAAGTTTTAAATGAACTAGGATGTAGACAGAATTGCTGTGACGGGGCCAGCTCTCGCGTACAGGCATCACGCACGCCCCCTGCCCCCCACGCTCAGTCCTTCTCCAAGGGTGCGGGAAGCCGCTAGCCGGCAGGGCCCGGGGACCAGCGCGCTCGCCGGTGGCTCCAGTCCCTGCAGGTGCCCAGGCTCTCCTTCCTTCCCCGCCACTGCGATGTGGGCCCGGGGTGGGGTCGCGGCGCACCTAGGGGAGCGGGGACGCGGGGTGGGCCCGGGTGCCGAGGCCGCCCCGGCTCGCCGGCGGCCCGATCGCGCGCGCACTCTCACACACCGAGCGGCGCGCAGGCAGGGGCGGGCGGCGGGCGCGTTACCTGTTCTGCCAGCCCTGGAGGAGGTTGGTGTATTTGCTGAGCACGCCCTCGAGCGCCGGCTCCCTCCGCCGGCCGCTGCCCCCGCACGGGCTAGCGGCTACCGAGCCCGGGCTGCTGCGGCTGCCCCCGCCTCCGAGCCCGGCGGCCGCCGACCTGCCGGAGACCCCCCGGCCAGCCAGGGAGCAGGAAGGCGAGGAGCCCGCCGAGGTGGCGCGGCTGCTGCTTCGGCTGCTGCTGTTGCTGCCCCCGCCGCTGTCCGCGCCCTGGGCCGCCCTCTCCATGGTCCGTGCGCGCCCGGGACGCGGCGGCCCGCCGCGGTGGAGGCCCCGGCGCTGGGGCTCCTGGCGCGGCGGCGGCGGCGGCGGCGGCTACAGCTCCGGGAACCCGGGCCGCGCGTGGCTGCTCCAAATCCCCGGGAAACGCCTGACTCATACAGGAGGAAGAGGAGGAGGAGGCGAGGAGCGCTGGGAAGGAAGCCAAAGGGGCTGGATGCAGCTGCGGCCGCCCCTCCCCCGTCGCGGCCCCGGCCCCTCCCTCCGCACTAGTTTCCCTGGCAAGTTCGGAGCGGGCGGCCGCTTCGGCCAGCCCTCCTCCAGGTCTTCCTTCTCTGCTTTCCAGTCCCCGGGGCCGCTCAGGCCCGGGGCTCGGGGCGCTCTAGGAGCCGATCCGCACGGTGGGCACGCCCGGAATCCACACCCTGCCGCCCCCTCTCGATGGGAAGGTGAGAAAGGGAATCTCCGCGCGTCACTCCCCACCCCCGCCGCCACCTCGGGACCTGGCGCGAGGAGCGGCCCCACCCACTGGGTCCACCCGGATATGGACCCGCCCGGCCTAACACCGGTCACACGCAACTCCTCTCAGTCTTCCGCACCGAACCTGGGCTGGACACACGTACACGGCCACCTGGACATCGACCTCGCTGGCCGAGCCGAGGAACAGGGCTAGGAGGTCCTCCGGGCTCTCCTGCGCGTCTGGGAGGGGAGGGGAGAAGAGGGCAGGTAAACTCGCCCGGGGCGTTTTCACCCATTGGAGTTTGTGACGAATGCACAGTGGACATCCGGGCCGGGACTTGAGTGGGGCAAGAGTACTCGGATTCCTGCAAGCGCCTCCTTCAATTGAGCGTCCTGGACGCAGCTCTGGCCTCACCCTAACCCCCACACTGATGGACACGCGTAAACATACCTGGTGTTATCAAGACAGCGGACGCACTTGGAAACCAAAGGCTCTGAAATGCGTGAGACTGCACTGAAAGCAGGAGAGATCACAGATACCTACAGAGCAAAGTATTCTGTGTATTGACTGTCACTTCTGCCCCCGCCCCCAGTGAAGGCACACGTTGCTGCAGCTGGGGTTCTAAATCTAAAGTTGAGTTGATGCTCTTCTGCAAAATTAGATGGGTTACACTCTCCACTGCACTCATCATTTTTGTGCATATAAATATCCAATGCAATCTGGAAGTTTCTAAAAATTACCTAGAAAAGAGCTTTGAGGATCTTACCCACCCCCAACACACACACACACACACACACACACACACACGAAAACCAAAAGATTGATAGGTGGGCCCTATCTACAAACTTATAACACAGGTAAATAATTCAACAGTTAAAAAATTACTAAATGGAATCGAGTCAGCTCTCATGGGGCCAGTTCTCCAAGTCTGACCCTTTTCTAGCTCCGTATCCTTCCAGGAAGCTTTCAGAGGTGGTTCAGTTTTAGAAATTTTCATGGAGAAGCTTCTGGGACTGATGAGACATGGTTATGCCCCCAAATAAATTACAATCCCAACTGCCCACACAGTATAAAAAGAAATAACCCTCCCCATCCCCCCCTGCCCCCCAGAGACTGCATGGTAGAAAGGACCAAACTTTGAAACCAGACAGGGCTGAATTCAAATCTATGACCTTGATCAAGTGACCTCTTTAAGCCTTAGTCTTCTCACCTGCAAAATGGAACTAATGTTACTAGTGGCTGGGATGAGAATGTTTATTTGGTTCAAAGTACCATCTTTTCCCCCAGGAGGAATATATTCCCTCTACATGAACCTCAGGCTTGGCCACGGAATTCTTTTGGCCAGTGAACTGTGAACAGATGTAATAGATGCTACATCCAAACATAAGTGTAAGAGCCATCATGTGGTTCCACCATCTTTCTCCCCCTCCTGCTAGGGGAGCAGCATGTCTCAGTTCAAGGCTGTCCTTCAGATTGGGTCCTGGATTAAGGAAATGTGTGACAGAGGTGAAGCCAGTTAGCTTTGACTGCCCACATGCACAAAATCTTTGCTGTCAGCCGTTGAGATTTCAGGAACCATTTTGTTACCACAGCATAACATTGCCTGAGCCAGCTGGTCTGTGTGTAAGTGTGTGTGAAGCCCTTCATTGATGTGAGGACAGGGAAGTGGGCACATGCTGAACAATGTGTCCATCATTACATCCCCAAACAGCACCCCTCATGGGGGCCTGCCACCTGAGGGTCCAGCTACAAGCGGGGAGGTGCCATCATCTTATTTCATATCATTGAACCTCAGCCACCACCATTTCATCCTATCCAGGCCACCTGTGACTGGATGAGCCATTGCAGCCAAGTCTCACTTTGGACTAAAGAATGGAGACCCTTGAGACAGCCCAGTTGCAGGAGAGAGGAGCTACTGCTGAAAGGAGTAGTCCAGGCCTGTGTCCTAGTCTGTAGAGGCTGCTGGAACAGAAACTACAGACTGGGAGCTTAGAAACGACAGAAATGTATCTCTAAGAGTTGTGGAGTCTGGAAGTCCAAGATCAAAGGTTCTCCTGAGAACCCTCTTGAAGGCTTCAGACTTTTCATTGTGTCCTCACGTGGCAGAGGGGGCTGGGGAGCTCTGTGGGGTCTCTTTTACAAGAGCACTGACCCCACCCTCATGAACTAAGCACCCCCCCAAAGGCCCCACCACCTCCTCATAGCATCACACAGGGCAATGGGATTTCAGCGTAGGCATTTGAGAGCACACAGATATCAGACCGTAGAAGCCAGGATGCACCAAGAGCAGGTCAGCTGTGTGGGATCAGACATGGTCAAGGAGGTAAGTTAGTAGCAGGAGCGGAATGGAACAGATGTGCTGCAAGAAGAAGCGAGACCACGACCAAGACGGGCGCACACATGTCCCCACTCTGCGCTGCCTCTTCACCAGGCTTGAGCCTCTCGCCCATGGGACTGGGCTTTTTGTTATTATTGTTTTTTTTTTCAACTGAAGTATAGTCTATTTTGGAGGCTTCCCTGGTAACTCAGTCGGTAAAGAATCTGCCTGCAGTGCAGGAGACCCGGGTTTGAGCCCTGGGTTGGGAAGATCCATTGGTGAAGGAAATGGCAAACCACTCCAGTATTCTTGCTTGGAAAATCCCATGGACAGAGAAGCCTGGCAGGCTATAGTCCATGGGATTGCAAGAGTCGGACACGACTTAGCGACTAAACCACCATAGTTGATTTACAATGCTGTGTTAGTTTCAGGTGATTCAGTTTTACATATATATACATTTTCTTTTTTGCATTCTTTCCATTATGGTTTATTACAGTATATTGAATATTGTTCCCTGTGCTACACAGTAGGACCTAATTGTTTATTTTATTGATTTGTGTTAATTACTTTATTAATAAATTTATTAACTTATTATTATATTAATTTTTATTGGCACATAGTTGCTTTATAATGCTGTGTTAGTTTCTGCAGTACAGCATGTTTGTCTGTTTTATATATAGTAGTTTGTATCCACTAACCCTGAACTCCTAATTTATTCCTTTCCCACCCCATTTTCCCTTTGGTTACCATAAATGTTTTATGTCTTTGAGTCTGTTTCTATTTCACAGATAGGCTCATTTGTATCATATTTAGATTCCACATATAAGTGATATCATATGATATTTGTCTTTGTCTGACTTATTTCACTGAGTATGATCACCTCTAGGTCAATCCATGTTGCTGCAAATGGCATTGTTTCATTTATGGATGAGTAACATTCTAATGTGTGTGTGTGTGTGTGTATACCGTGTCTTTCTCTCCATTCACCTGTTGATGGACATTTAAGTTGCTTCCACATCTTGGCTATTGTGAATAGTGCTATTAACATTGGGATACATGTAACTTTTAAAATTAGAGTTTCTCCAGATATGTGCCCAGGAGTGGGATTCTTGGATCGTTGGAGTTTTAGACAAAAAGTCACTTCTTCCAGAAAGGTTTCTTGACCCACTATAGTGTAACAAATTGAGAAAAGATACCTGCAGAATTCTTTTCATGTGAGAAAAACAGCTTGAGAACGAGAGACAATAAATTGGCAAATATATCTGTAAAGCTCACAACCCAAAACAAGGACTTGTTTCCTTCACTTACCCAGATTGCATAAATCATTAAGCAGAACACAAATGTAAATAGAACAACTGGAAATCTAACAGCAATCTTGGGCCATGTGAAGACTTTGGGAATGGACGCCATACATGATTGGAACAAAAAGACAAACACCACACCTCTTCAAATAATAAGCAGAAACAGTCACCACCAGTAGGGAACCGCCTACTCTAGCTTCTCCACATGGACCCAGTGAGCTGGTCTGGAGTGTCCAGTAACTGTTCTCAGAGCCCCTCCTCTAGCTGGGACTCTCATTCTTGCCAGTGGCGCATACAGTCTTAGGAGAATGTTTATGGACCAGCATGAGTAGGTTATCACTAGAAGTTAACACAACATTGGAAATCAACCATACTTCAATCAAATAAATTTGAAAAAATAAAGAGTAGATAGTCACTGACACAGTCGGTCAGATGACATAAATGAAGCCACAAGTGGACAGAAACTTGTCATAACCAGATGACCGTCTGTTTCAACTTGCTCATTTTTGTGTTAGCAACAACTGATCTAATGTGTTCTCTGTACCTAGTAATAACAATAATAGCTAATGTTTATTGAGCAGCTAGTATGTGCCAGGCACTGTGCCAAATGTGTTATACACAGTAACTTGTTAATCTTCACAACAACCACAAGAGTTGCATACAGTTACTGCTCCTGTGTTACAGGTGGAGAAAAACTGAATCAAAGAAATGTTAAGCAACACCCCCCTATAATGGAAAAGAATCTAATAATATATATAATATGTACATAGTAAAACTTAATCACTTTGTTGTATGCCTGAAAGTAACACAACATTTTAAATCAACTATTAATGTATTTCAATTAAAAATTTTAACAAAAAACCTAGGGACTTCCCTGCTGGTCCAGTGGTTAAGAATTCACCTTCCAATGTAGGGGACATGGGTTCAATCCCTGGTCCAGAAACTAAGATCCCAATGCCCAGGAACAGCTAAGCCCTGCACCACAACTAAGGCTTCTCACCACAACGAAGATCCTGAGTGCTGCAGCTAAGACCCAGTGCGGCCAAAAATTAATAAATAAGACTATTAAAAAATAAGAAAGATACATCAAAACAAATTTAAAAATTTAATAAAATATGTTTACAACATCTGGCATTAAACCACTTTAAAAAAAGAAAAAGATTCCCCCCCACCTTGCTGGAGCTAGAATTTGAGCCCAGACAGTTAGGCTAGTGAGCCTGAGTTCTTTACCACTGAACTGTTCCACTTGCTTCATAATGGATCCAGTCTCCTTTCTTCTGCTTAATGAAACCGCTGAAAGTACAGCTCAGTGCCTGGAATCCCATTTCCTGTTATGTACTTTTGTTCATGTAGGAATTAACTCTCCTATCACCACTGGGAAGAAAAGCAGGGCGGGAGCTCGGGCCCCTAGCACCTAGCCGCAAGGCCTGCATGCAATAATCCTCAGTAAATGTTCATTGTTTGATGAAGGAAGCCTGATTTTACTGCGGAAGAAACAAACTCAAAAAGGAGGAGCAAGCGGCTTGCCTGGCAGTCCAGCGGCTGAGACTCAGCGCTTCTGCTGCAGGGTGCACAGGCTCGACCCTGTGGGGAGCTAAGATGGCACGAGCTGCGGAGCGCAACCAAAGAAGAAAAGGAGGAGCAAGCACTAACCCTGAACCCAGGTCTGCGGATGCCAAGTCCACTGCTCTCGCAAACACAGCCTGCTGCCGGGGCTTCAGCTCCGGTGTGTCCACACGATGTCACCACCTGGCGGGAAGATGAGAACACCCCGGTGAGAGGAGGGACAGTCCGCCACCCTGTAAACCAAGCGGCTCCCTGAGGACCGCCCTGAGGCTTCCACCTGGGAAAATCAGATTACTGCAAGGGTCACATGCAGTACAGCCATATACACATCATATTGACATTTTTCCAAAATGGAAATTATGTCGTTTTGTTGATTGATTTATTAAAATGGATGTTCATTTGTAAAGATTCATATACACAAAGATACATTGTGGAAACTGAAGTATACCTGTAACACTTCCCCAGAGGAAACCCCTGTTAATAATTTATATGTATATTCTTCCAGACATTTTTCTATGCAGAAATACAGCTACAGACTGTCTTACTCAAAAACACATTCATACTGGGAATTCCCTGGCAGTCTGGTGGTTAGGACTCTGGGCTTCCACTGCAGGGGGGCTGGGTTGGATCCCTGGTTGGGAAACTAAGATCTTGCAAGCCACACAGTGTGGCCAAATAAATAAATAAAGGCTCAGGCAATGGCAGCCCACTCCACTACTCTTGCCTGGAAAATCCCATGAACGGAGGAGCCTGGTAGGCTGCAATCCATGGGGTCTCAAAGAGTCGGACACGACTGAGCGACTTCACTTTGACTTTTCACTTTCATGCACTGGAGAAGGAAATGGCAACCCACTCCAGTGTTCTTGCCTGAAGAATCCTAGGGACGGGGGAGCCTGGTGGGCTGCCGTCTGTGGGGTCGCACAGAGTCAGACACGACTGACATGACTTAGCAGCAGCAGCATACTATAAAATATATGATTTCTAATGTGCTTCGTTGACTAAAGTATATGATATAGAGAGGTCCCTTTAGAGCTCTATCATCTATATGTATCACCTGCACATCAGCTATATATTTGTAAAAGTTTCAGAGTATTATTCTGTATATGTGCACCCTCATTTAATCATCCCATTAGTGAGGCACTCCATAGTGTTTCAAACTTTTGCTATTATAAAAAATGTTCCTAAAGTAACCTTGTACGTTAGTTAAATTATTTCCTTAGAGTAAGATACTGGAATTGTAATGACTGGATCAAACTGCCTATTTTGAACATGCTCATGTATGACAAAATTCTCCCAGAAAGTCTGAATCAGTTTTCACTCTGCTGCTCCTGTCTGGATCTCCTCAAGTGTTTGAGCAATGGCTGAATGGTCTAGGTTGGCCGAGGCTGGGACAGCTGGGTTTTCTCCCTTCACCAGGGTCCTTCATTCTCTGGGAACCTCACCTAGGCTTGTTCTCGGGGTATGGAGAGGGTTCCAGAGAGAGGAAACATGCAGAGCCTCTGGAAGCCTGGTCTGGGGTCTGGCACAGGGTCACTTCTGTCGAATTTCCACAAAGGTGCCGACTTCCCGAGACATCCAGGGAGGGGTCCACATGGCGACGTTCCAGGTTCCCATGGTAACTTAAAGGAAAACTTGCACCATGTCCACATCCCTTCAGGTCCTACAAGTAAAAGGGGATGATATCTTCATATCCCTTACAGCAGGAACCCACAGAAAGCTGTTCTTCCTCAGACCCTTAGAAAATCAAAAAAGGTGCATGGAAAATCAACAGTTTCTTTAAAAACAAAAAACAGTGCTGGAACAATTGGACATTTGTATGCCAAAAAATCAAGGAACCCCTACTTCACACTTTATTAAAAAATGACAGTAATAAAAAACTAAAAGGTGAAACATAAAAATATTAACTTTTAAAAGAAAGCATAGAATGGACTTCTCTGGCAGTCCAGTGGTTTACAATCCAGCTGTTAATGCAGGATATTCGGGTTCGATCCCTGGTCTGAGAAGATTCCACATACTGGGGAGCAGCTAAACCCAGACAGCGCAACTCCTGAGCCTGCACACCACAACTACGGAAGCCCAGGCCCCTAGAGCCTGTGTTCCAAGACAGAAGCCACTGCAATGAGAAGCCGGCGCACCGCAATGAAGAGTAGCTCGGGGCAACTAGGGAAAGCCCATGCCACGCCATGAAGACCCAGTGCTGCCAAAACTAAATAAATAAATAAAATTTTTAAAAAGGAAAAGTATAGAAGAAATCTTTATGAACTGGGGTTAGGAAAACAGCAAAGTCGCGTTATCTTTTGTGAAGAGGGAAGGTCGATGGGGAGGCAGAACCAAGGGTTTGGAGGAGGAGTCGGGGACCACGAAAGATTATTCCCAGGTCTAGAGATGCAATCAGGGAACTTGATTACAACTTGTTGACTGGACTCTAGAATCGCCATGGACCGCTGGTTGCTTCCTGCCTCCAATTCACCATTTTTGAACAGGAGTATCAGAGGAGTTATCCTGTGTCTGGTGTCTGTTGACCACTGCGGAGGAGGGCGAGGGCAGACAACCTTTCTCCAGGCACACAGCTTGCAGGAATGAACTCAAGGAGCTGATCTTAAGGAGCTACCCCGAGCCCCCTCTCCTTTCCTAGACCCAACTCAGAGGACACGATTCTGGACTTCAAGCTGGTGTAGCCCCCTCTCCTTTCCTAGACCCAACTCAGAGGACACGATTCTGGACTTCAAGCTGGTGTAGCCCCCTCTCCTTTCCTAGACCCAACTCAGAGGACACGATTCTGGACTTCAAGCTGGTGTAGCCCCCTCTCCTTTCCTAGACCCAACTCAGAGGACACGATTCTGGACTTCAAGCTGGTGTAGCCCCCTCTCCTTTCCTAGACCCAACTCAGAGGACACGATTCTGGACTTCAAGCTGGTGTAGTGATGGAAGAAGAGTCTTGGAGGTCCTTAAGTGGATGAGTGTGTTCTGCATGTGGGAGGAATATAAATAACTTGTGGCCAGACTATAGTGGTTTCAAAGAGATGTCTACAAATCCTGTAATAATAGGGATTCCTGGTGGTCCAGTGGCTAAGACTCCACACGCCCAATACAGGGGGCCCAGGTTCAACCCCTGGTCATAGAACTAGATCCCACATGCCACAACCAAGACCCAGCACAGCTAAATAAAAACATAAATTTTTTTTTTATTCTGTGATACTCTCTCATGAGGTGGAGCTTAATTCCTCTCCCCTTGGGTGTGGAATGGACTTAGTGACCCATTTCTAGGGCAGAAAACATTGGCAGAAGTGATGAGCCATCAAGTCCAAGGTTATGTTATAAAAAGGCAGTGATTCCTTGTCTTAGGTGAATGTTCTCTCTGCCTCTCATCACTCACACTAGAGAAGCCAGCTGCCATGTCAGAAGGACACCCAGGAAGCAGACAGAGAGGAATTAAAGCATGCCAGCCACTATGTGAGTCATCTTGGAAGCAGGTCTTTGGAGGCCAGCTGACCGCCACATGAGTGACCTTGGAAGTAGGTCCTCCCTGGCCAAGCCTCAGGACGAGTATAGCCCTGACAGGCAGCTTGGCGGCAACCTCACGAGAGACCCTGAGCCAGAACTACCAGCTAAGCCACTTCCAGATTCGTGACCTTCAGAAACTGAGAGACAATAAGACTTTTTACTTTAAGCCACCAAATTTGGGATAATTTGTTACCCAGCAATAGATAACTATGACAGATGGATACCTTGAAACTTGTCATTTTCTGATGTTTATCTCTGTGTTTCCTTCTTGCTACTGTTGACCAAATTTTCCGTATCCTGAAGCTATGAAGCAGGGAAAATAACAGAATTCAGGGCAGACTAAAAGAAGAAAAAAAAAAGATATATCAGTTGCAAAAACATAGACACATAGAAAAATGCAACAGAATAGAAAATCTAGGAATAGTATTACAGAATAGCCAATTGACTTTTGACAGAAGTGCAAGCACAATTCAATGGTGCTCTCCGTATTAGTCTCCTGTTTCTGCCATAAAATATTACCACACACTTAGTGGCTTTAAAACAACACAAAATTATTACAGCCATCAGAAATCAAAAACTGGGTCTTACTGGCTATAATGAAGGTATTGGCAGACAGGAGCATGTTTTTTTCTGAAGGCTCTGGGAGAGAGTCAGTTCCCTGCCTTCTCCAGCTTCTAGGGGTCCCTGTATTTCTTGGCTTGTGGCCCCTCACAGCAGTGGCCTCACACCCACCTCTGCTTCCGTCGTTTCACTTCCCTCTGACTCTGAGTCTCCTGCATCCCTCTTGCAAGCATCCTTGTGATTACACTGAGACTCCCTGGGTGATCTTTTCAACAAATGATGCTGGAACAACTGAGCATTCATACACAAAAAAATAGATATGAAACCTACCTACATCATACACAAAAGTTAACTCAACATGGATCATAAACCAAAGTGTGGAAGGTTAAACTTTTAAACTTTAGAAAGAAAATATAGGAGAAATCTTTGTGAACCTGGATCAGGAAAATAGTTCTTAGACACCACATGGAAAGCACAATCTATTGTTAAAAATTGAAAATTTGACTTTATCAGAAAAATCTTTGCTCTGCAAAGACACTGATAAGGGGACTTCCCTGGTGGTCCAGTGGCTAAGACTCCTCGCTCCCAATGCAGGGAACACAGGCTCAATCCCTGGTCAGGGACCAGATCCTACATACCACAACTAGGAGTTTGCGTGCTGTAACTAAAAGATCCCACATCCTGCAACTAAGACCTGGCACAGCCAAATAAATAAATAAATAAATAAATTTATTTATTTATTTATTTATTTTAATAAATATATTTTTTTTAAAAAGGCACTACTAAGAGAATCAAAGGATAAGCCACAAGCTGGGAAAAATATTTGCAAGTCACAAATCCAAGAAAGGACTTATCTCCAGAATATGTAAAGAATTCTCAAAATGTAGAACTAAGAAAATAAACAGCCTCATTTTTTTAAATGGTGAAAGATTTTAATAATCATCAAATAAGACATACAGATAGCAAATAAGCACATAAAGAGATGCTCAACATCATTAGTCATCGTTAGTTGCTCAGTAACGTCCAATTCTTAGTCACCCCATGGACAGGGCCTGCCAGGATTCCCTATCCATGGAATTCTCTAGGCAAGAATACTGGAGTGGGTAGCCATTTCCTTCTCAAGAGGATCTTTCTGACCCAAGGATCAAATCCCAGTCTCCCCCACTGCAGGCAGATTCTTTTCTTTTTTTTTTTTTTAGTTCTACCACTTTATTGCTACCAACCCATCTCCCTCCACCCTCGTGCACACATGCTCAGTCCTGTAATCCCATGGACTTCAACCTGCCAGACTCCTCCATCCATGGACTTTTCCAGGCAAGAATACTGGAGTGGGTTGCCATTTCCTTCTCCTGCAGGCAGATTCTTTACCATCTGAGCCACCAGGGAAGCCCATTAGTCATTAGGGAATTGAAAATTAAAACTACAATGATGTACTACATACCTATTAGCATGGCGTGCACACACACATTCACATCACAAAAAGCTAATGATCCCAAGTGCTAGTGAAGAATTAGAGCAACTGGAATGCTTGTACATCGCTGGTGAGAATAGCACCGCCACTTTGAAAAACATTTTGGCAGTTTTTTCTAAAGTTACACCTACCAAGTGAAATAAGGCAGAGAAAGACAAAGACTGTATGATTTCACTCATATGTGTAATAAATTTTCACATATTGAGTTATAGGGATGTCAAGTGAACATAAAATAAAAATAAAACATGAGTTCACTTACATTTTATGCTGACTGAAATAACCTGTTTTGGAATACTAAACATACATTGCACATTTTCTTTAATTACTAAAGGAAAGGGCATCTTGACTAGAAGTAAAGAATGCCCATGTTAAAAATAAAGATTAAATACCTCCTTTGCTGGGATGCAAATGCTGGTTCTCCTTTGGTGATAAGACACGCCTCCCAGGCACCAAGGCCATGCAGACTTACTGGGCACATACTGACCTGCTGTTGTGAAACCTTGAAAGAATGTATCCCTGACTTGTTTGATGTTCTTTGTTCTGACAAGATATAAAACTGTGCTGAAAACCCTGCTTCTCCAGAGCAGTTTCTCAGAGTTATCTCAGAGTCTGTTTTCTGGGCTATAGTCCTCAGTTTGGCTAAATAAAACTCTTTTCTATTCCTATTATAGATTGCTTATTGGTTACTGTCAACAACATGTGTGATATATATATATATATATATATAAAAGTGACAAACAGCAGGGTTCTACTATACAGCACAGAGAAATATATTCAGTATCCTATGATAACCATAATAGAAAAGAATATTTTAAAAAAGAATGTGTATCTATGTATAACTGAATCACCTTGTTGTACAGCAGAAATTAACACAACGCTGTAAACCAGCTACACTTCAATAAAAGAATTGATTTAAAAAACTAACAAATAAAACAAAATGCATGAATAAATCAAACCAAACGAAAACAAACACATGGATACAGAGAACAGAGTAATGGCCACCATGGTGGGAAGCAGGGGCTGGAAGAGAGGGTGAAATGGGTAAACAGGATGGAAATCAAATTTTTGGTGGTGAGCACATTGTAAGGCGTTCAGAAGTCGAAATACAATGCTGCCTACATGAAATATATAATATTATAAATTGATGTTATCTAAAAAATAAACACATAAATAAGCAAGTAAAAGAACAAGAGAAACAACACACAACCTGGTTGTCCACTTTGGACATTTATCTCGGTGTAACAAAACTCTATGTTCACAATAAAACCTCTAGATGGATGTGCATTGCTGCTTTATTCATAAGCATCAAAACATGGAAGCAACCCAAATATCCCTCAGCTGGGGAGTGAACTGAAAACAAAACAAAACTGATACTTTCATACAAGGAACAACTACTCAGCAATAAGGGAGAGCAATTATTGATCCCTGCAACCGCACAAGTGAATCTCAAATGCATTATACCAAGAGAAAGAAACCAGACTCACATACTGTGATCCCATTTGTAGGACATTCTGGAAAAGTCTAAACTATAGGGACAAGGAACAGATCAGTGGTTGCCAAAAGGTAGGGGTGGAGCCAGGGTCTGGCTACAAAGAGGTAGCTGGAGAGAATTTTTCTGGAGAGAGCTGGGGTGGTGGAACTGCTCTTTATGAGGATTGGTGGTGGATACAAGAACTCTATGCACTTGTCAAAGCTCATAGACTGTCCACCAAAACAGAGTGAATTTTATTAAATTTAAAAGTTTTAAACACATTTTTTAAAAGAAGGAAAAAAGATATATGAGGTCAAGGGTCACCCTCATGTTGGGTAATATGTTCTCTGTGTCAGGGAATATGTTCTGTATGTCAGAGAACAGAAGGACAAATGGATGAAAGGAAGGCTAGATGATGGATGGATAGGTGGAAGGAATGAAGGCAGAAGGGGTGGATGGATGGATGTCTGTCTACAGGCATATTTATTAGCTGCTCAAATTGTTAGGTTGCCCAGGTAATATTACTGAGACCTTTTAGGAAGGAGTGCCAGTGTCTTTTCTACACACTATCCTTAGTTTGCAGTACAGTGAGTGTCTGAGGATAAATGAGATACCAAATGTGAAAATCCTTTATAAATTGAAAATTCAATACAAATGCCTGCTGTGTTACTGCTAAAGAAAGAAACAATCTAGATATTCATTTTTTCTGCAACAATGTTGAGGCTCCTGAAGAGCCACGAAACAAATACCCCAGGTTAAAAAATCCATAGAAAGATGCAGTGATATCAAGGGGGTGTGAAGAATGCTGAAGGCACCTGCAGGGGAAAGCCACCATCAGTGACTATCCATGACATCCCTTTCAACTTGCCTCCTGACAAAATGCTCTATGGAGGATGAAGCCAATCTTAGCATTTTCTTGAAAAGGAAGATGAAGCCCAGAAAGAGGACTCTTTCCCAGGGTCACACTGTGAGATGGTGATAGAATTAGAGTCCCAGTCTCCTGCTGAATGTTCTTCACTGGAGTCATTTCAATTCAGTTTTATTAATAAGTGGTATGCAAAATCCAACTTTCCAGCAGCTGAGCCTTTATAACCAGACTGGCAGATCACTGAAACAGGCAAAATATGCCAGAGATGTAAAATAAGATGAAACAATGTAGCATTCCTATAAAGAAAAACTTCTATCCAAGGAAACCTTTTAACTGAAAATTGTGACTTTCTTTTTGCTACAATCTGTTGGGGAGATTTCTGTGGTTTCTCTCTGCTCTCCCATGTGAGAGAACAATGACAGGATTGTAGGCTATTTTATTAATACTTGGAGAGTTTCTCAACCTCCTAACATGAGTCCTTCTCTGCCTCTAAATATAAGCCAACCTATGCTCTGATCTGAAGAATTTTTTTAAGATACAAATTTCCAAGGAAGAAAGGGGGTCCCTGGACATTAAAGCTTTTATCCACAGATCTAAGGATTGGTTTCCACAAAGTTTAAAAAAGAGAAAAGACCACTTTACAGGAAATCTATAACATATCTTTGTACTCCCCAGTCACAAGAAAGAGAGGTATTCTAGAGAGAAGATACTGCCATGTATTGATGCTTCTTTTTGGATTAATCTTAACATTCCAGTCGATCTCAGTAGGTTGAAACTACTGAAGAAAGAACACAAATTTTCCTGAAGCAAAAGACCAAAAAGCAGTAAACAGGGAAACCCCCACACTCCCCTCCAGAGAGTGCAGAATTTTGAAAATAAAAACAGACAAACATGAACCTAGAGATTACCATACTAAGCAAAGTAAATCAGGAGAAAGACAAACACTAAGATACCAGTTACGTGTGGAATCTAAAATGTGACACAAATGAACCTATCCAGAACACAGAAACAGACTCCGGGCCGTAGAGAACAGAACTATGGTTCTGGGGTGGGGGTGGCAGAGGGGAAGAATCGGGAGGTGGGGATTAGCAGATGTAAACTAATATATACAGGATGGATAAACAGCAAGTCCCTACTCTACAGGGAATTATATTCAACATGCTAAAACAACAACAAGCAAAAACTTGACAAGTATCTCTGGACAGGTAGAAAGCTCACTGTGAAAAGTTCATTCCAGATAACTGTGAACTTGTGAATCTTGGAGAACTGACGCAAAACCAAGGGCTTCTCCCCTTCTCCCCACAAGACTTCCCATTTACAACGGGACAGGAGCCAGAAGGAAAGAAACTATCATGGAGATTCATCTTGATGCAAAGGTAGGTGCTTTTATTTATAGATATCATGCCCTTTCTACAGCTGAATGGTTTACTTCAGGACGAGACACATTTAGGATCATCATATGCTTAAATTTACTGGCAGACATTATGCAGTAAATTATTTCTGGCTATAAAAGCATGCCTGATTTATGTGCCTAGCACAGCCCCATAAGTATGACTATTACAGTGGCAATAGACAGTGTTTAAGTCCTAATAGTCTCTTCATAATCATCTATGAACATCATTCATTTTTAGAGACAGGAGTTAGTGAATTGGCAGATGTCAGACGGAAGGAGAATTCTGTATTTTGCTTCCCATATCAAATAGTCTGCTTATAACAGATTTCATTGGACAAACATTTTGGGATGGGAGCTCAAAGGGCTGTGGCTTAGTGGCCTCTGGAGTCCAGAGGCCTTGCGTGTGCATGCGGCTTTGCCTCTTCCTTGCCATGGAGGGAACCAACCCTCTCTCTCGGAGCCCCAGTGTTTTCAGTGGGAAAATATAAATGGTGCTCTAAGGTTCAAATAAGGTATTTTGTGTTATGCTTTGTGAACTGTAGAGTTCTGAAAAAAATAAGAGGACATGTTTGGGTTTTTGTTTTCCTTTCAGCATCTCTCCCCCCAAATGAAAAGGAAGATAAAAAGAATCAAGTGACACCACCCATCAGCATAGCTCTCCACTGGTGGTTCAGCCCATCAAATGACAACTACTCACAAAATATTCCACATGAGTGCTGAGTCAGTTGATGTCTTGCTGCCAAGAGAGAATTGTTAACAGCCAGGATTGGAGCAGAGTTGTTTATTTACAACTTAGAAAGAGAACTTCACAAGTATATGAATTTGGGATTGCATGCACTGAGATGTTTCATTCTCACCAGCAGAACCCATAAGCAGTTTGGGACTTCTGCGGTGGTCCAGGGGCTAAGACCCTGTGCTCACCATGCCGGAGGCCAGGGTTTGATCCTGGTCTGGGAACTAGATCCCACATGCTGCAACTAAAGACCTGCATGCCACTACAGAGATCCAAGATCCCGTGTGCACAACAAACCCTGCACAGCCAAATAGATAAATAATATTTTTTTAAAGAGCCTATGGCAATTTTCAATCACCTTATCTCATTCATTAGATATTTTCCAAGAATTGTGATACAGAAATGACAAATGTGGTAATTTGGATTTCCTGTTTGACAGCTGTTATTTCTAATTGGCTACACATTAATTCAGTCCATATTGGGAACTCCGCCTGTTCCCTCTCTGGCTCTAGTCCCCTTTCTCTGATTGTTCTTTAATGACCCAACTCTCTCAGTTTTTCTGTCCTTGTAGAGTTCTTCCCTCTTTGGTTAGATACGCACCATTACTGGAGAGTTTCCAATTATCTCAGTTCTTTTTCTACTGTTTTGGATAAATAAAATTTATTTTTCCAAATGAGGGTACCTATCAGCTTTGGATAGTCATTCATGCTTTAGTATAAATGAACCTTTAATATCTATGTAGCTAATTTGCATTTATAAGAAAACGCAAGGTTGAGGAAGGTGCAAGAAAGAGAAAATAGGGCATAGTTTGCAAAATTCAAGTCAGTCAGATGTGGATGATAATCTCCTGGAGAGGGTCTAATTTTTACTTTTCACTTAGTCTCTGCTCTCAGCATTGCTCTGGGTCTTACAGCCTTGATCGGTTATCTCTCCTCTGTCCTCTGGATGACATTGTCTTAGCTCCAGCAACAGTCTCTATCTAGGCTTCAGTAGCTACCTGGGTGTGGCCCCTGGGAAAAGTATTCTTTTCTCTGCCTTGCTGGTCTCTCCCTCACTGGCTTCCACTACATCAATGGTGATGACATCACCCCCAATGTTTTCTTTCTTTTCAATAAATGTGATTTACCTGAATGTATGCTCTAAGAGGTTTTTTTTTTTTTTTTCCAAAAAAGGATACGACATCATTTTTAAAAATCATAAGCCATTCACCTATCTTGCTATGGGTTTCAGAAAATCTGCCTCTCTCAACTATGTCCCAGTGTCAGGAATAGTTTCACTACCCTGACAGCTTTGCACTTCCCAGGGCACACCCACTTGCCAAGGAAATAAAACCCACACAGCAGGCTATTTTATAAGGGACCTCTCCAATTTGACTCTTTAATTTTACTGCTGTCACAAAGGCTGGCCCTAAAGACAGGGCATCAGAAGAATCATTCGATTCCCTCACTGGAGATCAGTGCTGAAATGCTCTTGAGAGGCCTCTTCAAGACGAATTCTCCTTCCCTTTAAACAACTAGGCTGTGGCCTCAGCTGTTTCTCAAGGTCTGAGTCACATGGTCTCATGATTATCTTCGTGGGAGAGATTATGTCCCTATCAGAAATTTCAGCCTTCATTCTGCCTTTCTTAATCGTACCACATTACTCTATTTGAGGCTTTCTTCCTGTTCCTGGTGAGTGGTGTTCATTTTCCTGGGTCTGATACAGGTATCGGCCTCCCTCTCTTCCCTCTCCCTTCCCTGCGGCATGCTCGTTCTGCCCAGATGAGTTATCACTCAAGATACAGGAGGAAAATTAAGGTCAGAGTTACTTCTGAACTTCCATTATTAAAATGTGCTTACAAAACCAAAGGTCATGCTACTATACATAGGTAATCCTAAAGATGACCCAGAAAACTACTAGAGTAATCAGTGATTTTGGCAAAGTTGCAGGATATAAAATTAACACAGAGAAATCTGTTGCATTCCTATATACTAACAATGAAAGATTAGAGAAATTAAGGAAACAACCCCATTTACCATTGCAATAAAAAGAATAAAGTAACTAGGAATGAATGTACCTAAGGAGGCAAAAAATACTCAGAAAACTATAAGATATTGATGAAAGAAATCAAAGATGACACAAACAGATGGAGAGATAGACCACGTTCTTGGATCAGAAGAATCTATATTGTGAAAATAATTATACTACCCAAAGCAATCCACAGATTCAATGCAATCCTTATCAAATTACCAATGGCATTTTTCACAGATTTAGAACAAGAAATTTTATAATTTATGTGGAAACACAAAAGACCCCAAATAGCCAAAGCAATCTTGAGAGAGAAAAACAGCTGGAAGAATCAGGCTATGGGCTTCAAGCTATACTACAAAGCTACAGTCATCAGGACAGTATGGCACAAAAACAGAAATATAGATCAACAGAACAGGATAGAAAACCCAGGGCACCTGCAGTCACCTGATCTATGACAAAGGAGGCAAGGATACACAATGGAGAAAAGACAGTCTCTTCAATAAGTGGTGCTGGGAAAACTACATGCAAAAGAATGAAATTAGAACATATCCTAACAGCACACACAAAAATAAACTCAAAATGGATTAAAGATATAAACGTAAGGCCAGACACTATAAAATTCTCAGAAGAAAACAGAACACTCCTTGACATAAATCACAGCAAAAAAGATCTTTTCTGACACATCTCCTGGAGCAATGAAAATAAAAACAAAGATAAACAAATAGGACTACTTAAACTCAAAAGCTTTTGCACAACAAAGGAAACAATAAACAAAAACAAAAAGATAACCCACATATTGAGAGAAATATTTGCAAATGATGTGACCGACAAGGGATTAACTCCCAAAATTTGCAAATAGCTCACAAGGCTCAGGGCTTCCCTGATAGCTCAGTTGGTAAAGAATCTACCTGCAATGCAGGAGACCCCAGTTTGATTCCTGGGTCAGGAAGATCTGCTGGAGAAGGGACAGGCTACCCACTCCAGTATTCTTGGGCTTCCCTTGTGGCTCAGCTGGTAAAGAATCCACCTGCAATGCGGGAGACCTGTGTTTGATTCCTGGGTTGGGAAGATCCCCTGGAGAAGGGAGAGAAGGAAAAGGCTACCCACTCCAGTATTCTGGCCTGGAGAATACCATGGACTGTATAGTCCATGGGGTCACAAATAGTCAGACACGACTAAGCAATTTTCACTTTCACGTGGTACCTAAAATCATCAAAACGACCCAATCAAAAACTGAGCAGAAGACCTGAATAGACATTTCTCCAAAGAAGACATACAGATGGCCTAGAGGCACATGAAAAGATGCTCAACATCACTAATTATTAGAGAAATGCAAATCAAAACTACAATGAGGTATCACCTCACACCGGTCAGAATGGCCATCATGAAGAAATCTGCAAACAATAAATGCTAGAGGGGGTGTGTAGAAAAGGAAATCCTCTTAAACTGTTGGTGGGAATGTAAATTGATACAGCCACTATGGAGAACTGTAAGGAGGTTCCTTAAAAGACTAAATAGAACTCCATATGATCCAGCAATACTATTCCTGAACATATAACCAGAGAAAACCATAATTCCAAAAGATACATGCACCCCAATGTTCATTGCAGAACTATTTACAATAGACAGGACATGGAAGCAACCCAAATGTCCGGATAAAGAAAATGTGGTACATATATACAACAGAATGTTACTCATCATAAAAAGGAATGAAATTGTGCCATTTTCAGAGACATGGATGGACCTAGACACTGTCATATAGAGGGAAGTAAGTTAAACAAAGATCATATATTAATGCATATATGTGGAATCCAGAAAAATGGTACAGATATCTGCAAAGCAGAAATAGAGATGCAGACGTAAAGAACAAACATATGGCCACAAGGGGGCAGGCAGGGTTGGGCTGCACTGAGAGATTGGGATTGATATATGTACACTATTGATCAGTTCAGTCACTCAATTGTGTCTGACTCTTTGCGACCCCTTGAACTGCAAGGCCTCCCTGTCCATCACCAACTCCCGGAGTTTACTCAAACCCATGTCCATTGAGTTGGTGATGCCATCCAACCATCTCATCCTCTGTCATCCCCTTCTCCTCCCACCTTCAATCTTTCCCAGCATAAGGGTTTTTCAACTGAGTCAGTTCTTCGCATCAGGTTGCCAAAGGATTGGAGCTTCAGCTTCAGCATCAGTCCTTTCAATGAACACCCAGGACTGATCTCCTTTAGGATGGACTGGTTGGATCTCCTTGCAGTCCAAGGGACTCTCAAGAGTCTTCTCCAACACCACAGTTCAAAAGCATCAATTCTTCAGCACTCAAGCTTTCTTCATAGTCCAACTCTCACATCCATACATGACCACTGGAAAAACCATAGCTTTGACTAGACGGACCTTTGTTGGCACTATTGATACTATGTATAAAATAGATAACTAATGAAAAGCAATTATATAGCTCAGGGAACTCTACTCAAGGCTCTGTGGTAAAGTAAGCAGGAAGGAAATCCAAAAAAAGAGGGGATATACATAGGTGTGTAGCTGATTCACTTTGCCGTACAGCAGAAACATATACAACATTCAACACTGTAAAGCGACTATACTCCAAAAGAAATATTTTAAAAAATTTAAAAAAAAAAAAAGGTTCATTCCATAGGATCAAACTGCCTCCAGTTGGTTCTGCTACTTCAACAGATTTGTGACCTCTCTGGGCTTCCTTCTCTGCAACTGAGTGGCAGGAAAAGCGCACGATACCTCTCCAGAGGGCCGCTCAGAGGGCTAAGGGTATCTCGAAGGACACTGGCCTGCAGATGCAGGGTAATGAATGCGTCTATACGAGCCCATCACTTATCTAGCTCACTCTACAGGCAACTCTGCGGCTTCTGTGGCAGATCACGGCACTGGTCTCAGCACAGCATCAGCCCCTCCCGTCACCTGTCCCCCCGTCCTGCAGTCTGACCACTTCCAGGTAGCTTACACTTCAGTTTTCAACATTCTGCTTCTCTGCCCAGCATCTCTCCCTTCTTCCTGGAACTGCTCCCTTCCTGACTCCAGCCAAGGGGTTTACATGGCAAAGACCCTTTTCTTACATGGCCACACGTGAATATTCTGAGGTGGACAACTTCCTAAAGCAGACCCCTCAAAGTCATCCCTGGAAATGCTTGGAACTGAGGTTGAGGACAGACCGTCCTTCTTTCCTGGGGGTGGCCTGGGAGTCTTGGCATATGGTGCTGACAGCGTGGACAAGGTCAGTGGCAGGAACAGAGAATCAAGCCGACATACAGGAAGAGTTGAGGGGCAGGCAGAAGGCATCTTGTAGCACTGGGGCCCTTAAGTAAAGATGCCTTCAGATCCAAGTAGGTGTCTGGTCTTCCTGAATCCTGGCTGTCCTATTCGCGCTTTCAGGCAAGAGCTACCCACATCGTTCCAGGTGGGATTCTGTGCTTGAAACCAAGAAGCACCCAAGATGAGGGGCAAGCTTAACCATCCGGCCAGGATGTGTCCCAGGAGACTTATCCCTTCCAATTAGGAGGCTGGGATCAACATATACACATCACCTTATATAAAATACATAAGAACTTCGCTGGTGGGCCAGTGGCTAGGACTCCATGCTCCCAGTGTAGGGGGCCGGGTTCAATCCTTGGTCGGGGAACTAGATCCCACATGCTGTAACTAAAGATCTTATATGTAGCAATAATGACCAAATACCCCCATGCCACAACTAAGACCTGGTGCAGCCAAATAAATAAAATAAAATAAAAAATTTAAAAAACAAAGTTATGATAGCCTTGGAATATCATGTCCCAAAACCTCTTATCTGAAGCTCAGCACCTGGGTTGTAAACTGTATACCTGGTTTGTATTGAGACTCTCCTCTCTGTCTCTCTGACTTAGACACACACCCCAGTGGGACGTTTCACTTTTTTAAACATCTTTTCTTGTAACTGACATGTAACATTGTGTATGTTTAAAGTCCACAGTGTTGCTCTGATACATTTATGTATGGCAAACTGCCAGCTACAGTGTCCTTGAGAGAAATATTAATTTTTGTTAACTCTGGAATGGATTTTATGTGTCTTTTACCCTAGCCTGATGCGTGGCTGGGCAGATTTTTAAAGTCTGTGCTAATTTTTACTTTCTCCTGTCTCACTGAGGGCCACAGACAATCGGGTCATCACAACACAGTGCAGAAAGATGTTCTAAAGGGTTTCATTTATATTTAGGTTAAGGAAGAATGCTTGAAGGAGGTAGACTTCCAACTGGGGAAAGTCGGAGTTGGCCAAATGAAGGTGGGGAGGAGGGTCAGGACTTGGCCAAAGGCGTAAGAGAGAGAGGGTGGCCAGCTGGAGGAGGTGAGTCAACAATACACCAAGGGACTTCCCTGACGATCCAGGGGTTAGGACTTCATGCTTCCACTGCGGGTGACATGGGTTTGATCCCTGGTCGGGGAAGTTCTGCAGGCCACAAGGTGCAGCCAACACACACACACACACACACACACACACACACACACACTCACACACACACTACACCTAGTTGGAGGAAGGAAAGAGGCAGGAGGCACATAACAGTTAATTAAAATTTATACCAGAGTCTTGCCATTGAAAGGTGGAAGGCACAGTCACCTTGGCGTGTGCGTTCTTGGTTCAGAGAGGAGTTCTTCGCGTGGTCTTCCTATGTACGCAGAAGCGAAGGGCAGGGAGCCCTCATGGGGCTGCTGAGGGGACCCCTCAGGCTGCCCTTTCCTGAGGCCCCTGGTTAGGGGCGCAGCTGATCCTTGGAGAGCGAGTCAAGCCTTTCTGTTGACTTGGCCTTGAAGCGTCCTATCCCACTTCCTGAGAACATTCAGGGCATAAGGGGGAAGAGCAAACCCTGACTTCACGTTGGATCTGCTTCTTTCACTTGAACCTTTGCTCTCCCTTGCTTTTGCTACTACACTCACTAAAAGGATGTTGTCCACAGCTGTAAACTTGCATAATGGCCTGCCTCAGGGAACCCCGCCCCTCTGCCTGAAGGTTCCACTAAAGTGCCTTTGTTCAGCTCCCCGGGAGACTTTCTGACCCTGCTCACCTGTGAATGGCTGCAGGAAGGAAGAAGTGAACACATCCCCACATCCCCTCCCCGAGGCCGGCCAAGCCAGGAGATATTTTGCAAGACTTACGGCCATTTTCCTTTACTTCTTCCCCTCCTCCCCATCTCTGATCTGTAAAAGAAATGGGCATCCAGACCCAATAAGATGGCACTGTAGGACTCTAGTCGTCCGTCTTCTTGGATGCCTGGCTTTCCAAATAAAGCCACTATTCCTTGCCTCAACACCCCACCTCCTGATTAGCGGCGTGGTAAGCACAGCCAGCTTAGATTCAGTAACAAGGGGAACCTGGCTGGCCTTCAACCAGTGCTGAGTTGTCGGGAAGCACAGTGAGACTCCAGATGAAGTAATATGGAGTAGGGTGGCGTGGAGGAGAGTCCTGGATTTCGCTGCGGGTGGCAGCATTCCTGGAGGGCACAGACTGCCCCCTGAAACGGGCCAGTCCTCCTGCTGGTCTCTTCACTGAGGACGTGAAGGGCCTGTGGAGGCCGTCTGGAGAGGTGGGCCTCCCAGGGCCCAGAGAGGGTGGAGAAGGGAGAATCCTGGGTCTGGAGAGACAGAGTGCAAACTCCTAGTGCAGGAGTTAATGCTGAAAGGGCTTTTCTCACCTGCTGACTCTGCCAAACAGCTGAGTTTCAGAAAGTGAGATAAGCGAGTTGTTACTTACTGCAGAGCAGAGAGGGGCAGACCCAAGGTTGGTGGAGGAATCAACTGCCTCCTCAGGCACCAGGTCCACGAAAGTTTATTTAGTTTTAATTGTAACTGTTTTATTTAAAGTCACTTACTATTGAATTTTAAAAATCTAAAAAAGAGTGACCATGGTCTTCCCTGGTGGCTCACTGGTAAAGAATCTGCCCGCCAATGCAGGAGGTATGGATTCGACCACCGATTAGGGAAGATCCCACAAGCCGTAATCACAACTAAGCCCATGCGCCACAACTCCTGAGCCTTCGCCCTAGAGTCTGGGGGCTGCTACCACGGAGCCCACCTGCTGCAGCTACTGAAGCCTGGGTGCCCTAGAGCCCACAGCAAGAGAGGCCAGGGCAGTAAGGAGCCCGTCACCGCAACTAGAGAAGAGCCAGAGCAGCGACAAACACCCAGCACGGCCAAATAAATAAAGAAGAGTGACCGCAGCTGCAGCCTTGGCTAAAGCAGCAAATCATACCAGTTCAGGGAGCAGACGCTGGGGCCCGGATGGCTGAGCAGCTCTGGAAGGACTTGAATGTCAGGTAGAGACCTCACCCCCAGGACAGAGCGGGTCCCCAGAAGGCCAAGGAAGGGGTCGGGGTGGAGGGGGTTGAGAAGCAGGAGAGCGCAGTTCCCTGGCCCGCCTTGGCTGGGTGATTGCCAAGATCGACAAACTTCTGCCTTCTGGCTTCCATCACCAGGACGGATGGACAGCAAGGCCACCATCAGCTGACTTTCCCACCCAGAGAGAGAGGATGGCTGGAGAGAGATGGGAACCCAGAGGAGCAGGGGGAAGCCAGTCTGGGAGACAAAGCACTAGGATGGAAATTAGGACCTGCTTCCCAACCCTGAGCCTTGAAAATATGCAGGAGGGGGTTTAGAAAATCTCAGTTCAAAGCACCACATTCTTTGGATTGTCTATGTTTCTAAGCTTTGGAGGGATCTATAAGTGGTTTCCAGAGCGTTCTGAATTTTCTGTCAACAAAACCATTTATCACCAGCTTGTGCCGGGTACCCAGAGAATGGTGGAGGGTGACCGACATGGGTGCTCCCCAGACCCTCACAGCTCCGAGGAGCGACAGATGCAGGAATCACTGTTTCGAAGTGTGTCAAGGCCTGAGAACAATGCAGGGCATATTGTAGACAAAACAACATAAAAAAAAAAAAAAAAAGAGCTACAGTTTTTTATTGGTTTTTTAAAACAGGTGCAGAAATATGATTAATTCATATTAATCTACATCAGTCTCCTATTTTATTTTCTCCCTTCAATTCCCACCCCTATTCCCTCCCCTCCTCCTCAGATTTAATGGACTTGGTAAGTATTCTTGCATATGTTGGTTAAAATATGTTAAAATATACAGGAGGCATATCGTGCCAGATATCTGAATCTGCTTCTTTCAGTCAACACTCTGATTTTAAGATCTGCCCAGCACAACAGCTGAGACATGGAAGCAATCTAAGTGTCCATCAACAGACACATGGATAAAGAAAATATGGTATGTATATACAAGGAAGGATAGGGAAGCAGCCTGGCATGCTGCAGTCCATGGGGTTACAAAGATCAGACATGACTGAGCCGCTGAACAATATTTAAAGAAATGCTGCTGCTGCTGCTAAGTCGCTTCAGTCGTGTCTGACTCTGTGCAACCCCACAGACGGCAGCCCACCAGGCGCCCCCGTCTCTGGGATTCTCCAGGCAAGAACACTGGAGTGGGTTGCCATTTCCTTCTCCAAAGCATGAAAGTGAAAGTGAAAGTGAAGTCGCTCAGTCGTGTCCGACTCTTCACGACCCCATGGACTGCAGCCCACCAGGCTCCTCCGTCCATGGGATTTTCCAGGCAAGAGTCCTGGAGTGCACTGCCATTGCCTTCTCCACAAAGAAATGCTACTAAGCCATAAAAATGAATGAAATAATATAATTTGCAGCAACATGGATAGACCTAAAAATTATTATACTAAGTGAAGTAAGTCAGACAGAGAAAGACAAATATCATATGATAGCACTTATAGGTGGAAATCTTTAAAAGGTGATACAAATGAACTTATACACAAAACAGAGATAGCCTCACAGACTTAGAAAACAAACCTATGGTTACCAAGGAGGAAAGGTAAAGTGGGGAGAGATGGAGTCAAAGGTTGGGCTTGACAAACACACTAATATATATAAAATAGATAATCAACAAGGACCTACCGTATAGCACAGGGAACTACACTCAATTGTTTTAACAACCTGTAAGAGAAAAAAATCTGGAAAAAAATAGATACATATGTATATATAACTGAATCACTTTGCCATACACCTGAAACTAAATAACATTGTAAATAGCTATACTTTGGTTTAAATAAGTAAATAAATAAGATCTGCCCAGGATGCACTTGCATATCGAGTTTATATCACCTAACTGCTAAAAAGCACCCCATAGGCTGATCTATTCCATAGCCCTATTCCATCACCCTCTTGTTAAATTCTGGTTGCTTCCACCTACTCAGTACCTCGAGAATGCTGAGGTGAACACCCATGAACCCACCCATTCATGGGCTATGAGCAAGTTTTCTCTGGAATGCTTACCCACAGGCATGATGGCCAGATCACGGTATATATGTGGCATCCTTAAGTGTGGGCACACGGCTCTCCAGAGGCCCACACTTGGAATTGTCTGACTCTAGTGTTTGCTGCCCCAGAAGCTATAAAGTGATACCTCATTTTGTTTTGCATTTCTCAGTTACCTAACCAAGTTGAGCAATGCTGGCCATTTGGATAGTCCCTACGTACATTTTTCTATTAGATTTGCTTTATAATCTAGATAGCATTTGTGTGTCACTTTTTGAGGATGTAAAAATCTCCCTGTGAGCCAACTGTCAACTTTGTCACTTGTATCATATTTAAAATAAATTCTGTTTATTTGTTTGGCTGTACAATATCTTAGTTACGGCATACGGGATCTAGTTCCCTGACCAGGAATGGAACCAAGGACCCCTGCACTGGGAGCATGGAGTCTTAGCCACTGGACCACCAGCGAAGTTCCTAAAATAAACTCTTAATTGTTATGTACCTATTAACACCTTTGTTACCCATCTATTAACCTTTTCACCTTTTGGTGTCTGTATTCTGTGTCTTGCTTATGAAATCTTTCAACCCTACTTACATGACAAAGATAGTCTCCTACATTTTCTTCCTTTAACTTTATACTTTCATCTTTCCAGGGCACCTTAGTCCATATATAGTCCAACTTTATAATGAAGTGAGGTAAGGACCCAATTTAATTTTTCTCCAGTGCTAAGGCACTATTTCCCTTCTCCATTGATTTGTGCCAACTTCATCATCTTTCAAGTTCTCCTATACTCAAAGGTTTGTTTCTGAGCTCTAGGTTCTGTTCTATTGGGCTAGTGTGTTCATCCATGATTACCATACTGTTTTTGTTTCAGTGGCTTTGTAGTGTGTGTTAATATCTGGGAAGGTACCTCTTCATTCTTGGTTTTTCCTATTTCAAAATAAACTTAGCAACTTATTGACATGTATCTTTCCTTGGACACTTTAAAGGAAGATGATATGATTTCTTTTTAAAAAACAATCCAACTGAAATATTGTGTGGACTGTGTTGAATATATAGACTTCTAATCAGAAGGAAATTATCATCTCTATAATATTAAATCATCTGCTACATTACTTCTGGACTGTCTCTTCATTGATTCAGATCATTTTCTATTTCTTTTTTTTAAAGTTTGTCAAATTTTCTCCAAAGAGGTTTTGAATACCTTCTTGATATCTTACTTCCTAGATACTTTCTATTTTTTGTACTTATGAAAAATATGTTTTCTGTTGTATCTTATACTTGTTTATTTCTGGTATAAGAAATGAATGCAATTGAGTCTTGTAAGGTGGTCATTTTTTAGGAGACCTTGCTAAACTTTTATATATTTTGATGGTTTTTGTTATTGATTCTGTTAGCTTTTCTAAAGTTGAGCCAGTAATGACAATTTTATCTCTTCCCTTGCTATCTTTTTACCTTTAGTTCTTTTTTATGTCTTTTTGTATTGACTAGAGCTAGCAGTACTGTGTTGAACAGTAGAGGTGATATCAGGTATCTCTACCTTATTTCTTTTTTAAAAAAGTTTATTGCTTGATTGATTTATTTTGGTGACACCATGTGGCATGTTGGATCTTAGTATCCCAGTTCAATTCAGTTCAGTTCAGTGGCCCAGTCACGTCCGACTCTTTGTGACCCCATGGACTGCAGCACGCCAGGTCTCCCTGTCCATCACCAACTCCCGGAGTTTACCCAAACTCATGTCCATTGACTTGGTGATGCCATCCAACCATCTCATTCTCTGTCGTCCCCTTCTGTCATCCTGCATTCAATCTTTCCCAGCATCAGGGTCTTTTCCAATGAGTCAGCTCTTCGCATCAGGTGGCCAAAGTATTGGAGTTTCAGCCTCAACATCAGTCCTTCCAATGAACACTCAGGACTGATCTCCTTTAGGATGGACTGGTTGGATCTCCTTGCACTTAAGGGACTCTCAAGAGTTTTCTCCAACACCTCAGTTCAAAAGCATCAATTCTTTGGTGCTCAGCTTTCTTCATAGTCCAACTCTCACATCCATACATGACCACTGGAAAAACCATAGCCTTGACTAAACAGACCTTTGTTGCCAGAGTAATGTCTCTGTTTTTTAATATGCTGTCTAGGTTGGTCATAACTTTCCTTCCAAGGAGTAAGCATCTTTTAATTTCATGGCTGCAGTCACCATCTGCAGTGATTCTGGAGCCCCAAAATATAAAGTCTGTCACTGTTTCCACTGTTTCCCCATCTATTTGCCATGAAGTGATGGGACCAGATGCCATGATCTTCGTTTTCTGAATGTTGAGCTTTAAGCCAACTTTTTCACTCTTCTCTTTCACTTTCATCAAGAGGCCCTTTAGTTCTTCTTCACTTTCTGCCATAAGGATGGTGTCATCTGCATGTCTGAGGTTATTGATATTTCTCCCGGCAATCTTGATTCCAGCTTGTGCTTCATCCAGCCCAGCATTTCTCATGATGTACTCTGCATATAAGTTAAATAAGAGGGGTGACGATATACAGCCTTGACATACTCCTTTTCCTATTTGGAACCAGTCTGTTGTTCCATGTCCAGTTCTAACTGTTGCTTCCCGACCTGCATACAGATTTCTTAAGAGGCAGGTCAGGTGGTCTGGTATTCCCATCTCTTTCAGAATTTTCCATAATTTGTTGTGATCCACACAGTCAAAGGCTTTGGCATAGTCAATAAAGCAGAAATATATGTTTTTCTAGAACTTGCTTGCTTTTTTGATGATCCAGTGGATGTTGGGAATTTGATCTCTGGTTCCTCTGCCTTTTCTAAAACCAACTTGAACATCTGGAAGTTCATGGTTCACGTACTGTCGAAGCCTGGCTTGGAGAATTTTTAGCATACTTTACTAGCATGTGAGATGAGTGCAATTGTGTGGTAGTTTGAGCATTCTTTGGCATTGCCTTTCTTAGGGACTGGAATGAAAACTGACCTTTTCCAGTCCTATGGCCACTGCTGAATTTTCCAAATTTGTTGGTATATTGAGTGCAGCACTTTCACAGCATCATCTTTCAGGATTTGAAATAGCTCAACTGGAATTCCATCACATCTACTCACTTTGTTTGTAGTGATGCTTTCTAAGGCCCACTTGACTTCACATTCCAGGATGTCTGGTTCTAGGTGAGTGAGCACACCATTGTGATGATCTGGGTTGTGAAGATCTCTTTTGTACAGTTCTTCTGTGTATGCTTGCCACTTCTTCTTAATATCTTCTGCTTCTGATAGGTCCAAACCATTTCTGTTCTTTATTGAAACCATCTTTGCATGAAATGTTCCCTTGGTATCTCTAATTTTCTTGAAGAGATCTCTAGTCTTTCCCATTCTATGGTTTTCCTCTATTTCTTCACAATGATCACTGAGGAAGGCTTTCTTATCTCTCTTTGCTATTCTTTGGAACTCTGCATTCAAATGTGTATATCTTTCTTCTCTCCTTGGCTTTTTGATTCTCTTCTTTTCACAACTATTTGTAAGTCCTCCTCAGAGAGCCATTTTGCTTTTTGTATTTCTTTTTTTGGGAGATGGTCTTGATCCCTGTCTCCTGTGCAACGTCATGAACCTCCATCCATAGTTCATCAGGTACTCTATCAGATCTAGTCCCTTAAATCTATTTCTCACTTCCACTGTATAATCATAAGTGATTTGATTTAGGTCATACCTGAATAGGCTAGTGGTTTTCCCTACTTTCTTCAATTTAAGTCTGAATTTGGCAATAAGGAGTTCATGATCTGAGCCACAGTCAGCTCCTGGTCTTGTTTTTGCTGACTGTATAGAGCTTCTCCATCTTTAGCTGCAAAGAATATAATCAATCTTATTTTGATATTAACCATCTGGTGATGTCCATGTGTAGAGTCTTCTCTTGTGTTGTTGGAAGAGGGTGTTTGCTATGACCAGTGTGTTCTCTTGGCAAAACTCTATTAGCCTTTGCCCTACTTCATTCTGTACTCCAAGGCCAAATTTGCCTGTTACTCCAGGTGTTTCTTGAATTCCTACTTTTGTATTCCAGTCCCCTATAATGAAAAGGACATCTTTTGGGGGTGTTAGTTTTAGAAGGTCTTGTAGGTCTTCACAGAACCATTGCACTTCAGCTTCTTCAGCATTACTGGTCAGGACATAGACTTGGATTACCATGATATTGAATGGTTTGCCTTGGAAATGAACAGAGATCATTCTGTCGTTTTTGAGATTGCATCCCAGTACTGCATCTCGGACTCTTTTGTTAACTATGATGGCTACTCCATTTCTTCTAAGGGATTCCTGCCCACAGTAGTAGATATAATGGTCATCTGAGTTAAATTCACCCATTCCAGTCCCTTTTAGTTCACTGATTCCTAAAATGTCGATGTTCGCTCTTGCCATCTCCTATTTGACCACTTCAAATTTGCCTTGACTCATGGACCTAACATTCCAGATTCCTATGCGACATTGCTCTTTACAGCATCGGACCTTGCTTTTATCACCAGTCACATCCACAACTGGGTGTTGTTTTTGCTTTGGCTCCATCTTTTCATTCTTTCTGGAGTTTTTTCTCCACTCTTCTCCAGTAGCATATTGGGCACCTACAGACCTGGGGAGTTCATCTTTCAGTGTCTTATCTTTTTGCCTTTTCATACTGTTCATGGGGTTCTCAAGGCAAGAATACTGAAGTGGCTTGCCATTCCCTTCTTGGTTTAGTTCCCCAACCAGGGATCAAACCCATGCCCCCTGCATTGGGAGCATGGAGCCTTAACCCCTGGACCACCAGGGAAGTCCTATCTCTCCCTTATTTCTAATATTAATGGAATGCATCTAAAATTCTTCCTTAGAGTAAGATGTTTTCTATGGGTCTTAGATATAAAGACTCTGGCTATTTACCATAATCCATCCTTCCTTTCTTCATTGACATCTCAGCCCAGCTTCCCTAGAAAATGGAATCTAGGGTAAATGTTTACATGATGACACTCTCCTGGGGAAAAGAGCAAACCCAAGGAAGCAAAGTCACAGAGGTAAAGCAGGAAATTGGGGGAAAGCAAACAGAGTATGTTCCCAGGCTGGCAAGAGCATCACGCAGCGCTGCCAGGACTGTGCAGTATGGCTCCAGCGAGGCTGTGTGAGATGATCAGGTCACAGAACTGTCTGATGAGGTGGTAAACAGGGAATGGTTTCTGCTGTATCCTGCCCACCCTGTCTCCCAGGGGTGGATGCCAGCCCCTTACGGCTTTAACCTCCTCCATGTTTGGATTTAGCCCTCATCCCCCTGGATAGCTTCGAGATGATTAGAGCCTCTGCAGGTCCACTCTGGGAGGTGCAGGGCGGGACTCCTTGGACTGTGGAAGCAGTGCTGCCTCCAAGTATGCATTCAAGAAATGCCAGATAGTGACTCATCATGACCCACTCAGGTCTTCTCCCCTGACCCCTAGGTCTCTAAGTTCCCAGGAATGGCATGAGCTGCCACCAGCAGCACCCTTGCAAATGACTAAGGTAGGCACAGCCACGCAAAGCTGGAGTTGTATACACATGGTGGCAGAGTTAGAGCCTGGCACGTCTCCTAGATGTGTTTGCAGTTGGACGAGGACATGTGTCTAAACTATCATTATTGGAATGTAAAATGATATGAGTCATTCTGGGTCTGGAACTTAAGACATTGGGCACACCTCCTTCATGGTGTCTTTTCACAGCTGGAACCTGGTCATAGCAGCCACCTAGCTTTCACTAGAGACAGTGACACTCCCGTGGGACGCTAGAACCACAACACAGGAGAAACTTGGAATCTTGAACGATGACATGAAGAGAGCCATCCATCTCCTAGCCCAGGACTGCTCACAGTGAGAGGATGAAGTGAGAAAGAAACAAAGTGTTTGTTTAAGCCACTGTTCCCGCCTTTTTGCTGCAGCAGTTCACTGTACCCTAACGTAATAGCCTTTATCAAGAAAACAAAATGACCACAATCCATTCCTAAGTTTCTGAGTTTTTATCATGAGTTGTTTAGTTTGATTAAATGCTTTTTCTATATTATGATAGTTTTGTGATTTTTCTCCTTTAATCTATTAATAGGATCAGTTGCATAGAGATTTTCTAAGGTCCTTGAATCATGTATGTATATGTCTATGTATGTATGTGTATAATACACACATCCATATATATGCATAATTACCAGTAGGTTTAACTAATATTTAATTCAGAATTTTTATATCTGTAGTTCTGAGGTACACTTGAAACTACTCAGGGTTTAATTGCATATGACAGGTCACAGAGGGCTTCCCTGGTGGCCCAGTGGTAAAGAATCTGCCTGCTAGTGCAAGAGACATGGGTTCACTCCCTGGGTTGGGAAGATCCCCTGGAGAAGGAAATGGCAGCCCACTCCAGTATTCTTGCCTGGAGAATCCCATGGACAGAGGAGCCTGGCGAGCTACAGTCCATGGGGTCGCAAAGAGTCAGACACGACTTAGTGACTAAACAACAACAACAACAACAAAGATGTCACATAAGCAGGAAGTATTTAAATACAGGGAATTGGGAAGACTTCCCTGGTTGACCAGTGGCTAAGACTCCATGCTCCTAATGCAGGGGGCCCAGGTTCAATCCCTGGATCAGGGAACTAGATCCCACATTCTGCAACTAAGACCCAGCGCGGCCAAATAAATAAATACATTTTTTAAAGCATTAAAAAAATAAAATAACTAAATAAATATAGGGAATTGGGTGCTAATAAAGTCATAAACAGCTGACTCATTGGAAAAGACCCTGATGCTGGAAAGATTGAAGGCAGAAGGAGAAAAGGGTGACAGAGAATAAGATGGCTAGATGGTTTCACTGAAGCAATGGACATGAACTTGAGCAAACTCCAGGAGACAGTGACGAACAGGCAGGCCTGGTGTGTTGCAGTCCATGGGATCTCAAAGAGTAAGACATGCCTGAACAAAAACAACAGTCATAAAAGGGATGGAGAAGCAGGCGCTAGTGTGGGTCTCCAGGAATGACTCTCAGAACAGGCCAGGGGCACTGTTTTCATGGCCTTGGTTGCAGAGGAAGAACCTAGAGCTGCCACAGAGAAGCAGCCGCCAGCGCCTACCCGGAGCCGTGACCCCCAGGGCAGGAAGCTGCCATCTGTCACCACAACTGCCTCTTACACCACAGAGCTAGTGATGGAACACAAAAGTGCAAACGCCAGACCCTAATGCTTCCCAAGTGGTTTCTCAACACTCACAGCTAGGGACGTCCCTGGTGGTCCAGTGGTTAAGAATCTGCCTGCAGTGAAGGGGATGGAGGTACGGTCCCTGGTCGGGAAACTACAGTAAGATCCCCCTTGCCGCAGAGTGACTAAACCTGCTCACTTCAACTAGACAGCATGACGCAACGATCCCGAGTGCAGAAACTAAGACCTGACGCAAATAAATAAATATTTTAAAAAAAAGAACTCTCACAGCTAGCAACTGGGCTCCACAACGCTGCTCCAGGAAGGAGGGCAGCAGTAAGAGCACTAGGAATCGTGCTCCCTGGTTGGCACATCTACATTTTATTCAAGTGCGGCTGTCACACCAAGAACTCCAGCAGCAAGGGAGACTGGAAAGGGTTGCATTTTGTTCTCTAGGTTTTGCAGGACTGGTAGGCTCGTTGTTGGCATTCCTTGGCTTGTGGCCACAACACTCTAATTTCTGTCTCTGTCTTCACCTCACCTTCTTCTCTGTGAGGTGAATCTGTCTGCCTTTCTCTCCTTCTTTTGGCTGCACCATATGGCAGACAGGATCTCAGTTCCCTGACTAGGGATTGAACCTGCATCCCCTGCCATGCAGGTGCAGAGTCTTAACTCCTGGAACACCAGGGAAGTCCCTGTTTGCCTTTCTTTTAAAAGGACACTGTGATTCAGGTAGGGCCCACCCAGATCTTTCAGGATAATCTCCCCATCTCAAGATGCTTAATTGAATCACATCTGCAAAGACATTTTTTTTTCTTCAAATAAGGTAATGTTATCAGGTTCCATGGATTAGGATATGGACACTGAGGGGAGACATTATTCAGTCTATTATTGTTGTTGTTTAGTTGCTTCAGTCGTGTCTGACTCTTTTGTGACCCCAAGGACTGTAGCCCTCCAGGCTCCTCTGTCCATGGATTTCCCAGGCAGTGATACTGGAGTGGGTTGTCATTTCCTTCTCCAGGGGATCCTCCTGAGCCAGGGATTTGATCCCATCTCCTGCAATAGCAGGCAGATTCTTTACCACTGCGCCACCTGGAAAGACCTCAGTCTACTACAGGAATAATTATATAAATTGTGATATAGTCCTACAGTGAAATATTTTGCCATCATTATGAAGAATGAAATGAAACTACATATATTAATATGAAACAATGTCAAAGATGTACTGTTAAGGATTAAAAAAGTGTATTACTGAACAATAATATAGTCTTCTCCTACACTATAATTTACATATATTAGATATGTGCTTATGTGTGCTTAAAATATATTTCTGACTACATTCATGAAAGTAGTAATAATCACCTCTGGAGAATGCAACTGGGGATGGAACAGGAAGATGAGAAAATTCATTCTTCCTTTATACTTTTCTACATTGTTTGGATTTTTAAAAATCACGGACGGGTTATTTTTACTATCATTGTAGTGTTTTTGTTACAAAGTATTCTGTAGCCCATCAGCTTATTGGGCCCTGGCCTTGTCATGCAGAAATTATTTGTTTTCCCCCCTCAATCCTTTTCTGCATGAGAAGCAAAATAAAAGACTCATTTTCCAGTGCCCTGTGAAGGTCTGCAGTCGCCCTCTTTCTCTGCCTGTTGTTGAACCTGCAGAGATAAGTCAAATAGGATCCGAGGAAGAAGCTGATGACTCAGCTTTCAGAGCCCACAAACACATGAGCTATTCAATTCACCAGCACATAAACCTTCACCTCTACATCCACCTCAGGCTATGTCTCTTATTAGCTGGAGAACCTTGAGCAAGCGACTTAATCTCTCGGACATCCTTATCTATAAAATGAGGAAATGTTATGGTCTCTCTTGTAGGTCTATGGAGAAGACTAAACGAGACACTATATTTCCAAGTAAAATGCTTGGCAGGAGCAAGTTGCTATCTGCCTAGGCATAAAGAAAGCGTTGGTGAAATTCAAAGTGGTGAAGAGCAAGAACAATACCACATACAAAATCAGATTTGAAATAGCCTGGTGCACGGCAATCGAGTGAGCCCTATTCCACATGGGAATTCTAGGTTCCAACATGGGTGCCAGTGAGTCCCAGCTCTGTGACCTACACACAAGACTCATCCCCATCCTGGCTCCAAGTTTCATCAACTAAAAATTGAAGGCATCGAAGTATGATCTATAAGGTCCCCTGTGGCACTCACATTCTATAATTTTGCAGACTTGGACACAAAATTCATGACTATGTTTGTCAAAGTGTTTCTGCAAGTATTTATAGAAAACACTCTTATTACTTTAAGGATAAGAATTAGGTTTTTTTTAATAAGCTGAATTGTCCTCCTCTCCCCGAATTTTCATAGGTTGAAGTCCTGACCCCCGCCCCCTCACAGTGACTATATTTGGTGACAGGGCCTATGAAGAGGTCATTAAAGTTAAATAAGGCCAGAAGGGTGGGGCCTTAATGCAATAGGACTGGTGTTCTTATAAGAAGATAAAGAGGAGTGACATTAGTAAGATGATGGAACAGGAGTCCCAGCCCATGTTCTCCCCCCACCAACACACACAAAATCTTTCATGAAAACTCAAAAACTAGTTATATAAAGAATTTACCTTAACACAACAAAGGCCAGATATAAAAAGCCCATAGCTAACATCATACTCAACACTGAAAAACTGAAAGCTTATCCTCTAAGATCAAGAACAAGGCAAGGATGCCCAGTCTCATCACTTCTATTCAACATTGTATTGGAAGTACTCAGAGCAATTAAGAAAGAAAAGGAAATGTGAGTCATTCAAATCAGAAAGGAAGAAGTAAAATGATCTCTGTTCACAAATGACATAATCTTATATGTAGAAAATCCCAAAGTACTAAATTCTAAATTTAGTGGAATATACTAAATTCCACTAAATTCTAAATACTCTTAGAACTAATAAAGGAATTTAATAAAGTGACAAAACACCAAATCAGTACACAAAAATTACTTGTATTTTCATATATTAATACTGTATCTAAAAGAGAAATTAAGAAAACACTCCCAATTATAATGCTTAGAAATAAATTTAATGAAGGAGATGAAAGACTGGCATACTGAAAACTACAAAACATTGATGAAAGAAATTAAAGAAGACATAAATAAATGGAAAGACAGCCCATGATCATGGCTTGTAAGATTTAATTCTGTTAAAATGTCCGTACCATCCAAAACTATCTATAGATTCAATATTATCCCTAATGACATTCTTAAGGGGAATATTAAATATAATCCTAAAATTCATGTGGAACCACAAAAGATCCCAAATAGCCAAAGCAATTGCAAGAAAGAAGAACGAAGCTGGAGGTATCACGTTTTCTGATTTCAAAATATAATACAAATCTACAGAAGTTAAAAGCATGGTACTGACATAAAAACAAACATTGACCAAGGGACAGAATAGAAAGCCCAGAAATAAACAGTCTTACTTGGTGAACTTGAGATGGGCTGGAATGTGGGCCGCTTTACTACAGTGCCCACCTGGACAAATGTCTCCTCTAGCAACAGAATACAGAGAAAGTATAAGGGACTAAAATAACTGTGCATGCACCTTTAGGGTAAATTATGAACAAGAGACAAGAAGACCCAAAACGCAGCTGCCGCTTCTGAAGAGCCGGAAGGGAAAGCAAGGTCTGGTGCGTGACCCCGACACACAGTACCACCAAAGGGCGGGCAGACCTCCTCCGCCACCACTCCCACTGGACCTCCCAATCTGCTCACACCTCTCACCCCACCCTGAGGAGCAAGCGAGGGCACCACCCACTTGTTTTTGCTCCCTCCTGCTACATCATGAGTCCTGTAAAGCCTTGCCTAAATTCCCCTTCTGGTCTCTTACCAATTCCTACCGAATAAAGAGTCCAAGAACCCAGGTCAGTAGCATACTGATCTTGAACAAGGGTGCCAAATACACAATGGGAAAAGGACAGTCTCTCCAACAGATGGTGCTGAGAAAACGGAATCCACAGGCAAAAGAATGAAATTGCACTTCCCTGGTGGTTCAGATGGTAAAGAACCTGCCTGCAATGCAGGAGACCTGGGTTCGATCCCTGGGCTGGGAAGATCCCCTGGAGAAGGGAATGGCTACCCACTCCAGTATTCTTGCCTGGAGAATTCCATGGACAGAGGCACCTGGCGGGCCACAGTCCATGGGGTCACAAGAGTTGGACATGACTGAACAACTTCCACTTATACCATACACAAAAATCAACTCAAAATGGATTAAAGGCTTAAATGTAAGATCAGGAACTATAAAACTCTTAAAGGAAAACAGAGAGAGAGCTCCTTGACATAATTTTTTTTTATTTGACACCAAGAGCAAAAATAGAGGGACTTCCCTGGTAGTCCAGTCCCTGATGGTCCAGAGGGGCTTCCTGGTGGAGACACAAGTTCGATCCCTAGACTGGGAAGACCCCACATGCTGCAGAACAACTACGCCCACGTGCCACAACTACTGAAGCCCACCTTCTGGGGCCAATGCTCCAAATCAAGAGAAGTCACTGCAATGAAAAGCCTGTGCACCACAAGGAAGAGGATAGACCCCGCTCGCTGCAACTAGAGAAAGCCCATGTGCAGCAATGAAGGCCCAGAGCAGCCCAAAAGTAACTAATTAAAATTTTAAAAAATAGAAAACATTATTTTAAAAAAGCAAAAAATAGACAAATGGGACTACATCAAAATGAAAAGCTTCGGCACAGCAAAGGAAACCAATAACAAAATGAAAAGACAGCCAATGGGATGAGAGAAAACACCTACGAATCATACATCTGATAAGGCGTTAGTATCCAGAATACATAAAGAACTTGTAATATTCAGTATCAAAAACACAGACAACCCAGTTACAAAATGGACAGAGCACTTGAATAGATATCGCTTGACAGAAGACACGCAATAGCCAACAGGTATGTGAAAAGGTGCTCAGCATCAGGAAGCATCAGGGGAATGCAAATCAGAACCATAATGAGGGCCTCCCTGAGGGCTCAGTGCTACGGAGTCTGCCTGCCAATGCTGGAGACACCGGTCAGTCCCTGATCTGGGAAGATCCCACACGCCTCGGAGCAACTAAGTCACAACTATTAAGCCTGCGCTCCAGAGCCCGGGAACTACAGCTATTGAGCCCGAGAGCCCAAGAGCCACGCTCTGCAAGAAGAGCAATCACCCCTAAAAAAGCCCTCGCACTGCCACGAAGAATAACCCCCGCTCTCCACACTGCAGAAAAGTCCAAACCCCAACGAAGACCCGGCACAGCCATAAATAAATAAACAAATGAAGTTACTTTTTAAAAAACATAATGAGATCTCACCTCACACCTTTGAGGATGACCATTATCAAGACCAAAAAGAACAAACGTTGGCGAGGACATGGAGAGATATCTGCATTCCCACGTTCATTGCGTTATTATTTACAATAGCCAAGATATGGAAACAACATAAATGTCTAGAGACACATGAATGCATAAACAAAATATGCTGTATACAGAGAAAGAGAGAATGGAATATTATTCAGCCTTTAAAACACATGATCCTTGGAGAAGGAAATGGCAACCCACTCCAGCATTCTTGCCTGGAGAATCCCGGGGACGGGGGAGCCTGGTGGGCTGCCGTCGATGGGGTCACACAGAGTCGGCCATGACTGAAGTGACTTAGCAGTAGCACGCAACAGACACTAAAGACTGCCAAAAATGAGGATTCAAAAACAGCTTCTGGATACGGCTCTTTATTTATACTTTCCTAATCCCTCCTCCTACATCTGTATTCTTCTGGAGATTTATAGTAATGCTAGAAGTTAATTATCATTTAGAGAACATGTGTCACGGCTTTTCTTTTACAGTATCACCAACCCAACGTTGCTTTCTCAAAAAAAAAAAACATGATCCTACAACCCAATCAAACTTAACTAATTCTATACAATTATATGCTCATTTTGCTAATCTTTCCCTTTCTCCTAATTTTTACCTGCCACACACACACACACACACACACACACACATACACAGGTGAATATCATCCCACATGTGTAAAGATTTAATTTAGCACTTTGATGTACACTATGTATACTATAAAGCTATATTACACAATTTAACAGTATTCCATCATAAGTCAATAGCATAGTTGGTCTAAGCAAAAACTTATAATGAGATGTTTTATGATGTTCACTTTTGTCATTACAAATACTACTTCAATAAATGTTCTATACACACACACACAAAAGAGAAGATCCTGCCATATGCAATAACATAGGGGAAACTATAGGATATTTTGTGAAATAAGCCAATAACAAAAGGACAAATACTGGGTGACTCCACTTATATGAGGAATCTAAAGTACTCAAACTTATATAAGCAGAGAGTAGAATGGCGGTTGCTGGGGCCAAGGGAGGCAGAAATGGGGAGATGTGGGTCCACGGGTATCAGTTCAGTTCAGTCGCTCAGTCATGTCCAACTCTTTGTGACCCCATTGACTATAGCACACCAGGCTTCCCATCACCAGCTCCTGGAGCTTGCTCAAAATCATGTCCATCAAGTCAGTGATGCCATCCAACCATCTCATCCTCTGTTGTCCCCTTCTCCTCCTGCCCTCAATCTTTCCCAGCATCAGGGTCTTTTCCAATGAGTCAGCTCTTCCCATGAGGTGGCCAAAGTATTGGAGTTTCAAGTTCAGCATCAGTCCCTCTGATGAATATTCAGGACTGATTTCTTTTAGGATGGACTGGTTTGATCTTGCAGTCCAAGGGATACTCAAGAATCTTCTCCAACACCATGGGTATAAATGTCTGTTAATGCAAGGTGAGTAGGTTCCAGAGTTCTGGGTACAACCTAGTTCAGAATACAGTGCTTTGAACTTAAAAACTGGTTAAAAGACTAGATCTCAAGTTAAGTGTTCTTACCACAAAAATAAACAAAACATGAAGAAGAAGAGATACCAGAGATGCGTGTGCACAGAAGTTGGGCCATCTGCAGGCCAAGGAGAGAGGCCTTAGCAGGAAGCAAACTTGCCAGCACCTGGATCTTGGATTCCCAGCCTCCAGGAAGGTGAGGAATAGATTTCTGCTGTTTAAGTCATCAAGGTGATGGCATTTAGTATGGCCTTATGGCAACCCTAGCAAACTAACACAGGCTCTTAAGGCCAATTGTGGGGGGACATCCCTGGTGGTACACTGGTTAAGACTCTGTGCTTTCACTTCAGGGGGTGCAGGTTCAATTTCTGGTTGGGGAGTTAAGATGCCAGATGCCTTGGAGTGCGGCCCAAAAAAAAAAAGGCCAGTTGTTTTAGGAGCTACATTTAGGAATATTTAAGACACTTTGTGGGATGACTAAACATGAAAAGGGCTTTTCCTGACATTATAAAAGGCATGTACAGATGCTATCTCTTTTTTAGTTGTTGGAAAAGGTTGTCAAAACGTAGCATAATTTTTCTGTTTCAGGTTTTAATTCTCCCAACAGTTCAGCTGGGAAAGCAGAATTAAAATAGTGCAGTGGAATGGTACAGAGTTTGGAGCAACCTGGACCGGAATGAAACATAATAGGTCTTAGGATGACCCTGGGGCTTCCCTGGTGGCCAAGAATCCACCTGCCAATGAAGGAGATGTCCCTGGGTCAGGAAGATGCCCTGGAGGAGGGCATGGCAACCCACTCCAGTATCCTTGCCTGGAGAATCCCACGGACAGAGAAGCCTGGTGGGCTACAGTCCATGGGGCCGCAAAGAGTTGAACACAACTGAGTAATTGAGCCTGCACACAGGATGACCCTTGGTCAGTTTCTTCACCTGTCTGCACCTGAGTACCCTGAGCCCTACCCCATGGGGTTATTGAGGGGGTTAAAGAAGAGATCTGCCCAGCAGCCCCATGGCTCAGACGTGGTGGTTAACGCTCATTTGACAAGGAAACGTCATTACCGCAGCTCTCCTTGCAAACTTCACCACTTTGGAAAGAAAACACCGTTTTCTAATAAAATGCTTCCTAGACTAAGTTCTCTAGTCCAGTAGTTTGCTCCTTAGGAGGTCTGAGCTGCCATGGGAAGCCAGAAGGGATGCTGATGATAGCATTTCTTTACTGAGCGCTGACATACGTGCCCAACACATTGAATTTTTCATGCACTATTTCATTCAAGCTTCTAGATTCTCAAAAAAGAGAAATGTTATTATTATTCCCATTTTACAGATGAGGAAACTAACACCCAGAGAAGTTACATGGCTTTCCAAAGGTCCTACAAGGTGAAATAGCAGCTGTTTGACTCTTAGCGTGAACCAGCTGTTTGACTCTAAGCTAAGATCATCGTCTTAGCTATTACAATCTAGTGGTCTCAAAGTATAATTATTTTTTTATAGAACTACATACTTTCCCTATGCTAAGTGTTTTATATTTAAAATTTTCACAACAACAACTTTACAAGGTCAGTACAAGAGTCTATCAGTTTTACAGAGGAGGAGACATATTTATATAACTTATCTAATATGATTTAGCTGGAGAAGGCAATGGCAACCCACTCCAGTGTTCTTGCCTGGAGAATCCCAGGGACAGAGGAACCTGGTGGGCTGCTGTCTATGGGGTCGTACAGAGTCGGACACGACTGAAGCGACTTAGCAGCAGTAGCAGCAGCAATATAATTTAGCAAGTGGCAAGGCTGAGTTTCAAATAACTTCTGTTTGGTCCCAAGGTCCCGGCTCTTTGAGCCACGCGTTACTGCTTGCACACTTGTTTAAACTGCGCAGAGCTCTGCAAAGGGCACAAAACTGTAATTTCAGAGGCCTGGGCTTTCATCTTGGCTGTGTTACAGACAAGCTGTGTGACATCAGGTAAGTCCTTTCACCTTGGAGACTCGATTTTCTCATTTATGAATAAAGATCTTTTTTATTAATATCTCTCCTTTTAAATTTCTTAATGTGTTTTTTAATTTATCTACCTGTGATCGCGCTGAGTCTTCCTTGCTGCTGGGGGGCTTTCTAGTTGCAGCAAGTGACGGCTACTCTTCACGGCTGTGCACAGGTCTTCCCACTGCCGTGGCTTCTCAAGTTGTAAAGCAGAGGCTCTAGGCTCACGGGCTTCAACAATTGTGGCTCGTGGGCTTAGCTGCTCCACGGCATGTAACCTTCCCAGACCAGGGACTGAACCCATGCCCCCTGCATTGACAAGTGGGTTCTTATTCACTGTGTCACCAGGGAAGTCCTAAATCTCCTTCCTTTAAAAATAAAGGGGGGTGGGGGCGGTATTTATTTGGCTGTACCAAGTCTTAGTTGTGGCATGTGGGATCTAGTTTCCCAACCAGGGAACTAACCGAAGCCCCAGGTATTGGGAGCATGAAGTCTCAGCGACTGGACCACCAGGAAGGTCCTTGTTAACAAAGATTTTAAATCATCTGACCACCTCTAATGCTCTTGTCTTTAACATTCTATTATGCCAGGTGAATTCTGAACAATTACATTTACTGTACCTCTAAACTTAAAGAAATAAGTGATTACAGACTCTTAAAAGAGTTGTTAAAACATTATGATAAAGAAGTTTGATCCCGGCACTTTGGAAATCAGCTTTGTATATGGGTTTGTGCACCAGTAGATGGGCAGTAGAAACAAAGATCAGACAGGCTCAATATTAAAGAAAAAACAACAACAACAACAACAACAAAAATGGGTAGAAGACCTGAACAGACATCTCCAGAGATGACATAAAAAATGGGCAGAAGCCCTGAACAGACATTTCTCCATAGATAACAAACAGATGGACAATGGGCATATGAAAAGATGCTCAACATCGCTCATTATTAGAGAAACGCAAATCAGAACTACAATGAGGTAGTTCTCATTGTGACTATTCTCAGACCAGTCAGAACAGCTATCCTCAAAAAGTCTACAGATAGAGGAGACAGTGGGACAAATGGAGAGAGTAGCATTGAAACATACGTATATTACCGTATGTAAAATTAGAGAGTCAGTGGAAATTTTCTGTACCACGCAGGGAGCTCACGCGTGGTGCTCCGTGACAACCTGAAAAGGTGGGGTGGGGAGGGAGGTGGGGTGAGGGAGTGCAAGAGGGAGGGGCATGTGCACACCTATGGCCAGTTCACGTCGGTCCACGGCAGAAACCAACACGATACCGTGAAGCAGTTATCGCCAGGGCCAGGGATCGAACTCGTGCGCCCTGCACCAGCAGGTGGATTCTTATCCACTGGACCACCAGGGAAGTCCCACTGCGTCCTTCGTGTGCTAAGTCACTTCAGTTCATGACCGTATGGGCCGTAGCCCACCAGGCTCCTCTGTCCATGGGATTCTTCAGGCAAGAATAGTGGAGTGGGCTGCCATGCCCTCCTCCAGGGGATAGTCCCGACCCAGGGATCAAACCAACATCTCTTATGTCTCCTGCATTGGCAGGCAAGTTCCTTACCACGAGCGCCACCTGGGAAGTCCTTTAAACAAAACGAAAAGAAAATAATGCTTCCTGTGTGTTCACATTGGGAACAGCTGAATATAATAAACAAGCAGAAATCAAAAGGAAATCACAGTTTCAAATAACTGAGTAGTGAAATGTTGATAACAAGAAGTGAAGGGTGCAAGACATCAAAATTGGTGACAAGGGTGGAGGGAAGGTTCACAAGGGAGAAAAGGGAAAAGTGATAGGAGTAGGGAGGGGGGTAGAAAAGGAAAGAAGGTAATTTCCACCAAGAAAGAGTCCAAGCTGCTATTTATTTGAGGGGGTCATGCAAACAATTTTAGAACATCGCCCTCAAAACTCTTGAACTGAATTCCACAAATTTTGAGTCCTCCAAAGTCCACAGGAGTTGGAAGAAATGGGCCAGCCTTCTGAAAAGTTGAGGTTGTTTTTCTATTCGGCCACTAGGGGGTGGTGCATTCCATTCAATGCAACAAGCACTTAGAGGTGCCCTAGAGGCAGGACTAGTAAGCACCCTTGGTGCACAAGCATACCTCATAATCTACTTACATAAATAATCATAGCTCTAGGAAGAAATGAGGTATGGAGTGGTATTTGAGTTAGGTCTTTAAGGAGAGGTAAAAGTTCAAATAAGCAGATAATGCGTGGTAGGAGGAAAAGTTGTAAGAAAGGAAAAGACTTGCAAAGCAACACTGATGACAAGGATCATGCAAGCTTCTATTAAACAGTAGGAATAGAAAGCATTTTCTTACCTTGATGTTTTCATACATTGAATATCTGCAGACCACTTAATGGGGATCAGTCCCATATGTTAATCACTGAATAGAAGTGAGTTATACAAAATTATTCAGGGACTTCCCTGGTGGTCCAGTGGCTAAGATTCTGAGCTCTCAATGCAGGGGGCCTGGGGTCGATTCCCAGCCAGGAAACTAGATCCCACATGCCACAACTCTAGCACAGGGAGCTCAGCTTGGTGCTCTGTGATAACCTAGATGGGTGGAGCAGGACGGCGTGAAGGAGGCTGAAGAGGGAGGCGATACATGCACACATATGGTTAATTCATGACATTGTACAGAAGAAACTGACGTGACATTGTAAAGTAATTATATTCCAGTAAAAATAAAGATCCCACGTGCCGCAACGAAGATAAAAGATTCAAAGATGGGAGGAGACTCCACGTGCTGGAACAAAAAGCTGGGGCAGCCAGATAAATACATACAGATAATAATAAAATCAAAAGACAAAACAATTTTAAAATAAAAAAGATTCAACATATTTTTAAAAAGCAATTATACAAGTTGTTAAATATGAATTTGTTTGTGATCTTCTATCATGTTATCTCCACTTGACTCCATGATCAATAGCTTGAATTGTCGTCTGATTCTTCAAGTTAGTTTCCTTTCTTATCCTTTATTTCTGATTAACTAGAAAATAGAAATCACACTTACAGATCTCCGGTTATGGTAGCAAGGGACTCTGCTTTTACAGTGGGTTCTAGATGGTTGATCAAACCTGAACCCCAAAGTGATGGAGAGATTTCTCTCAATTTCTACTCACAGTGCTCAGTAGAAGCAGACTTAATGAGCCTATCACACGAAACATCAGAAATCTGGATTTCTGTCCACTTCCAGGATACAATTGGCTCTGATAAGCAATTTTCACAGTTCGTTGCAGCATCTGAATTTTATTTTTTGTTTTTTTTTTAACAAGTTTATTGATGTACAATTTGTATACCACAAAATTCACCCATTGTAAATTTATTCACCCAATGATTTCTAGTAGACTTACAAAGTTGAATGATAATCACATTCAAATTTTATTTTTTTTAAAGAGTGTTTCTTGCTCATTTAATTTTACTTATGAGTGGCATGTGGAACCTTAGTTCCCCAACCCACACTTCCTGCACTGGAAGTGCAGAGTCTTAACATTTGATTTTTAGAACACCCCTTCAGCCAATTCCCTAGAGCCCTTTTTCCGACAATCCCGCTACCCATATCTAGCCCCAGGCAGCCACTGATCTACTCTTTTTTTTTAAATTTATTTTTAATCAAAGGATAATTGCTTTACAATATCATGTTGGTTTCTGACATACATCAACATGAATCAGCCATAGGTATACATATGTCCCAAGTTTGTCTTTTCTGAACACTTTATATAAATGGAATCATGCTATGTGTAGTTTCTCGCATTTGGCATTTTTCACCTAGCATAATGTTTTCAAGATTCATCAGTTCTGTAGCACATCTCAGGATATTGGTACCCTAACTGGCATAATAATACCTTCTGCACACCGGAGCTTTAATAAGTTTTGAGATTGAACAACATAAATCCTCCAATTTTGATTTTCTTTTTCAAAACTGTTTGTCTCTGCAAGGTTATTTGTATTTCCATATAAATATTCTGATCAGCTTATCAATTTCTACAAAAAATAGTCTGTTGGGATTTTAATAAGAATTGTATTGAATTAAGTCAGTTTTGAGGAAATTGCCATCTTAACAATAACGAGTCTTCCAACCCATGAACTTGGATGTGTATTTATTTATATCTTCTTTCATTTCCCTCAGCAATATTTTGTTGTTCTCAGTGTATATATCTGGCATTACTTTTGATAAATTTATTCCTGAATTTTTTTTTTCTTTTTTGTCGTACCTCATGGCTTGAGGGATCTTAGTTCCCATCCCCGGGCCCTCAGAAGTGAAAGCATGGAGTCCTAATCACTAGACTGTGAGGGAAATTCCTGTTTTGCTCTTTTTGATTCTAAGTTGAGTTTTTTTTTTTTTAATTGTCCTTATCATGTGGCTAGGACCTCCAGTACAGGTCTGAACAGACGTGATAAGAGTTCTATATGGGGGCCTCTCTGATGGTCTAGTGGTTAAGAGCCACCTGACAATGCAGGGTACTCAGGTTCCATCCCTGGTCCAGGAACTAGGATCCCATGTGCCGAGGAGCAACTAAGCCTGCACCAGTACTAAACCTGCGGGCACACCTACTGAGCTCCAGTGCCATGGTGAAAGATCCCACATGACCAGGGAATATCATACGTGCTGCAACTAAAACCCAACGCAGCCAAATAAACAAATAAAAGACTACTGTATGGTCTGGCCTTCTCCATGATTTCAGGAGGGAAGCATCTCCATATAGTCAAAGCTATGGTTTTTCCAGTAGTCATGTATGGATGTGAGAGTTGGACCATAAAGAAGACTGATTGCCAAAGAACTGATACCTTTCAACTGTGGTGTTAGAGGAAACTCTTGAGAATCCCTTGGACTGCAAGGAGATCAAACCAGTCAATCCCAAAGGAAACCAATCCTGAATATCCTAGGAGGGACCGATGCTGAAGCTCCAATACGTTGGCCACCTGATACAATGAGCTGACTCATTAGGAAAGATCCTGATGCTGGGAAAGATTGAAGGTAGGAGGAGAAGAGGAAGACAGAGGACGAGATGGTTGTATGGCATGACCAACTCCATGGGCATGAGTGAGCAAGCTCTGGGAGATGGTGAAGGACAGGTAAGACTGGTGTGCTGTAGTCCATGGGGTTGCAAAGAGTCGGACACAACTGCGCGGCTGAACAACAAAATTTAGACTTCTACCACTAGAATGTTCAGACTAAAGCACAATTGCACTCATCTCACATGCAAGCAAAGTAATGCTCCAAATTCTCCAAGCTAGGCTCGAACACTATGTGAACCAAGAACTTCCAGATGTTCAAGCTAGATTTAGAAAAGGAAGAGGAACCAGAAATCAAATTGCCAACATCCATTGGATCGTAGAAGACTGATGCTAGCTGTAGGTTGTTCATAGATGCCCTTTATCAGATTGAGAACTACTTTTCTATCTGGTTTGTTGAAGCCTCTATCAATAATGAATGTTGGATTTTTCTGTAGCTATGGATATGATTGTGTAGTCTTTGACTTTATAATGCACTAAATTAAATAATGTTTGGATATTAATTCAACCTTTCATCCCTAGGACCCAAGATATACTGGGAATACACTTGGTCAGGGTGCATAATCCTTTTTCTACTTTGATCAATTTGATCTGATAGAGTCTTACAAAGAATTTTTGTGCTTGGGCTCATGAGGAATATTGATGTAATTTCCTTTTCCTGTGATATTTTGTCTGGCTTTGGTAGGAGGGTAATGCTGCCCTCACCTGTGGGGGCTCTTTGTTACTGCAGCATAACCTACCCTAACCTGACTGATATAGTTGCTGAAAAGAATGATGCAGCTCTGTATCTACAATCTCCAAAATTTAATGCTAGGTGGTAAATGCACGTTACAGACTCTATGGTATATGGTGTGTTGTCATTAGCACAAGGAAAACTTAATCTGTAAACACACATACATAGGCATAGCATTTCTCTGGAGGAACACACAAGGAATTGAAAATAAGGCTGCCTCTGTGAAAAAGAACTGGTCGCTGGGGTAGTGGAAGGAGACTTCCTTTTCCTGTTTATTCTTTCATACCTTTGGAATTTTGTACCATGTACAAGTATTCCTATACATACTCACATGCACATACACATACTTTTATTTTATAAAAATGCTTATATCATAAGGAAACACAGTCACAAACAAGCTGAGAGTCACAGAAACAAGCTTTGTGTTGGAAGAAATGCTGGGAGCAGGCCATTGTTCCTGGCTCCAGGGCCTTTAAGCTCCAGGAGTTGGTCCTCATTAAGATTTTGCAAGAACTTTAATAATCTTTAAGGAATTCCTCTACTTTGTTAATATTTATTTTTATTTATTTACTTGGATGCAGCAAGCCTTTGTTGTGGCATGCAAGATCCAGCTTCCTGACCGGGAGTAGAACCCGTGCCCCCCGCACTGATAGCCTGGGGTCGCAGCCACTGGACCACCAGTGAAGCCCATGAGGGCTTTCTACGCTGCTGAACGTAACTTCAACACAGAGCCCAGACGGACGCGGCCAGCTGCGGGTTGGTGCTTGTCACGGGTACTCACCTACCTCTACAAAGACTAAATCAGGTACCGCTGCAGTTGCTGATTTTCAACCCTCCTATAGGAGGTCAGGTTGGAGAGAAGGAATGAGGCACTCTGTGCTCTGGGAAAAACTGAGAGAACGGGTCTTCAGATAGTGAGATATTTTCAGGAGCTGATTTTATCAGCCGGGTTCTTGTATCTCCTCATATCTGGAAAAGCAGTTAATCCCTGCATGATGACATCAGCTCCTCCTGACTAGCAGAAGACTTTTGCAAAGGTAAGTGCTTGTTGCATAAACTCCCCCTTCACCAAATCATTATATAGATTGACTTTCTTCTCACCCCCGCCCCTCCGACGTCTTTGGAGCAGTCTCCCGGGGCTACCTGAGGAGCTGTCTCCGGGCTGCAGTCCTCATTTTGCCCCCAGTAAAGCTTACCTCACAGCCCTCACGTTTCGCACCTTTTAGGTGAGCAATGTGCTTACCGGAATGCCTACAGGGGCAGCTGAAGGAGGTCTGTGTGTCTGGAAGGTCCCTCAGTAACGACTACCCCCCGGGGCTTCCTACCACACACAGCGCTTGTAATTAAAGGAAATCCTGCATCAGTCCACATCTGCAGTACCTCTGGCATCCTGAACAAAAGATTGTTCTTGGGAAATGACCAGCGGTGCTAACGTCCCCTCATTTCCAAGCAGGGGCCCTCACGGGGCACTTTGCAGGTGGTGCTCAGCCTCTGCTATTTCCAGCCGAGAGCGACCGGCGGAGGAAGCAGGCAGGACGCAAATTCCCCAGAGGTCCCCCTCACTTCCTCGGCGACACCCTCACTCCTGGGCCAGAGACACTGCAACCGCATCCACAGATCTGCCTCAGACCCCAGACAGGCTACTGTCACGCCCAGAGAGGACAAACTCTGGAGTTCTAGGACACAAACTTGAGTGAGAATAGCCCTGGCTTGCAGAACGGTCCTTTAGTAATAAAACAATATGTGAATTAATACCCTACATAGGCTATTATGTACAAAAATTATAAAATATGGATTGGAAAATACAGATAAAACTCATCAGGACTGACTGAAATCGGGGCAAAGAGAGGAGAGGAATAGGGGTGGGACTCCAGCTTCGTCTATAATGCTTCATATTTGTTAATAAGATGATATGCATATCAGACAAGCAGGTAAGTTATTAATTCCTGATGCTGGGGAACTTCCCTGGCAGTCCAGTGGTTGGGACTCAGCTCTCTCACTGATGAGAGCCTGGATTAGTAAACTAAGATCCTGCAAGCCAGGCTTCAAGGTCAAAAAAACAACCAACCAACCAACAAGAAACTTGGTGTTGTAAATGGGAATATTTGCTAAATTTTTCTCTATATTTTTCAATATGTTTAGCTCAAAAAACTTATAGAAAATTGAATCTGTTCAGATTTTGTTTTTTGTTTTTTTTTGGCTGCACCGTCAGGGATCAAACCTGGGCCCAAGGCAGTGAAAACGTGAAGTCCTAACCACTGGACTTCCAGGGAATTCCCCTCCTTTTTTTTTAAAAAAAAAACTCTTTTTGGAATGTGTTCAGATTTTAACCACAAGGGTGTTGTGCAGAGTCCTGCAAAAAATGGAAATGCTCCTTCAGGCTTCACAATTTACTTTTTCTTACAGCAAGACTCCAGTAGTCAGGTATGGATATAAGAGCTGAACTATTAAGAAGGCTGAACACTGAAGAACTGATACTTTTGAACTGTGGTGCTGGAGAAGACTCTTGAGAGTCCCTTGTACTGCAAGGAGATCCAACCAGTCCATCCTAAAGGAAATCAGCCGTGACTATTCATTGGAAGGACTGATGCTGAAGCTGAAGCTCCAGTACTTTGGCCACCTGATGCTGGGAAAGATTGAAGGCAGGAGGAGAAGGGGACAACAGAGGATGAGATGGTTGGATGGCATCACTGACTCAATGGACACGAGTTTGAGCAAGCTCTGGGAGATGGTGAAGGACAGGGAAGGAAGCCTGGTGTGCTGCAGTCCGTGGGGGTCACAAAGAGTTGGACATGACTGAGCTCCTGAACATAAACAGCAACACAGCAAGACAAGACCTAGAGTTTCGTCCTTCCGTTCTGCTCCAGGTGTAGCAAGGGGAAGAACGGAGAGCATCTTCCATCCTTCACCACCTTGGCAGTCAGAACATACCTAGTCCTGGGTTCCAGAAGTGGGTTCTGAACGAGGTTTCCAGAAGTGGGTCCTGAACGTGGATGCGCACTCAGTCTGGGATGAGGGAAAACACTTGAGAATCTCCCTCCCCATTCCTGATGGCCTCACCGCTTTACCCAGTCATCTCTTTAGCGAGTGTCTTTCAACCCAACTCTCAGCCTAGAGCTCACGTGGTCCTGCTCAGGAAGGGGGAAATAACTGATGCCCTCTCATACACACACGTGCTCACACAGGTAGATGTGGGGGGTGGTCAGCTTGGTCTTGACTTCAAATGTCTGTCTAACTGTGTGTCATGGCCAAAATGTCTGAGTGCCACTATCCTAAGCAACACAAACATAACATGTAACACAAACATCAAGAATCTTCATCTCATTCATTTTCTTCTCTCTAAACATCTGAAAATTTCCCTCCCCCATTTTCTCCATCTCAGTAAATGACACCAGCATCCAATCCAAGTGCTTCAACCAAAGACCAGGTAAGCACTTCTCTTACCCTCTACATCCCAGCCACCAGCTACAGATTAGGTGATAGACAACATTTGCACTGCCAGTACTGGTTTGTAAAACTTGTGTCTTGGACACAGACATGCATGTCCACACATATAATATGCACACTGCACTGCAAAATAAAATGTATTTCTTCCTTTCTCTTGAAAAGGAAGGACTGTTACAATGGTGCGGTTTTTATATTTTAATCCTCTTTAAGGTGGTTGGAAACAAACATTCAGAGCTCCAAGATTCTTTCTCTCCTCTTCTGCATTGTTAAATGTTTGATATCCTCTTCATACAGTTGCCTTCCCTTTTCCACTGCTAAGAAATATGCTCTTTTTATAAGAAATAATCGATGGAAAGTAGGAGGAAAGAGAGATTGTGGAAAGTAGGGTGCGTTTGTGGGCTTCCCTGATAGCTCAGTGGTAAAGAATCCACCTGCCAATGCAGGAGACTCGGGTTCAGTCCTTGGTTGGGAAGATCTCCTGGAGAAGGAGATGGCAACCCACTCCAGTATTCTTGCCTGGAGAATCCCATGGACAGAAGAGTCTGGCGGGCTACGGTCCATGGGGTGACAAAGAATTGGACATGACTTAGGGATTAAACAACAGCAATGATGCGTCTTTAGTCCGCTGTGTCCCTGTTGATAGAGTGAAGACTAGCTAGAAGTCTGCTCTGTCCCCTGGATTCCCTAGTGCTCCATCTGGATCCTCTGTGCCACTTCCTACTCTTGACCTTGTGCTGTGGGTATGGAACACATGTTTTACCCTTTCTAATGATCTATACTCTGGTTGGGGAAGGTTCCTTCTATATTTTACCTGTGTTCCCCCCCCTCAAAACCCTGCCTTACCACCAGAGAGCCTAGCGCAGTCCCTTACAAAAATCTTTTCAAGGGGACTCTCCTACACCGTTTGGTGGAAATGTAAGTTGGTGCAGCTGCGGGGGAGAACAATATGGAGTTCCTTAGAAAACTAAAAAGGAAGTTGCTATGTGGTCCTGCAATATTCCCTGATGAAACTGTAAGTCAAAAAGACACAAGCACCCCTATGTTCATGGCGTCACTACTTATATTAGCCAAGACATGGAAGCAACTTCAATGACGATGGACAGATGAATGGATAAAGAAGATGTGGTACATACAGATAATGGAATATTAATCAGCCATAAAAAGTGAAATAAAGTCACTGACAGAAACATGGATGCAATTAGAGATTATCATATTAAGTGAAGCAAGTCAGAAAGAGGAAGACAAATGCCATATGCTTTCACTCATATATGGAATCTAAAATATGACACAAAATGAAAAATGAACCTGTCTATGAAATAGAAATAGAATCATGGACATAGAGAACAGACTAGAGGTTACTAAAGGGGAGGGGGTTGGAGGAAGGACGGAGTGGGAATTTAGGGTTAGCAGATGTAAGCACCTATATACAGAATGGATAACCAACAAGGTCCTGCTGGATAGCACAGGGAACTATATTCAATGTCCTATGATAAATCATAATGGAAAAGAATATTTGAAAATTCATATGTATATATGTATAACTGAATCATTTGCTGTACAGTAGAAATTAACACAGCATTGTAAATCAACTATACTTCAATATAAATAAATAAACAGCAAATCTTATGAGTGACTGCCTAATTCTAACTGCCTGCCTTCCCTCCTCTGTTCCTTCCTTCTTTGTATGCTTCCGTCCCTTTCTCCCTTCCTCCTTCCTCTATTCCGTACCGAGCTGGAGAAGTGTGCTTTAGAAATTCTGTTTTCAAAACAAAACAAACAGACAAACAAACAAAAAAGAAATTCTGTTTTCAGCTGGAATCAAAAGGGGCAGGGCCTTTGGTGCCAAGAGCATCCCCCCATGGCACCTGCCCTTGTCTGCCCAGTCAACAGGCCTGCAGAGAATAAAATGTCCTGCAAGCACAAACAAGCCTAAGAGAGACAATGGGACCTCCCAGGGGACGCAGTGGTTAAGACTCCACTCTTCCAGTGCAAGGGGAGAGGGTTCAGTCCCTGGTCCGGGAACTAAGATCCCACATGCTGGGATCCCACATCCCACATGCATGGCCAAAAAATTTAACAGATAAAAAAAGAGACGACTCTTATCAACCTGGGCACAAGCAGAGCTTTTCAAGTGTCCTTGCCCGTGTGAGGGAACAAATCCCTTTATCTCACCCCTGTGGGGAAATGTCTCTTCCAGTAAGTTTTGAATGACTCTGACCTCTGTGGTTATCTCCAACACTCGCTCGCTGACCTGGGCAAGGGCAGCCTAAGGCTCGTCTTGGCATCAGGAAGCAACGTGACCTGCAGGCAGAGGTCAATGGTACACCTTGACACTCCAGAGCTTTCTCTTAGGGAGTTCAACTGGACTGCCATGGAATCTAATACTTGTGGGAAGAAAGTCAGTGAAAATAAGGTGAAAAGGCATCATCTCACACTAAGCAATATCCATTCCCTACAGGGGGATATGGCTCAGATAGAGTCAGAGAGACCATATGGAGACAGAGCACTTTTATTTGCCGGATAATGGAGCGTAGGGCAATGATTACAGCTTCTTTATGTCTCATGTGCCTCCAAGCACAACCACCAGCAATCAACAAATAATTTTTAATAACAATAATAATGTTAGAGCTGAGAGCCATAAATCCCCTAACACTGCCCATTAAAAGTAGCCTGTAAACCATTTCTTGCAACTGCTTTCCAGCCAGTTCCAAACATAATTCTATTAAACCATTAAATAAAACAGAAGAGACTGTCATAAAGTGAGAGTGAGGATTATGTCAAAGGAGGTTAGAGGCTAAATTGATAGTATCTAGATTTTCTTGAGGAAGCAAGTAATAAAATTTTACTAACCTTTAAGTTACATAAAATATTCTCTGGCTGGAATCACATTTTGTCCAAAAGTACTTCCTTATCTCAAGGGGGTGATAAGATAATACGAACTATTTTAACAAGGGAAAAGAATGAAAATAATCGAAGAGAACTAAAGTGAACTTCACCTACCAAAAATTACAAAACACTTCACAATTACAGAATTTCAGGGAGAGCAGCAGGGTTTGTCCTGTCTGAATATAACATAAGCTCACAGATGAAGCCAAGGTCATTGGTATTTAGAACTTTTAATTTTTCATGTAATGAACATAACTTTTTTAAAAGATGTGATTTGGGCCAGAAGTTAACATCTTTAAAAAAAAAAAGTTTTTTAGATTGTCTCTCATTATTTAATCAGAAAAGCTTTGAATATACTGAAAAAAATCCATAAAATTCTAATGTTAGTAGCTTTTACAAATTGTTTACTTATTTAATTATTATTTTTTTTTTTTAACTGCAATGGCGAACTTTTATTTTTGAGAGAACAAAACAAGGATTAGTATGCATTTTTCTATTTTAGAGATAGCCAGTAAGTAAGTTAGTAAGTAAAGTCGCTCAGTCGAGTCCGACTCTTTGCGACCCCATGGACTGTAGCCTACCAGGCTCCTCTGTCCATGGGATTTTTCAGGCAAGAGTACTGGGGTGGGTTGCCATTTCCTTCTCCAACTAATTTAATTATTTTAAATGTATTTTTTTAAATTGAAGTATAGCTAATTTAATGATATTTCAATGACTTTTAAAATGACTATTCGGAGATGGACTCAAGAGGGAAAAAACTGATACAGGAAAAGCATATCTGTAAAAGCAAACAATGAAAAATAGGAAATAGGAATACAACGGAAAAATGAGCTGAAATATTAGCATATTTCAGAATCCAGTGCAGCATGGAATTGCAAGCTAACCTTCAACCCAATGGAACTATGTTTCAGATTCCTGTTAATAGAACAGGAGAAACAATCCATGAAACTCTCCAAGCCAGAATACTGGAGTGGGTAGCCTTTTCCTTCTCCAGGGAATCTTCCCAACCCAGAGATTGAACCTAGGTCTCCCTCATTGCAGGCAGATTCTTTACAAGCTGAGCCACAAGGAAGCCCAAGAATACTGGAGTGGGTAGCCTATCCCTTCTTCAGGGGATCCTCCCAACCCAGGAATCGAACCGGGGTCTCCTGCATTGCAGGCAGATTCTTTACCAACTGAGCTATTAGGGAAGCCCAGGAAAAGCAATAGGAAAAGTTAACCTCTGGCACATTCCCAAATGAACTCACCATTAGCACAGAATTGCAAAAATAAGATTTGCTGTTTCTGGAGTTTCATTAAATAAAAATTCATGTCTTTACTCAAGAATATCCCATATACTTCTAGTGATAACGTAAAAAAAAACAGTCTTCTGAATTACTAATGCTTGTGGTCAGTAGTAAGATTTAAGGGCTTGTCAAACCACAATTTGATGGATTTCCTAAAAAGTGCACTTAGAATTTACAATTTGTGTGAACACTTCTGTAATTTCCAATACCGTAAATCAATTTGCAATGTGAAGTAAAGATCATAGGGGCTGGTTGGATTTTTGTTTGTTTGTTTCGGTAGAAAAATTTTGGCCCAACTTGTCAAAATTTGAGGATCTTAAGAGCTGTTTCAGATATAGGAAGGCTTTCAATTATCTGTATTAATCTTATACGATTAATTTTCATCTTAATAGGAAGTATTATTTTTAAGCACCTAGAATTAATTAGGAGAAGGCAATGGCACCCCACTCCAGTACTCTTGCCTGGAGAATCCCATGGACGGAGGAACCTGGTAGGCTACAGTCCATGGGGTTGCGAAGAGTTGAACACGACTGAGCGACTTCACTTTCACTTTTTTCACTTTGATGCACTGGAGAAGGAAATGGCAGCTCGCTCCAGTGTTCTTGCCTGGAGAATCCCAGGGACGGGAGACTGGTGGGCTTCCATATATGGGGTCACACAGAGTTGGACACGACTGACGTGACTTAGCAGTAGCAGTAACAGAATTAATTAACTTGAAACCTAGTTATCCAGTAGAATTTAAAATCTGAAAAAAAAATAAATAAAATAAATAAAATCTGGCAAACCATGGACACTAGTCCTCAGGTTAGAAATTTAATGATAAACTGTGCTCGGTCACTAAGTCATATCCAGCCCTTTTCGATCCCATGGTGTGTGGCCCGCCAGGCTCCTCTGTCCATGGAATTTCCCAGATAAGAATGCTGGAGTGGGTTGCCATTTCCTTCTCCAGGGGATCTTCCTGACACAGGGGTCGAACCCACTCTCCTGCTTCGCAGGCAGATTCTTTACCACTGAGCCACCAGGGAAGCCCAATTATAAAATACCTGGCATCTAGAAGGCACTCAGGGAATGTCTGTAGATGCAGTGAATGAGGCAAAGGAAAATCTCCCTGTTGGGCAAAGGGTAACAAGGCCTGAAATGCAGCCAAAGAATGCTGTATAAGAAAATACCTAAGAATCTTCAGATTCTCATTCCATTGTCAGCTACGAGTGACATCAACTTCCACAGAAGGCAAAAAAGAAAGACAAAGACAAGAGTCCAGTAAAGCTATTCATACCCTTTATGATGGGGTTACAGGGCATTTAGCCCAGAGTGAGGAGATGAGCTGCCCTCAAGATGGGAAGGCAATAAGAGCCTTGTTATTATAAGACTTTCTTCCTCTGTCTTTAGCGCCAAGAAAGGGGAGCAGTAAGGTGAGAAATAAGGCTTCATATCGAGCATAAATGTCCTCCTCTCCAAAAGCCCCGAGGCTTCCTCAAAGAAAACTAATCAATAGTTAAGAGTCCAGTCAATCACAAGCTCTGAAACTGATGAAAACGCAACACCACGATTCCCCTCAGTAAAGAAAATGAAGCTTGGGACTTCCCTGGTAGTCCAGAGGCTAAGACTCTGCACTCCCAATCAAGGGGTCCCAAGTTCAATCCTTGGTCAGGGAACTAGATCCCACATGCCTCAACTAAAGATCCCACATGCCCCAGTGAAGATGGAAGATCCTGAGCGCTGCAAATGAGACCTGGCACAGCTAAATAAATAATTTTTTTTAAAAAGGATGGAGCTTACTGTAGTTATTTCAGGGACAACAAATACCTGTACTGCTCCTGGTCCACACAGTGGGAGACTTGCATTGGTCTTCAGGGCAATACCTACAATGCCGTATGCATTCAGTCAACCTTGGTCAAGACACTGCTGGCCAAGAGGCAACAGTTCCAGGCTCAGTCCACAGCTTCAGTGTCCTTGAGCTCACATCTATTCACACTACATCAAACAGTTGTTATGAGAATCAGTATTCATCAGAGCATGGTAAGTCAATTTCAAACTACAAAAATCCACAAAACACATCAAAATAAGTATAGTGCATACAACTATTCCACAGTCTAAGAAAAAGAAGTCCATGTATATATATATAAATTTACAGAGTGATAATGCTGGTAAATGTGAAGTATTTTTTTTTAATATTTATTTGGCTGAACCAGGTCTTAGTTGTGGCAGGTGGTATCTAATTCCCTGACCAGGGATCAAACCTGGGGCCCCTGCATTGGGAGCACAGAGTCTTGGCCACTGGACCATCAGGGAAGCCCTGTGAAGTACTTTAATATGTGATCGACAGGTCCTCTCCTATTACTGAGGTTGTTTTACAGAAACAGCAGTGTCTACAGTTAGTTTAGTCAAGTACACAGTCACTCCCCCCATCCCCCCACCCAGAGAGACCCTTGAGATGGGAAAATGAGGAGGCAGGATACCATAGAGGCTATTTTATAGAAAAAATATGTCAAGTATCATACGAAGTGAAGTAAGTTAAAAACAAGTATTATATGATATCACTTATATGTGGGATATAAAAAATAATATAAATAAGTCCATAAACAAAACAGAAATAGACCCACAGACATAGAAAACAAATGTATGGTTATGGAAGGGGCAAGAAGGGGAGAGATAAATTAGGAATATGGGACTAACAGATACAAACCACTATACGTGAACTAGATTAACAACAAGAACCTAGCATACAGCACAGGGAACTCCATTCAGTACCTTGTAATAACCTATAATGGTAAAGAATCTGAAACAGATTTTACATATATATGTGTGTGTCTGTGTGTGTGTGTGCACGCGCATGTGTTTGTGTGTGTATCTGAATCACTTCCAGCTGAACACCTGAAGCTAACACAGTATCATAAATCAAGTTTGTATGTGTAAGTGTTGAGTGGCTCAGTCGTGTCCGACTCTTCGCGACCCCAAGGACCACAGCCCGCCAGGCTCCTCTGTCCATGGGATTCTCCAGGCAAGAACAGTGATGTGGGTTTTCATGCCCTCTTCCAGGGGATCTTCTGACCCAGGGATCAAACCTGCGTCTCTTGCATCTCCTGCATTGGCAGGCAGATTCTTTGCCACTGCGCCACCTGGGAGGCCCATGTAAATTAATTATAGATAAATTTAAGACAAGGAAAAAATACGCTACAACAAAAACTCACATCAGATGTGTCATCTATACAAAAGGAACAGATACTGATGTTCTTTTTTAATGAATAAAATTATTGAGAAAAAGAATGCTTGCAAGAGCCCTTAAGAGCATATCCATTCATTCTGTCCTTCAACCTTCTAGCAGGAAAAGAACTAAAGCTATGTTCACAGATTTAACAAGCAAAAAAAAAAAAAAAAAAAGAGGCAAATCCATAGAGACAGAAAACAGAGGTTAAAAGCCTATGTTAAAAAATTTACCACCTTGAGCATTTCTAAGTGTACAGTCCAGTGGCATCAAGTACATTCACATTGCTGTGTAACCCTTGCCACAATCCGTCTCCAGAACTCTTCATCTTGTAAACTTTTCATTTAATATTTATTTTATTTATTAGGCTTTCCTGGTGGCTAAGATGGTAAAGAATCTGCCCATAATGCAGGAGACCTGGGTTCAGTCCCTGGGTTGAGAAGTTCCCCTGGAGAAGGGAATGGTTACCCACTCCAGTATTTTTGCCTGAAGAATTCCATGGACAGAGGAGCCTGGTGGGCTACAGTCCCTGAGGTTGCAAAGATTTTTTAATTTATTACTTATTTATTTGGCTGTGCTGGGATTAGTTTGGGGATCTTCGATCTTCGTTGTGGCATGTGAACTTTTAGTTGCAGCGTGTGGGATCTAGTTCCCTGACCAGGGATGGACCTGGGGCTCCCTGCTTTGGAAGCTTGGAGTCTTACCACCGGATTGCCAGGGAGGTTCCTCATCTTGTAAAACTGAAACTCTGTGCCCACTAAACACTACCTTCTCATTCTCCCTCCCCACACCTCTACTAACTAACCATCATTCTACTTTCTGTCTCTACATATCTGACTTACTCCACGTACCTCATTATGTTACATATATTTTACCACAATAAAAAAAATTTAAGGAAAAAATTAGAAACTTTTCCCTCCTTTCCATCAGTTGCCCAGTTCTGGCCAGGCCACTGTTTTGTCTTACGCAGATAACAGCAGGAACTCCATGACTAGTCTGCATCCCTGTCATGAATCTGACCTGGGACCCATCACCTCTCCGCTTCCATTCTGAAACTGTCAAGCTTTTTCAAATTAATTTCCGCACAATCAAATGGGCAGGTGGCTCAGTGGTAAAGAATCTGCCGGCCAATGCAGGGGACACAGGAGACATGGGGTCAATTCTTGGGTCAGGAAGATCTCTAGTAGGAGGAAATGGCAACCCACTCCAGTATTCTTGCCTGGAAATTTTCATGGATAAAGAAACCTGGAGGGTTGCAGGGTCTCATGGGGTTGCAAAGAGTTGGACACGACTGAGTGAGTGCACACATACCATCAAATACAAAATCCTTAGACTGCCTCAAGGCTAACAGAGGGTAAACCACCAGCCTCCCAACTTGCTAAGATGCTGCTCCTCAGAATGACACAGAGAGACAAGAAGGTCACACGGAGGTCACACAGCAAAGTCTAAGAGACCTTTCCGCTAAATGCAACCTTTTTTTTTTTTTGAGGTAAACACAATAAACCATTTATTAAAACATCATGTGGTAAAATTAACTTTGTGACCCAATGTGACAATGGTAAACATTTTCCCCTTGTTAACATTCCACCTAAAACACAGTTAAATTATAACACAATACAACCAGAAGCTGAAAAAACTTCTGTCCTTTATCACTCACTAGATGAGTGCAGATCTAGGTTTTCTCGATGAGTCAGAGAGAGGATTATAAAGACACCTGAAATCACATACACCCAAAGGTTAAATTTTATTTACCCTATTCGCTGGTCCAAACTTAAAATTATATCAAATAAAAATTTAATTAATTATCCTCCCCCCTGCCAAAAATAAATATTAGGAACACATTAAGGATGAGAACTGGGTTTTAAACTGTACTTTATTTGTTACTATAACATTGTCTTTTTAAAAACCTGGTCAACCATAAGCATGCAAAAAATTCTCTTCTGAACGGAACCGCTTCAATAACTCCTTGGATATCGGTAAGTAAATTATGAAGGTTGTTTAATGTATAGTCCTCTCCTTTATAGCACTTCTAAGCAGTGTGTGAGACACATACCAGAGATAGGAAAGACCATCCTTAATAAATTATCTTAATTGTAGAGAATTTCTGAAAATAAAACTGAAAAAGGCTAAACCATGCCTTTGATGAGTCCCAAAAGACCACAGATCCATCTCCTATTCGAAGAATTAGTCCCCTGGAGAGTTCTAGCCTCTGTAGAGCAATTGATAACAAGATATACCAAGGCTCCGAACAACTGACTGCATGAAGAACACCTTCGTTTGCTCTCACTTCCCGATTCTCTGGACCACCCAGTCCTGCTGGCAGAGAGGGCAGCGATTGTTCTGTTTCACCCACAAGGACATGCAGCAGTTGTGGAAGGAATGATTACATTCTCCCCAGACAACAACACAATCCTCTTGTTTGCTTTCAGCTTGACATCCAAGACAGGCATCCATCCCCTGGACCCTGCAGATGGCGCACGTATCGCACTCCACGCCCCAGCTCCACATGGCCACAGCGTTCCACTTCTTGAGAGAGAACATTTTGTCGCCGCCCGACTTGGATCCTGAGCTCCCCGAGTGAGACGACAGGGCGCAGGGTTCCTCACCGTCTTCCACGTCGGCCACAGCGGCGGCGCGGAGCCGGCGGCGGAGACGGTGGGTCGTGGGAGGCGGGCGGCTATGGTGGCTCCGTGGGGCCGCCCGCGGGCCACAGCGCCGCCCTAAATGCAACCTTTGATTGTAAAACATCCTGGTGGCAGTATCCGCTCGGCTCTCGGCACTGTGGAGAGCCAAAAAGTAAACACCTGTATCCCCATTCTGATCAAAGAGTTACGTGGAAGTCTGACTAGTTTTGGCAAGCTAGTTTGATCTAAGCTAGTCTAAACCAAAGTTGGGCCTCACTGCCCGGCCCCGGCCCCATTCAATGACAGTATCTACCATTACTGATGCACCCACTGCATCTTGGGCACTGAGCGTCCTCTCAGGCCGCACCCCCAACAGTAAGAGCTGGAAGAAAGGGCTCCCCACGCACCCCAGCTGACAGTGACTGCCTCCTGGCTCCCTAGGCGGGCTGGGCCCAGCAATCAGGAGGCAGACAGCCTTCTCACTGCACTGTGGGCAGCTTCCGAGACTGGTTCTGCAGCGGGAAAACAGTCTTCATTCTGTCAGAGGAAAGCCGCATGGGCCCCCAGAAACTTCTGGAAGCAGTGCAGTTTGGTTCTCCATCAGAAATCTGACATCTGCCTCAATGAGGGGGGTAAGGACAGTTCAGTCACCTGCCTGCTGACCATCTCCTCCTTCACAGAGGGAGGAGACTCTGTACATCCTAGGAGAGATTGTGCAGCTTTTAAAGGAAAAAGAGCATTGATCTGAGGACTCTGGTGGGGGGCGGGGGCGAAAAACACTGTTGCCAAAATTTAAGAGCAAAAGAGTTTATAAAATAGCTGAAGGGTCTGGGGCTTCCCTGGTGGCTCAGTGGTTAGGAATCTGTCTGCCAATGCATGAGACAAAGGTTCGATCCCTGGCCCAGGAAGATCTCACATGGAGGGGAGCGGCAGAGCAAATAAGCCCGTGCACCACAACTACTGCCGAGGGAAAGCCGGGGAACTGCTGAGACCATGTAGCTCAACTACTGAAGCCTTCGTGCCCCAGAAGCCGTGCTCCACAACAAGAGAAGCCCCTGCAGTGAGAAGCCTGCTCACCGAAACTAGAGAGTAGTCCCGGCTTGCTGCAACCAGAGAAAAGGCCACACAGCAACGAAGACCCAGCACGGTCATAAATCAATGAATAAATAAGATTACTCAAAAAAAAGTCTGGAGTAATGAACCAGGAGTCAGGGAGTTGTGCTGAGAGAAAGTCCCAGAGATTTGCAAAAGGTCCTCCGGAGACCTTGGCAAAATGCTGATTTCTGCCTGAGTCTAGGGGAAAACCACCAGAAAAGAGTAGGTGAATAAACCTAAAAAGTCAGAAGTACTGATACATGTAATGTGCTAAGTCCCTTCAGTTGTGTCTGACTCTGCAACCCCATGGACTGTAGCCTGCCAGGCTCCTCTGTCCATGGGATTTTCTAGGCAAGAATACTGGAGTGGGTTGCCATTTGCTTCTCCAGGGGATCTTCCAGGCCCAGGGATCAAACCCACATCTCTTACATCTCCTGTGTTAGCAGGCAGGTTCTTTACCTCAAGTGCCACCTGGGAAGCCACAACTGATCTATGGGTGGGCCTCAAAATCATTATGGTTAGTGAAAGAAGCCAGGCAGGAAAGACTGGATATTATATGATTCCATTACATGAAGTGTCCAGAAAGAGCAAAGCTACAGATACAGAAAGCAGATGAAGGGTTGCCTGGGGCTGGAGGTGGGGAGGAGGGCTGACTGCAAACAGCCGTGAGTTACTGGGACGTCCCTGGTGGTCCAGTGGTTGAGAATCCCCCCACCAACACAGGGAACACAAGTTTGGTCCCTGGTTGAAGAAGATCCCATATGCCACAGCCCTCATGCCACAACTACTGAGCCTGGGTAGCCTGGAGTCCTCGTGCCACAATGAGAGAGCCCATGCACCCCAACGAAAAGATCCCACATGACGCAGTGACGATCCCATGTGCCACAACTAAGACCCAATGCAGCCAAATAAATAAACAAATAAATACTAAAAACAAAAAACAGCCACGAGGTATAAAACGGCATAATAGAAATGTGTTAAAATGAATTGTGATGATGGTTGCACAACTCAGTACATTTACTAAAAATCACTGAATTGTCCACCTAACCATGGATGAATTTTATGATACTTAAATTTATAATTCAGTAAAGCTGTTCAAGATTCCCAGGTGGTGCAGTGGTAAAGAATTCACCTGCCAATGCAGGAGATATGGGTTGTGAAGATCCCCTGGAAGAAAAAATGACAATCCACTTTGGTATTCTTGCCTGGGAAATCTCAGGGACAGAGGAGCCTGGTGGGCTACAGTCCATGGGGTCACAAAGAGTCAGACACAACTGAGCGACTAAGCACATTCACTCTCTCTCTCTCTCTCTCTCTCACACACACACACACACACACACACAAAGCTGTTAAAAACAAAATAAAACAAAACCACATCCGAGACCAGAAGAACAAAATAAATGGACAAAAAGCCTTATCTAAAAGTGAAGACAAACTGAAAGACTACTCCAAGTAAACTACAAAGGTAAATTAAAATAAAATAATTATTAATTAACTAACTAGAAAAGAACACTATTAATATAAAAATTTTAGGAGCTATTAAAGAATTGATAAAAAGAGCTTTCATTAAAAATTTATTAAAAAAAAAGAAAATAGAAATTCCAAAGGAGATGTATAAAAATAAACTGAGGTTTATTGAAATTTTTGAGCTTGAGCAACAATGGATTCAAACCAGGCAGCATCTAACCTAGCAGATGGGAAGGAGCTCTGAGGTGCTACACAGAATGGAAGACTTTTTTTAAAATGAAGAACGATTGAATTACAATAGTTTCAGATGTACAACGCAGTCATTCAATATTTGTATACCCTATAAAATGGTCACCAAGCTAAGTCCAGCTACCATCTGTTACCCATACATTGGCAATATTATTACAATATTATTGACAATATTCTCCATTCTATACATTACATACCTGTGAGTTGCTTATTTTATAACTGGAAGCTTGTGCTTCTTAACTTCCCTTACTTACTTCACGCAACCCTCAACCTTTCCCTTGGCAATCACCAGTTTCTTTTCTGTATCTATTCTTCTGTTTTATTCTCTTTGTTCATTTGCTTTGATGTTTAGATTCTACCTATAAGCGAAGTTATGCAGTATTTGTCTTTATCTGACTCACTTCACTTTGCACAATGCCCTCTAGGTCCATCCGTGTTGTTTCAAATAGCAAGATTCCATTTATTATTATGGCAGAGCAATAAAATGGAAGATTTTTGCAGCCCGAGGGGAGGAGGAAGAAGGAAACTGTACTAGGCAGAAAAGTGGGTTGGTGATTGTAAAGTCACTTTCCCTTAGGGGATTACAGTGGTCTATCAGGCAAACTGCCTGACAGTGCGGATCAGGTCATTTCAGATGGACTGGTTTAAGATTCCTGGAGTTCCCTGGTGGTCCAATGGTCAGAACTCTGCCCTCGCACTGTGGAGGGCCTAGGGTTCAATCCCTGGTCAGGGAACAAAGATCCCACAAGCCACGCCGTGCAGCTAAAAAAACAAAAAATGTCGATTCCATTTCTGGGAGAGGATGAAATTGTAATTAAGACTTTTGGGTATTTATGAGGTATAGCATAACTGACTCCATTTTGGTCCTGTGGCATTGTATTTTAACAGAGGTATAAAAATGAAGATGTAGGATTTGTTTTTAACTTAAAATAAAACAGAGGAAATACTCCTAAATGTTAAGAGTGATAGTCTCTCTTTAAATTAATTATAAGTGGTTTTTATTTTCTCTTTTCTTTTCTAAATTTCCTATACAACACAACTTTGATTATAAAATTCAATTATACATGAGCATGTTTATAAGTAATGAATTTGAAAACTTAAGTGAAATTGGTGAACTTGCAGAAAATATAAATTACCCAGGACTTTACAGGTGGTCCAATGGTTAAGACTCCAAGCTTCCACTGAAGGGGGATTGCGTTTGATCCCTGCTTGGGGAAATTTCTCAAGCTGTGGCATGCGGCTCCTCCTGGAAAAATTACCCAGATTGCTTTAAGAAGAAACAATACGCAGCAAGGACCTAGCATATAGGACAGGGAATGAATTACATTCACTATTTCATAATAACCTATAAAGGAAAAAAATCTGAAAAAGGATATATATATATACACACATATACAAAACTTAATCACTTTGTCGTACACTTGAAACTAACACAACACTGTAAATCAACTATACTTCAATTTAAAGAAAATAAACAGGCATTTCCTGGTGGTCCAGTGGTTAGGACTCAGGACTTTCACTGCCAGGGCGGTTCTATCCCTGGTGGAAGAACTAAGAACCCACCACCCACCAGGTGTGGCCCCGCTCACCACTATCCCCCGCCAAAAAAACTAAAAAAAGTAGGGGCAAAGAATTTGAACAGACATTTTTCCAAAGATATACAAATGGCTAAGGGACAAATGGAAAGGTCTTCACTGTTATTAATCATTCAGTTCAGTCTCTCAGTCGTGTCCGATTCTTTGCGACCCCATGAATCATAGCACGCCAGGCCTCCCTGTCCATCACCAACTCCCGGAGTTTACTCGAACTCATGTCCATTGAGTCAGTGATGCCATCCAGCCATCTCATCCTCTGTCATCCCCTTCTCCTCCTGCCCCCAATCCCTCCCAGCATCAGGGTCTTTTCCAATGAGTCAACTCTTCCCATGAGGTGGCCAAAGTATTGGAATTTCAGCTTCAGCATCAGTCCTTCCAATGAACACCCAGGACTGACCTCCTTTAGGATGGAATGGTTGGATCTCCTTGCAGTTCAAGGGACTCTCAAGAGTCTTCTCCAACACCACAGTTCAAAAGCATCAATTCTTTGGCACTCAGCTTTCTTCACAGTCCAACTCTCACATCCATACATGACCACTGGAAAAACCATAGCCTTGACTAGACGGACCTTTGTTGGCAAAGTAATGTCTCTGCTTTTTAATAAGCTGTCTAGGTTGGTCATAACTTTCCTTCCAAGGAGTAAGCGTCTTTTAATTTCATGGCTGCAGTCACCATCTGCAGTGATTCTGGAGCCCCCCAAAATAAAGTCTGACACTCTTTCCACTGTCTCCCCATCTATTTTCCATGAGGTGATGGGACCAGATGCCATGATCTTAGTTTTCTGAATGTTAAGCTTTAAGCCAACTTTTTCATTCTCCTCTTTCACTTTCATCAAGAGGCTTTTTAGTTCCTCTTTACTTTCTGCCATAAGGGTGGTGTCATCTGCATATCTGAGGTTATTGATATTTCTCCCAGCAATCTTGATTCCAGCTTGTGCTTCTTCCAGCCCAGCGTTTCTCATGATGTACTCTGCATATAAGTTAAATAAGCAGGGTGACAATATACGGCCTTGACGTACTCCTTTTCCTATTTGGAACCAGTCTGTTGTCCTATGTTCAGTTCGAACTGTTGCTTCCTGACCTGCATATAGGTTTCTCAAGAGGCAGGTCATTAATCATTAAGTGAAGTCGCTCAGTCATGTCCGACTCCTTGCGACTCCATGGACTGTAGCCTACCAGGCTCCTCTGTTCGTGGGATCTTCCAGGCAAGAGTACTGGAGTGGATTGCCATTTCCTTCTCCAGAGGATCTTCCCAACCCAGGGATCGAACCCACATCTCCCACATTGTAGGCAGACACTTTACCATCTGAGCCACCAGGGAAGTCATTAATCATTAGAGAAATGCAAATCAAAACCACAATGAGGGACTTCCCTAGTGGTCCAAGGGTTAAGAATCCACCTTGCAATGCAAGGTGCGTGGGTTAGATCCCTGGTAGGAGAACTAGGATCTCACACGCAATGGAGTAAGGAGGTCCTTGCACCGTAACTTCTGAGCCTGAGCACCACGAGAGAATCCATGTGCCACAATAAAAGGCCTCGTGTGCCATGACTCAGCCAAATAAATCTTTTTTTTTTAAAGAACACACACAATGAGATACCACTGCCCATCCACTAAGATGGCTATGATCAAAACAACAGAACAAGTGCTGGTGAGGATGTGGAAAAATCGGAAGCCTTAAACATTGCTGATGGAAATGTAAAACGGTGTAGCCAGTGTGGAAGACAGTTTGGTGGTTCCTCAGTAAGTTAAACATAAAACTACCATATGGCCCTGAAATGCCATTCCTAAGTAAACATACCCAAAATAACTCAAACAGGTGTTCAAATGAAAACTTACCCACAAATACTCACAGCAGTATTGTTCACAATGGCCAGTGGAGGAACCCTATAAATGTGTTAGGTGAAGGAAACCAGCTACAAAGGCCTTATCTTCCATGTATATGAAATGTCCAGAAAAGACAATCCATAGAGACAGAAAGGAGATCACAAGTTGACAGGAGCTGGGGGGAGGGAGCAATGAGACTGATTGCCTCAAAGCATCTGGGGTTTCCTTTGGGGCAGAGATATTCTGGGCCCAGTTAGGGGTGATGGCTGCATAATATTGTGAATGTACTAAATATACTGATGGTAAATTTTATGTTATGTGTATTTTACCACAATTAAAAAAAAAAAAAAAGTGGAGGCAGACCCTGTAGAAGCTGAAAGCTGCCAGACAAATGTACTTTGCAGAGCTGGGTGGCCAGTCCTTGATGGGGGCTCTGAGCGGGGCCTCTGCATCTTCCTCATCAGGTTAGTTATGGGAGTTTTTTATGAGATGATCACTGCTCTCTCTCTTCACTCCCACTCCCTGGACCTGCTCTTTCGGGAGAAGCTGCCCTTCCCTCTGCCCTGCCTCAGGGACAGGGTGACTCCAGGACCTGAGTCTTATCTTTACATTTGAGTTTGGAAAAGTGAGGTCCTCTGGGCATGAATATAAAAGGTTTTGGAAGGATATGGTCAAATTCCCAGCCTCAAGGGTTTAACGTTGGGTTAGAATTTAAGGAATCCTTGCGTGGGGTGGAAAAAAGATAAGGGAAAGTGGTAAAATTATTTGCTCAAAGAATTGTATCTCTCAATTTTATTTGAAATAGCAATTCAATGCAGCTTCTACTTGAAACTGACAGGGGAGGGAACTTGGATTTTTGCGAGGCAAGGGAGTGAGGGAGAGATGCCAGATAGATTCAGAGGGTCTAGAGGGGAAGTCTGGCTTCTATAGCTGGCTTAAAACTCAACATTCAAAAAATGAAGATCATGGCATCTGGTGTCATCACCTCATGGCAAATAGATGGGGAACAATGGAAATAGTGACAGACTTTATTTTCTTGGGCTCCAAAATCACTGTGGATGGTGACTGCAGACACAAAATTAAAAGACGCTTGCTCCTTGGAAGAAAAGCTATGGCCAATCTAGACAGCATATTAAAAAGCAGAGACATCACTTTGCCAACAAAGATCCATCCAGTCAAAGCTACAGTTTTTCCAGTGGTCATGTAGAGATGTGAGAGCTGGCCATAAAGAAGGCTGAGCGCTGAAGAATTGATGCTTTTGAACTATGGTGTTGGAGCAGACTCGAGAGTCCCTTGGACTGCAAGGAGACCAAACCAGTCAATCCTAAAGGCAATCAATCCTCAACATTCATTGGAAGGACTGATGCTGAAGTTGAAGCTCCAATACTTTGGTCACCTGATGTGAAGAGCCAACTCGTTGGATAAGACCCTGACTCTGGGAAAGACTGAGGGCAGGAGGAGAAGGGGAAGACAGAGGATGAGATGGTTGGATGACATTACCGATTCAATGACATGAGTCTGAGCAAACTCTGGGAGATGGTGAAGGACAGGGAAGCCTGGCGTGCTGCAGTTCACGGGGTGGCAAAGAGTCAGGCACAACTGAGCGACTGAACCACAACAGCAGCGGGGAAGGAGCCTGGTTGTCACCTCTGTGTCGCTGTGCAGCTGGCCTGGCTCAGGAGGGAATGGCAGTCAGCAGACAGAGAAGACAGCAGAGTACCTCCAGAGCTCCCTGCAGCCCCAGGGTGGTGCAGGGGGGCAGCCAGACCCCTTCCTACCACCCCACCCCCATGGCCAGGGAACAGGCGGTTCCAGGTGGACTAGAATCCATCTCAACAAGCCCAGCAGGGCCTCTCTGGTGGTCCAGTGGTTAAGAATCCACGTGCCAATACAGAAGACTCGAGCCCTGGTCCCAGAAGATTCCACACGCTGAGGGGCAACTCAGTCTATGCGTTCTAGAGCCCAGGCTTTGCAACAAGGGAAGCCACCCCAACGAGCAGCCCATGCGCTGCCACTAGAGAGTAGCCTCTGCTCGCCACAACTAGAGAAAAGCCACAGGCAGCAAGGAAGGCTCAGTGCAGGCAACAATAATGAATTAATAAGTATCCAAAAGCAGAAGAGCAGCAGTAAGGGGCAACACGGTGAATCACATTCCTGGACAAAGTGGGGCATTCACATCTGGGCAGATGCCAGGTGGGACCGAAGTTCACCCTGACCCGGCTCCCTCCCCACGGCATATGCCCCAGAGAAGGGAGCTGCAGTGATCCAGAGTGGCAGAGATCTTTCAGAACCAAGATTAAGTCTCCACGCCCTGATGGAATTTCTCAAAAGAAAAAGCAGAGTGACTCACAGAAAACGAGGCTCTGTTTCTCCTGTGACACATAGCCTCAGAGATGCTGCCTGCCACCAGGGCAGTAAAGGTTCTCACACCAGGGCCCCCGTCCACATCCACAGCCCCATTTCCTGCCTGTTTCTGCTCCACACCAGAAACTCCAGCACACAGACCACTCCACAAGCCCTTCTACTTTCTCAGCTCACCGGTGACAAGTGTTTAAACGGCCATTGCCTCCCACGAAGGGGTGAGGTCTATGTCTTTTACACCTTTGTGGCTCTTCTGTAACCCACAGAATGAAGTGGAAGTGATACCCCATGACTTTCAAAGCTAGGTTGGAAAACTTCATGTGGCTTCTGCCTGGTTCTCCAGAAGCACTCAGTTTTGAAGCCCTGAGCCACCAAGTTAGAAACATCTGACAGGGATAGAGTAGGATAATCAAATTATTAGCTTAGAAACCCTATTAGGAAATTATAGATAGACAAGAAGCTTCATGAGGGCTTCGGGAGATCACAATAAGAATGATCCCTCAAGAAAGTAATGGAAAAATTCTGAAACAATGTGGGTTTGTTTGACTCATAAAGCAAAAACAAGTCACTTGGCATCAAAGCCTAATTGGCTGGCTTAACAATAAAATCAAGCTAGCTTGCTTAACAACAAAACCACGCAACAGAAGCATAAGATATGCCCCCAAACAATAAAATAATAAAATAATGGTGTCGTAAGACCTACTTCCTGCCAGTGACCTCAGTGAGTGAATAACTCTCAAAACATGCCCTTTGGCCCCTAAGACATGTTCTTTGCACAGTGCCCCCGAACAATAAAGCAACAGCAGAGAATAAGGCCTACAGCCTGCCCAGCAGTGTCATCAAGATAATGACCCCCAAAATACACTCTGTGCACACACAAAAAACAATCATTTATGGAAAGGCGATTTTTCAAAATGAAAGACCCTCAGTGTACTGAGACCTGAAAATATTTTTCCAAAGTGCTACAGCAGTCCTGGCCTGACCACTCAGGGACAAGAAAACCTCCCTGCCCAACCTGGGGGGGGGGGGGAACTGATGATGGAAACGTGAGGTCTACTCAAGAAAGATGAAAGAGATCCTCTTGCCCTCCCCCTCTTTCTTCAATCATAAAAATGTAACCTACTGAGCACTTGCAGGCACAAGCATCCTATTCTAGTACATCACTTCTGATCTGTCTCTTGGCCTCTCACTGAACTCCCTTCTTCGTTGAGACAGAAAGGATCACGGCACCAGAGGTCTTTGGAGCCCTGGAGACACACCTATCAGTTTCACATCCTGAGTCCGGCCTCCATGCTGTGAGGAAGACCTCAGCACACAGAAGCCTAGGCCAGGTATCCTGCTGACAACCCCACAAAGGTCACATCCAGTAGCCAACACCAACCACCGGACATGGGAGTGGAAACGCTTCCAGATACTTCCAGCCCCAGCAGTGGGGTCACCTGCAGCCTTGAAGTGTTTCTAGCTAGGGAATCAAGATATGGTGTCTCCACTGCACTCCTGTTGAATTCCTGATACAGAGCGTCTGTGAGCATAACAAAATGATCGTTTTGGTTACTAAGTTTTAGGGCCGCTGATTATGCAGTAGTAGTAGCTGGAACATGGTTGTTGTTGTTAGTCACTCAGTCGTGTCCGATTCTTTGCAACCTCATGCACTGTAGCCCACCAGGCTCCTCTGTCCATGGGATTCTCCAGGCAAGCACAGTGGAGTGGGTTGCCACACGCTCCTCCACGGGATCTTCCCAACCCAGGGATCAAACCTAGGTCTCCTGCCTTGCAGTCGGATTCTTTACTGACTGAGCCACCAGGGAAATCCAAGAATACTGGAATGGGTAGCCTATCCCTTCTTCAGGGGATCTTACCAACCCAGGAACTGAACCCAGGTCTCCTGCATTGCAGGCAGATTCTTTACCAGCTGAGCTACCAGGGAAGCCCATGTGTAAATACTACGACAGCTAGTGGGAAGCTGCTGTTAGCAGGAGGGAGCTCAGCTCAGTTGCCCTGTGATGACCTAGAGGGGGTAGGGGAGGGAGAGAGTCTCATGAGAGATGGGATATATATATAATTATGACTGATTCACGTTGTTGTATGAGGCCAGTACAACACTGCAAAGCAATTAACCTCCAATTTAAAAAAAATTATTGGAGAAGGAAATGGTAACCCACTCCAGTATTCTTGCCTGGAGAATCCCATGGACGGAGGAGCCTGGTAAGTTACAGTCCACGGGGTCGCAAAGAGTCGGACACGACTGAGTGACTTCACTTCACTTCTAAGAAATAATTAATTAATTAACTAATTTGCAGTCTGAGATAACCTACATTTAATTTCCTTTAATCTGCTTTTTTTTTTTTTTTTGGTCATAGTTACCAGTTTACAAAATAAAAGAGGCCTTGCCTTTTGAGATGACACAGGGTAGGAACCTGGAGCTCAGGAGAGTCAGAAAGCCTAGGCGGAGCCCTAAGTGGTTTCCTAAAGGCATTTCAGAGTGTGGTTCCTGCCAGTGAACATTCCAGCTCTCCCTGCACTGGGCTCTTTCCAGGAGGCAGGGAAGCACTTGTGAGTCGCTTAGGAGCCAGATTCCATCCATGCCTGTCATAAAAGTAAATTTCAGTAAGAGCTGCTGTGGTGATTGCGATAAGAGTAAACTGATAATTGAGTTAATGCTCACAGATCCATCTGCAAAGAGCTGGCAGAGACGGCTGGGAAAGAGCCTGCGTGGGGGTGCAAAAGGTGAAGCTCTGTGGACACAGCAGAGTCCTTGGGCATTGGAGGCAAGGTCAACAATGGAAGGGCTGCCAGCTTGGCTTTCCACCCAGGGGCGGCGGGGTGGGGCAGATGTCGAAAACTGACAGCATTTAGCTTGCAGTCGCAGGTCACAGCATTTTTTTTTTTTTTTTTTTGCTGAGCTGGGTCTTAATTGTTGTATGTGGGATCTAGTTCTTTGACTGGGGATCAAACCCCGGCCCCCTGCATTGGGAGCGCAGAGCTTTAGTGTCTGAAGCAGCAGGGAAGTCCTGACAAGCATTTTTAAAGGCGATGTTGGCTCTGCACATTGAGAACTCCATCAGCCTCTCAGATTTCCCACACCAGCTTCCCGAAGTGAAACTGGGGCGGGGAGGCGTGACTCAGCATCCTCCTCTGTCCCTGCCCCATGGGGCTGACTCAGCAGCATGAAACAAAATCTCAGACAGGACTTGTAAGAGTATCAACTAGCAGTGAGCAGATAAAGTCTAAGAATAAATGCAATTATTCCAGGTTTGGGCTTCCCTTGTGGCTCAGCTGGTAAAGAATCCGCCTGCAATGAGGGAGACCTGGGTTCAATCTCTGGGTTGGGAAGATCCCCTGGAGAAGGGAAAGGCTACCCACTCCAGTATTCTGGCCTGGAGAATTCCACAGACTCTGTACTTCATCAGATCGCAAAGAGTCAGATACGACTGAGCGACTTTCACTTACACTTGTGTGGGTACGATGATAGCAATCATTCAAAGGATTGATAATCCACGGTGTTATCAGGAAACCACTGACATTTAAAAGTCATCTAATAGTACTCTCAAGATCTGTGCATTTCACTGCACATAAATTTTACCTCAAATAAAAAAATCTGTAAACAAACCTTGAACTCTAATTAATGATATGCATGGAACTGTCCCAATGTTTACAACTTTGAAATCATTAAAAATCAAATAAATTGATGATGGTTAACTGGATAAGTATGTGCTAAAGCACCTTTAACAAAATGTTGTCAGTTATAGAATCTAACCTGGTGTTAGATATGGGTGTTATACTGATGGTCTCTGTAAAAATCCTTTCAACTTTTCTATATGTTTGACAGTTTTCATAATGAGATGTCCAGACAAAAGCACTGACATAATAATAGATAACTAACAAATTGAGAAGAAAAAATACTAAAAATGTGTTTTGACTATGGGAAAGTATGGGTTTTTTTGAGTTCTGACTACTTCTATGTGTTTTAACAGGTTCTCAGTCAGTAAGCATGCATCAAATGAACTCATTGGGCTCTTTGATTATAATATTATACTCTTGGGACTTCCCTGGTGATCCAGTGGCTGAGACTCTGAGCTTCCAGCAGCATAGAGGGCCCGGGTTTGATCCCTAGTCAGGAACTGGATCCTGCCTGCCACAACTAAGAGTTATTAATAGAATGCTGCAACTAAAAGAGATCCCTGGTGCTGCAATTAAGACCTGGCACAGCCAAATAAATAAATATTTTAAAAATAATAATAATAATATTACACTCTCAGCTTCATCCCTGGTGCTGCAATTAAGACCCGGCACAGCCAAATAAATAAATATTCTAAAAATAATAATAATAATATTGCACTCTCAGCTTCAGGCAGCATGATATCTGGTCAAGCAGACAATCTGTTTCACATCTTAAAAAATGTATCAGGACAATTCAAACACATTAAAGGAAGGCAGGAAAGAAAGACACTCTGAAATAAGGTGAAACTGACACTAAGAGTAAATTAAGGACACTAAAAAGTTAGGTGAAATGTATTAAAAAGAGCAGTGATCTGGTCAAAACAGCCACTGAGTTTCAAGTGGAACAAATGCGACTGAAATGACAAGGAGACAACTTGGAGTAGTCCATGAATGCTGGAAAGAGAAAGGACTCAATAATGAAACAGCTTTAAGAGTTAAAATTTAAGGGAAAAAAACAAGAACCTAATAGACAAGTTAACAAAACATATGAACAGAATGTTCATAGGACAAGGAATACAAAAGGCAGCTATCTCAGGAGCTAGAGGGGACCCAGCCCGGGGGATAAAGCTAAAACCTGTGGATGGCAGAGCAGAAAGGGGACAAAACCAGCCTTGACCTTCATCCTTGCTGGGACTGCTTGCTTCCAGACTTCTAAGTATGATAAAGAACATCCTTACTGTCTAGGCAGCATTTAGTTAGTTCTTATGATACTTGTGGGCTTCCCAGGTGGTGCTAGTGGTTGCAGCTAAATAACATCCCTGATATACTGGTACTATGTTGAGGTTATTATTATTATTATTTTTAATGTTGAGGTTATTGATGAAGAATTTATTGTAGCATTGTTCATGTTGATAAATGATTAGATACAACCTAAGTACCATTTGGCATTGCCTTTCTTTGGGATTGGAATGAAAATTGACCTTTTCCAGTCCTGTGGCCACTGCTGAGTTTTCCAAATTTGCTGGCATATTGAGTGCAGCACTTTTACAGCATCATGTTTCAGGATTTGAAATAGCTCAACTGGAATTCCATCACCTCCACTAGGTTTGTTCGTAGTGATGCTTTCTAAGGCCCACTTGACTTCATATTCCAGGATGTCTGGCTCTAGGTGAGTGATCACACCATCGTGACTATCTGGGTTGTAAAGATCTTTTTTGTACAGTTCATCTGTGTATTCTTGCCACTTCTTAATATCTTCTGCTTCTGTTAGGTCCATACCATTTCTGTCCTTTATCGAGCCCATCTTTTCATGAAATGTTTCCTTGGGTATCTCTAATTTTCTTGAAGAGCTCTCTCGTCTTTCCCATTCTGTTGTTTTCCTCTATTTCTTTGCATTGATCGCTGAGGAGGGCTTTCTTATCTTTCCTTGCTGTTCTTTGGAACTCTGCATTCAGATGGGAATATCTTTCCTTTTCTCCTTTGCTTTTCGCTGCTCTTCTTTTCACGGCTATTTGTAAGACCTCCTCAGACAGCCATTTTGCTTTTTTGCATTTCTTTTCCATGGCCACAGGACTGGAAAAGGTCATTTTTCATTCCAATCCCAAAGAAAGGCAACACCAAAGAATGCTCAAACTATTGCACAATTGCATTCATCTCACATGCTAGTAAAGTAATGCTCAAAATTCTCTAAGCTAGGCTTCAGCAATACCTGAACCGTGAACTTCCAGATTTTTAAGCTGGTTTTAGAAAAGGCAGAGGAAGCAGAGATCAAATTGCCAACATCCACTGGATCATCGAAAAAGCAAGAGAGCTCCAGAAAATCATCTATTTCTGCTTTATTGACTATGCCAAAGCCTTTGACTGTGTGGATCACAATAAACTGTGGAAAATTCTGAAAGAGATGGGAATACCAGACCATCTGACCTGCCTATTGAGAAACCTGTATGCAGGTCAGGAAGCAACAGTTAGAACTGGACATGGAACAACAGACTGGTTCCAAATAGGAAAAGGAGTACATCAAGGCTGTATCATTGTCACCCTGCTTATTTAACTTATATGCAGAGTACATCATGAGAAACGCTGGGCTGGAAGAAGCACAAGCTGGAATCAAGATTGCCGGGAGAAATATCAATAACCTCAGATATGCAGATGACACCACCCTTATGGCAGAAAGTGAAGACGAACTAAAAAGCCTCTTGATAAAAGTGAAAGAGGAGAGTGAAAAAGTTGGCTTAAGGCTCAACATTCAGGAAACTAAGATCATGGCATCTGGTTCCATCACTTCATGGGAAATAGATGGGGAAACAGTGGAAACAGTGTCAGATTTAATTTTGGGGGGCTCCAAAATCAATGCAGATGGTGATTGCAGCCATGAAATTAAAAGACGCTTACTCCTTGGAAGGAAAGTTATGACCAACCTAGATAGCATATTAAAAAGCAGAAACATTACTTTGCCAACAAAGGTCCATCTAGTCAAGGCTGTGGTTTTTCCAATAGTCATGTATGGATGTGAGAGTTGGACTATAAGGAAAGTTATAGTCCAAAGAATTGATGCTTTTGAACTGTGGTGTTGGAGAAGACTCTTGAGAGTCCCTTGGACTACAAGGAGATCCAACCATTCCATTCTAAAGGAGATCAGTCCTGGGTGTTCATTGGAAGGACTGATGCTGAAGCTGAAACTCCAATACTTTGGCCACCTCGTGCGAAGAGTTGACTCATTGGAAAAGACCCTGATGCTGGGAGGGATTGGGGGCAGGAGGAGAAGGGGACGACAGAGGATGAGATGGCTGGATGGCATCACCGACTCGATGGACATGAATTTGGGTAGACTCTAGGAGTTGGTGATGGACAGGGAGGCCTGGCGTTCTGCAATTCATGGGGTTGCAAATAGTCGGACTAAGCGACTGAACTGAAGTGAAATGAAGTACCATTTGAAGGGGACTGGTTAAATAAATTATGATACATCCATATACATGGATACACACATCCACTCCATGATACATGGAATAAAACAGTCATTTAAAAAGATAAGGCAACACAAAAGATGATATGCTGTATGATTCCATTTACATCAATTTTAAAAACAGGTAAAATTAATCTAAGGTTCTAGAAGCCATCATCGTGGCAGAAGACACATGAGGCAGCACTAGTGGTCAAGAACCCGCGTCCAGCGCAGGAGACGTTAAGAGACACTGGTTCCACCCCTGGGTCAGGAAGATCCCCTGGAGAGGGCATGGCAACGTATTCCAGTATTCTCGCCTGGAGATTCCCATGGACAGAGGAGCCTGGCAGGCTACAGTCCACGGGGTCGCAAACAGTCAGACACAACTGAGCACGCACGCACGCAGAGTAGTGAGAGTGCCGAGTCCTGACCACTGGGTCACCAGGGAAGTCCCGAGTATTGGTTTAATGTCTGTCTTCCAGACTAACTATTAAGTACTGTGGGTACAATGATGGTGTCTGCCCTTGAACCACTCTATTTCCAGGACTCAGCCCCAGGCCTGGCACAGAGTAGGAGTCTATAAACATTTGTTAGTTAAGTGAAATCATAAATGAGTACCAGAGAAATGCTTTTTAAATAAATGCAGAAAAAATTGAAGTTACTTAGCTATCACTGTCTGAGGCAAAGTCACTTGTGGGGGAAAACTGAGGTCCTTACAGCCTAAAGCCCTTTCAGGAACGCATTCTCCCTCCAATCAGGTCTCAGGTCTTGTCCCAGGCCAACAGAGGGGGCAGGTCTCGTACGAGTCGCTGGACTTAGCTGGAGAGCAGCTAAGCCTACTGAGGGAGATAGCAGACGGCTAGTTTGAGGCCGGAGAGTCAACAAGTGAGATTTAGCCTGGCTGGGTGCCAGAGAACAGAGCTTGGGCAGAACAGGCGGTGAGAGCAGGAGTGACTCTGGAGGAAATGCATCACCCAGGGAAACCAAGGCAGAAATCCGGGGTGCTCCGGACACCCCGCATCAGAAACAAGGAGGGGAGGACTTCCCTGGTGATCCAGGGTTAAGAATCCGCCTTATAATACAGGGTGCTCAGTTCGATTGCTAGTGAGGAAACTAAGATCCCACATGTCAGGGAACAACTATGCCTGAGTGCTGCCGTACTGAGGTTCACGCCAGAACCAGAGAGTCTGTGTGCCTCAACCCAAGACCTGATGTGAGGAATCTAAGGCTGGGATGCAGCGAGCAAATTAATTAATTATAATAAAATAGTTTTTTACAAATGAGGAGGGAGACAATGCAGACAAAGGAGCTACAAGGATCAATGGCTGTGCTGGGGGCATCGATTTTTGACCAGCTTGACCCAAACCTACTGTGTAGCCTTCATCAGACCACCCAGTCTCCCCGGGCCGCAGGTTCCCTGCGTGCAAAATGAATGGTTTCACAAAGACAACACTTACTAATCATTCAGAACTTTGTAATGCCAATGTTCAATGACAATACTCTTCTCAAAAGACAAAACGAAAGAACTTGGACAAATTAAACCCTTTTCACCTTAAGGACTGGTTCCAAATTGGGAAAGGAGCACATCAAGACTGTATATTGTCACCCCACTTATTTAACTTATATGCAGAGTACATCGTTCGAAATACTGGGCTGGATGAAGCATAAGCTGGAATCAAGATTGCTGGGAGAAATATCAATAACCTCAGATATGCAGATGACACCACCCTTATGGCAGAAAGTGAAGAGGAACTAAAGAGCCTCTTGATGAAGGTGAAAGGAGAATGAAAAATCTGGCTTAAAACTCAACATTCAAAAAACTAAGATAATGGCATCCAGGCCCATCACTTCATGGGAAATAGATGGGAAAACAATGGAAACAGTGACAGACTTTATTTTCTTGTGCTCCAAAATCATTGCAGATGGTGACTGCAGCCATGAAATTAAAAGATGCTTGCTCCTTGGAAGAAAAGCTATGATAAACCTAAACAGTATATTAAAAAAGCAGAGACATTAATTACTTTACCTACAAAGATCTGTATAGTCAAAGCTACGGTTTTTCCAATAATCATGTACGGATGTGAGAGCTGGACCATAAAGAAGGCTGAGCGCCAAAGAATTGATCCTTTTGAACTGTGGTGTTGGAGAATACTCTGGAGAGTCCCTTGGATTGCAAGGAGAGCAAACCAGTCATCACTAAAGGAAATCAACCCTGAATATTCACTGGAAGGACTGATGCTGAAGCTGAAGCCCCAATACTCTGGCCAGCTGATGTGAAGAGCCAATTCATTGGGAAAGACCCTGATGCTGGGAAAGATTGAGGGCAGGAGGAGAAGGGGATGACAGAGGATGAGATGGTTGGATGGTATCACCGATTCAATGAACATGAATTTGAGCAAACTCCGGGAGGTGGTGAAGGCCAGGGAAGCCTGATGTGCTGCAGTCCATGGAATCAGAGTCGGACACGACTGAGCGACTGAACGACAACAACCTTCAGGATCTCGGCTAGATCCATGTAACAGTGCTGACTTAGGCTAAGTACTTATTTTCTTACTAGGCTCTCTAACATAATCTATGTTTTAATCTGGTTCTAATTGTCCTGTAGGACTTCAGCTGTTTTCAATCACAATAGCTGATGTTTGCAGGATACACATTGCCTTTAAGGATCTAGAAAGTTCTTTCAGGTTGGCCCAGACAAACATTCTTGAGTGCAGATAGGGAAACTCTTCCCAGGATGCAGGACTGGAAACGGGAGAGAAAGGCTGGCGTGGGGGCTGCCTGCAGGACCTGCACTTAACTCCCAGCTGCGAATGAAAATTGCCACCTGCAGCATCAGTAAACAAACGATGCAGCCACCATCTAGGACAGCCCCCCCTATCCTCCCCCTGGGGCCTGAGGGAACTCAGCGTGGAGCCAGACGGCTGCCACGAAAGTCACCACCCGCTGGGCCCTGAGAGGATTCAGGACGGACCCAAACAGGACCCTGGGCCTAGTCAGCGAAGGTGCATATCAAAGGGGTGATTTCAGTTAGCTCAGATTTTTGCATTTTTCCATACAGGGAAAAGTGCCAAATTTATTAACTTGAGATGTCTGGTTTTCTTTGGCTAACAGCAATCTTTTGATGTTCTGACTATCTGGTTTCTGTTCCAAAAAAACCCCCGGATATATCCTGGCTCCTCCCTTAGGCCTTCAGAACAGTCCCTCAGAGCATCCAAGAAACGGCATCCTCAGCTTAAGTCCTCAGGTTTATGCACCAAATAAAACATAATTCTCAACTTTTAGGTTGTGCGTGTTTTTGTTTTTGTTTTTTCAGTTGGCACAGCGAAAGACTTGCTATTACTTATTTTTTTGTTTTTTGCCACGTAGCTTGTGGGATCTTAGTTCCCCGACCAGGGATCGAACCCATGTCTCCTGCAGTGGAAGTCTTAACCACTGGAACACCAGGGAAGTCCCAAGACTTGCTATTATGAGTTTCATCTTGTGTACTTAGTCATGTCCGACTCTTTGAGACCCCATAGATAGCAGCATGCCAGGCTTCCCTGTTCTTCACCATCACCCAGAGTTTGCTCAAACTCATGTTAATTGAGTCAGTGATGCCCTCCAACCATCTCATCCTCTGTTGTCCCCTTCTCCTCCTGCCCTCAATCTTTCCCAGCATCAGGGTCTTTACCAGTGAGTCAGCTCTTTGCATCAGGTAGCCAAAGTATTGGAGCTTCAACTTCAGTATCAGTCCTTCCAATGAATATTCAGGGTTGATTTCCTTTAGGAATGATTGGTTTCTTCTTGCAGACCAGGGGATTCTCAAAAGTCTTCTCCAACACCACAGTTCAAAAGCATCGATTCTTTGGCATTTCAAATAAAGTCTGTCTTTTTCCAGTATATCTTACTTTGAATATACTGCCAGAACACAGACCCTAAAGTTAGTCACAGATCTTGGATAACCTCGATTCACAGCAGTTTATGTACTAAAAATATTTATGTATTCCCTAGTCTTAATGGGCACAATAGCAGTCTTTCAAAAAACCATGCAGTGGGATGTCATAAAACTTGGATTGTAGCCCTAAATCATTTCTAGGTTTCTTTATC